>NW_026293320.1:1800000-2100000 GCF_026419915.1 Harpia harpyja
TCACCTCTCAACAAGCATTAGACATCTTTATAGAGGCTTCAGGTAAGAGAGAGGGGATTCATACCTCTGTAGAAGCAAGAGGAATCCAAAAATTACCGTAGGAACATTATAAATTAAGAATAACAATTACTACAATAATAATAATAATAATAATAATAATAATGAGAACAACAAAAAAAATCAGGACTGGTGTGGAATAACCTGGCAGTCATTTCTGGATAGATGGGATGTTTCTTGGTGCAAAAAAGGAGCCCATTTTATCAGTTTCCTAATGCCATCCCTGAGGTCCTGATTCCTCCTGCTGTAGATGAGGGGGTTCACAGCTGGAGGCACCACTGAGTACAGAACTGCCACCAGCAGGTCCAGGGATGGGGAGGAGATGGAGGGGGGCTTCAGGTAGGCAAATACAGCAGTGCTAATAAACAGGGAGACCACGGCCAGATGAGGGAGGCAGGTGGAAAAGGCTTTGTGCCGTCCCTGCTCAGAGGGAATCCTCAGCACGGCTCTGAAGATCTGCACATAGGACAGCACAACGAAAACAAAACAACCAAAGACTAAGCAGGCACTAACCACAAGTACCCCAACTTCCCTGAGGTAGGCATCTGAGCAGGAGAGCTTGAGGATCTGGGGGATTTCACAGAAGAACTGGCCCACAGCATTGCCTTGGCAGAGCGGTAGTGAAAATGTGTTGGCAGTGTGCAGCACAGCATTGAGGAACCCACAGCCCCAGGCAGCTGCTGCCATGTGGACACAAGCTCTGCTGCCCAGGAGGGTCCCGTAGTGCAGGGGTTTGCAGATGGCAACGTAGCGGTCATAGGCCATGACAATGAGAAGGAAATACTCTGCTGAGATCAAAAAGAGAAACAGAAACACCTGTGCAGCACATCCTGCATAGGAGATGGCCCTGTTGTTCCAGAGGGAACTGGCCATGGTTTTGGGGACAGTGGTGGAGATGGTGCCCAGGTCGAGGAGGGCGAGGTTGAGGAGGAAGAAGTACATGGGGGTGTGGAGCCGGTGGTCGCAGGCTACGGTGGTGATGATGAGGCCGTTGGCCAGGAGGGCAGCCAGGTAGATGCCCAGGAAGAGCCAGAAGTGCAAGAGCTGCAGGTCCCGCGTGTCTGCAAATTCCAGGAGGAGGAACACAGTCATGGAACTGCTGTTGGGCATATGCGTCCTCTGGACACGGGGGACTGTCCAAGGAGGAAAAGGCAGTGACAAGTTACCAGGAACATCTCTGAGTAAAACCAAAGATATGTCTCATAGACCCTCCCGCTACCACACACCCACCCTTTTTCCTTCCTCAGGAGAAACTTTCATTCTGCCTTTGGTCTTCAGCTTCATTTTCTGTGGCTCTTTGTGCTGGAGCAGGGCCTCTGCCCATTGTCTCTTGAGGAGTCGACCCAGCCCCACTGCAGTGGGTATATGGGAATGTGGCGGGGGGGCTGGGTTTGGTATTCAGAATACATCAGATAAAATCACTCTTAACACAGGAGGGTTTGTCAGCATCTGCACTCCCAGTGTTAAAGAAAGTGGGTGGCAGAAACAAGTTTTAGGGCCTTTGGGTTTTTTACCTACTTCCCCCATCCTTCCCTGTGAGTGTTCTCTGAAATCAGAAATCGTACGCATTTCTAGTGCACTCAGAGTAACCAGCTGTGAGACATGAGAGGCAACGGGATTCACTGTGGCTTAGTGAGAAGTGAATGGAATTGGTTGGGTTTGTTCCCAGCTACCTTGTGCTTGCAGTTTTCTCAGATGGAGGGTGATCACACTCCCATGGTACCAGTAAAAGCCAGCAGACACTACTGAAAGGAGAGGGACCCACTGCAGACCACTAAATGCCTCACCCTTTCTCAAGGTCTCAACACCCTGTTTCTAGCCAAGGACACACACAGCTCATTTCATCAACCCAACAGCATTTCCTCAGTCGTAGCATCTCCGCACTTCTCTTTGTGGGCTTTCAGATAACAAAAAGATGCTATGTGAAAGATTTTCATGCTTAAGGACAGCTCAGAGCTTGGAAAGCCACCCCAAAGAGATAGCCAATGTCCTAATGATTGCATGTAATCCAGGGAAAACCAGCTCATTCCCCAGCCCCACAGACTGCATTGCCCACAGCCCCACAGGTGAAAGCTGGGACACCTCATTACCATGGACACACCTGCATAGGAGGACCCACAAGGTCAGAGTGTAACTCTGCAGCTGAAACTCCCATTCCCAGAGAGCCTGACAGCAAGAATGAAATAACAATAGAACAACACAGACAACTGGAGAAACATGGTAAAATGCAGTGAGGGTCTGGCTGAGAGAGGCAAGCAGGGAGGCAGCTGGGCACTCAGGAAAGTTCTGCTTACTCAGCTGTTCAGACCTCCTCCCAGACACCAGCATTGCCAGGCAGATGCTCTCAGCCCTGAGCTCTGCAGAGGGAAATGGGCACGTGGCTGGAGAGCTGCACCCATGGCTCTGCTGGAGTTCTGGCTGCTGAGGAGATGGTACATGCCTTGGACCCCCCAGCTCTGAGGGCAGAGGCTTTGCTGGGAGGGAGACGAGCCAAAGACGTTTGCTGAGAGGAAGGGGTCTGCACTGGAGGAGATCATAAAGAATTTTCTGGATGCTCCCTCCCACAACATTTCTGCATTTTGTTTCCTCTTATCCCCTGACAATATTCCTGTTGCCTGGAGATTTTTTCCGGGGAGATGTTTTCCTATCCCATTTCTTTTCCCTGTCGGCACTCACAGACCCCATCCCAACCTTTGCACACCCATCTTGGACCTACAGAAAGCTGCCTGTTTGCAGAGCACTGGCTGGGTGCATGTTCCTGTTTGCAGGTGCAAAAGGGCAGCTCAGAACAACCCTGATGGGTCCAGAAAAGGGGGTGCTGTCCATAGGCAGAGCAGTGGCTCAAGGCACTTTAACAGCCTCCTAGCAGACCTACTGATCACTATGCCCCGGTACACAGCCCCCTGAGGTAGAGGGACCCTGCTCTAAAGGACAGCTCAGGGGGGTGCCCTGCACAAATGCCTTCACACCCCTGCAGCCATCCCCGGAAAAAGGTAGCTGTCATGCCTTGTCCTTCTGGTGGTGCAGCAGGGAATTCCTGCTCTGGAGCACATCCTTCTTGTCTGCTGTAGAGAAACTGTGAGTTTTACTTAGAGAGCTCACAAGCTGTGGATTGTGCCAGCTTTTGGGGATCCCTTCAGGATACTCTTGTGCATTGCCCTGCAGTCAGAGACCTACCGTGTGAAGATGTGTCCTGCAACAAGCCCTCCTCTGTCCTCCAACTGCTGACTGCCTTTAACCTCCCTCTTCCTCACTCCTCTCCCCTGGGTGCCTGCAGGCAGTGCCCTCAGCCCTGCTGCGCTTTGCAGAGGAGCTGCTCCTGGGCAGAGCTGTCTCTCTGCAGTGCTGTCTCCTTGTAATGAGCTCGCTCCAGCCCAGCAGCCCGGCCCAGCCCAGCAGCAGAGGACCAGCCCAAGGCACCATTTCCTCTGCCTGCTCTGGGCTCCCTGAAGATGTCTCTGGAGCTCTGGGACTGACAGCTCCTGAAAGGCACTGGGGACACCCCTGGGGAGCATGCTGCAAAAACACCTGAAGTAATTACCAACAGTAGACAGAAAGATTGATGATTCCAGCAGCATGGTTTGCCCTGCCAGAGTGCGGTTCTCTGTGACAGGTGTCAACGTTCCCCTCTGGACATCGATATTCTTCACCCACAAGAAAAGGGACACACAGACAGGGCCAGGGAGGGGCTTGGCTTCCCTTGTGCAGGCCAGGGATTCAGCTGAGGCAATGGAGGCTTCTCATCCTGACCAGGAAGCCCTTGGGTTGAAGCAGGACTCAGCTCCCCGCTTTGACTCCACAGACCCAGAGGAGCTGGGAAGCCTCCTGCTTCAGTTCAGGTGTGCACAAAAGAGTTGCCAGTGTGTGAGCCCTGCTCTGAGCCTCTTAACTTTAGTCACTGGGGACTCAGGTGCTCACATACAGATACTTTGTGATGACTGAGGTGCCAGAGGTGGTCCAAGACATGTGCAAGTGTTTGCAAGCCGTGATGGAAGAATCTCTGAGAATAGCCACCTCCTCCCTGAGCATCAGCTGAGGGCCAGAGGGGGAATGGAGAGATCTTGGCCACCCACAATGACATCAGATGTTTAGGGCACCTGAATGTGCCTTGTAAAATACCTGAAAAGCCTTTAGTGCCATGCCAGGTGCCTGGGTGGCAAACACAACTCCACTCAGTAGGCAAACACAGCACCCAACCTCCAGGAAAGCCATGCCCTCTTAGAGCTGGTGGGGGCAGACATCCCAGGGCCTCCCAAAGGGGTCCGGTGACTATGTGCCACTACCTGAATGACAGCACCACGGCATTGATGCAAGGCCATGCCATCTACACCCGTGGTGATGCAGGGCTGGGAAGCAGATCACAGCAGGGTGCCCTCCCCTGTGCCTGTGTTCTCAGTCCCGGGCTATTCTCCTCTCTCTGAACCTCTACTCACCTGCCTGATACTAAGAAGAGGAAAGCTGATAAGAATAGAATCACAGACTCATAGGATCATAGAATGGTTTTGATTGGAAAGGAACCTTTAAAGACCACCTAGTTCAAACCCCTTGCCGTGGGCAGGGACATCTTTCACTAGATCAGCTTGCTCAAAGCCCCATCCAACTTGACCCTGAACACTGACAATGATGGGGCATTCACAACTTCTCTGGTCAACCTGTCCCAATGTCTCACCACCCTCACCATAAAAATTTTCTTCTTATATCCAATCTACCCTCTTTTTTTTTAAATCCCTTACCCCTTGTCCTGTCACTACAGACCTTGGTAAAAAGTCTCTCTCGAACTTTTTAAAAGCCTCCTTTATTTATTGTATGGCTGCACTAAGGTGTCCTGTTGCAGATCCTGATTTAGAATTCTGCCAAGCACACCAATTTGTCGCAGACAGGCAATTTAGACTGCTTAAAGAACCACTGCCAGAGGTATCAGCAAAAGTGGTTTTCTTGAACCTTAACAACGTTTGATGGCAAGGTGCACTCTATCACTTACTGCACAAAGGATCTAACAATGATTCAAAATTACCAACACAGAATCAAAGGTACCAATACAAAAGCTGTATAGAGCACTATCATACAAGGTTATATGTGATATTGGTCACTTCCCAAAGATCTGCAGATGGTAAGAAGTCTTTCAGCCTCGAGAACCTTGAGAGATATCCCAGCTCAAGGGGAGATCACAGCTGTGCAGCCAGCTGCTTAGCAGGGAGAGCTCAAAGGCGGCTCACTTAGGCTGTCATATTTATGGCCTAAAGTGGTTGGCTTGCAGTCAAATTACATGCAACGGAGAAGGTATGCATGAGACTCCTTGTACCCACAACTTTCTTTGTTCCTTGACAAATGACCCATGGAGGAAACACCTGCTATTCATGTGTTAATTGCATGCTCGCTGTTCCAGTTTCCAAGCCCATATGCATCAATGTTCACCATGTCACTCTCTTCCTGTGTGGGTTTCCAGAGAATAGCTTGGAACCAGAGAGGTTCTTGGTCCTGTTATACCTAGGCCTTTACCTCTTTCGGAGCCTGAACCAAACTACCACTAGTTTGGCCAAAGAGTCGAGTGCATCCATCCCAGGGACTCAGCTCCCTCCGATTCCTGCCACAAACCCGTGGGTGGTGGGAATCCTCTTGCCTCAGTTCAGGTGTGCACTCAATACAGTCCTCTGAAGACTGGAAGAAATCACATGTCCCTCCTATCTCCAAGAAGGACCCAGGCAACTGCAGGCCAATCAGCCTTACCTCTCTCCCTGGGAAGGTAATGGAGTAGCTAAGCCTGGAAATATTTCCAGGCACATTGTACTGGTTTTGGCTGGGGTGGAGTTAATTTTCTTCATGGGGGTCCCTATGGTGCTATGTCTGGGATCTGTGACCAAAAGAGTGTTGACAACACACCAATGTTGTAGCTATTGCTGAACCGTGTTTGCGCAGCACCAAGGCCCTCTCTGTTCTCTTTCTTCCTCCCCAGTGACTAAACTGTTTTTCTTGGTGAGGGAAGAGCAGGGGATGTCATTTAGCAAGTCAAAGGTTTCCACTGTCTATTGGTGTCCATGTCCACATCTTGGTAGCGGGGGTGGTGCAGGGAAGGCCTCTGTGAGGAGAGACGAGGGGCTGCCTCCATGCCAGACACATCTGGTTCCAGCTGCCTCCAAAATGCACCCACCACTGGCCAAAACCTGAGCCCATCAGCAAAGCTGGGGGAACCTCTGTGAAGGTATATTTAAGAAAGGACACAACTGCTAGAGTGGGAGAGGAGCGAGGAGAAAAAGTGTGAGAAACAGCCCTGCAAACACCAAGGTCAGTGAAGAAGGAGGAAGTGCTCCAGGTGCCAGAGCAGATGGTCTCCTGCAGCCCATGGAGAAGACCACAGTGGAGAAGGTAATCCCTGCAGCCTGTGGACGACCCAACACTGGAGACGTTGGATAATTCCTGAAAGTACGGTGGCTTGAGGAGAGCCCATGCTGGAGCAGGTTTATGTCAAAGGACTGTAGCCCATAGGAGGGACCGCATGGGAAAAGTGTTAGAAGGAAGGAGCAGCAAAGAGGAACTGGTATGGACTGACCACAACCCCCCATTCCCCACCCCCTGCACTGCTCAGGGGGGAGGAGGTAGAAGAGTTGTGAGCTAAGGAGGGAAGTTGAGCAAGGGAGAAAAGGGTGGGGAGAGGCCTTCCATGGGGAAGGAGATAAGGTCTTCCTTATCTCCACCAGCCCCACACTTCTTCCACCCTCCGCCTTTGCAACTGCACATGCCTGGTCTGCCCATGTATCTTTGCCACTGTCACGTTTGTACAAGGCCCACATACATCTTGGCACACCCAGGTAAGCTGGCCTCCACCAAACCTGGAGCCCAGCTGGCCTTGGGGACAGAGAGGGGCTGGGTCCCCTCTGCCCAGGGCTGGGCACAGCTTTTCCCTGGGAACCTCCCTGAGGAGCTCTCCTCCTGCGTGTCAGCCTGTGGCCTGGCACGGGTGGCACAGGGACAAGGGCTGAAGTAGCTCAGCTGGGAGAGCGTTAGACTGAAGATCTAAAGGTCCCTGGTTCAACCCCGGGCTTCAGCGATGATTTGCTCCCTTTCATTTTTGCACAGCCCATCTGCTGCCTTCCAGCCTGCCCCAGCCCTGCTTGCTCCTTCACCCCTTGTCAGAGCACTGTCCCTGCCTTGTAGCTGCAGATCTGTGGCGAAGAAGGAGCCTTCCTCCAGCACCAACAGTCCCCAGCCTCCCCCTGGGCAGGACTCTCCATTCAGTGCTCCTCTGGGGTGCTCTCCAGCTGTCCCTCCTTCCCTGCTCCACACGGATTGGGATCTTTCCTCTGCTGGGTCTCTGCAAAGACCCCCTCTCTCTCCTGCTTGTCATTCTCGATGGGGCACAGACTGCTCCCATCCTCATACACCTCCTCCACCTGCTCCTCAGTTCCCAGACCTGAGGCCACCATCCCCCCAGTCCCAGGGAGAGGCACTCCCTGGAGCTGAGGCCTCAATGGAAGCATCCTACCTCCAGAGGTCTGTCACAGCCAGACCTCTGATGTGCCCAGGACGGCTGAGAAAGCTGTGCTGAGGATCAGCCACTGTAGTGCCTGGGCACCAGTGTTATTTAGTCACACGCTGTCTCGAGCAGAGTTTCTTGGCCCCGCTGCAATGATTGACGTATTGGTTTTGTGTGGCAAGGTTTTGGTAGCGGGTGGGGTTACAGGGGTGGCTTCTGTAAGAAGCTGCTGGAAGCTTCCCCTGTGTTCGACAGAGCCCATACCAGCCGGCTCTAAGACAGACCCGCCGCCGGCCAAGGCCAAGCAAATCAGCGATAGTGGTAACGCCTCTGTGATAACATTTTTAAGAAGGAAAAAAAGTTGGGACGGCGGTATTCGGCAGCCGGAGAGAGGAGTGAGAACATGTAAGAGAAACAACCCTGCGGACACCAAGGTCAGTGAAGAAGGAGGGGGAGGAGATGCTCCAGGCGCCGGAGCAGAGATTCCCCTGCAGCCCGTGGTGAAGACCATGGTGAGGCAGGCTGTCCCCCTGCAGTCCATGGAGGTCCACGGTGGAGCAGATATCCACCTGCAGCCCGTGGAGGACCCCACGCCGGAGCAGGTGGATTCCCGAAGGAGGCTGTGACCCCGTGGGAACCCCGCGCTGGAGCAGGCTCCTGGAAGGACCTGCGGATCTGTGGAGAGAGGAGCCCACGGAGC
This sequence comes from Harpia harpyja, assembly GCF_026419915.1. Classification (NCBI taxonomy): domain Eukaryota; kingdom Metazoa; phylum Chordata; class Aves; order Accipitriformes; family Accipitridae; genus Harpia; species Harpia harpyja. The sequence goes on from NW_026293320.1 coordinate 1,808,229, forward strand.
AGGTTTTCTGGCAGGACTTGTGACCCCGTGGGGGGCTCACGCTGGAGCAGTCTGTGCCTGAAGGACTGCACACCGTGGAAAGGACCCATGCTGAAGCAGTTCGTGAAGAACTGCAGCCCGTGGGAAGGACCCACATTGGAGAAGTTTGTGGAGGACTGTCTCCCATGGGTGGGACCCCACGCTGGAGCAGGGGAAGAGTGTGATGAGTCCTCCCCCTGAGGAGGATGAAGCGGCAGAAAATGACGTGTGATGAACTGACCGTAAACCCCATCCCCGTCCCCCTGTGCCGCTGGGGGGGGTGGTAGAGAATCCGGGAGTGAAGTTGTGCCCGGGAAGAAGGGAGGGGTGGAGGGAAGGTGTTCTGAGATTTGGTTTTATTTCTCATTACCCTACTCCGGTTGATTTGTAATAAATCAAGTTAATTTTTCCCCAAACTGAGTCTGTTTTGCCCGTGACGGTAATTGGTGAGTGATCTCTCCTATCCTTATCTCGACCCACAAGCTCTTTGTTATATTTTCTCTCCCCTGTCCAGTTGAGAAGGAGGGGGAGTGATAGAACAGCTCTAGTGGGCACCTGGCATACAGCCAGGGTTAACCCATCACACCTTACCTCTCTAGGCAGCGCAGGCCGGGGAGACTTGGCTTCCCTAGCTGGCGCCGGCGGGTTAAACCTGGCCTCCGTAGCCGGTGCCAGCGGGGTAGACCTGGCGTCCCTGCCGGCGCCGGCGGGGTAGACCTGGCCTCCCAAGCCAGCGCCGGCGAGTTAGACCTGACCTCCCTAGACAGTACCCGCAAGGAAGATCTGGCCTCCCTGCCGGCGTTGGCGGTGTAGACCTGGCCTCCCTAGCCGGCGCCGGTGAGTTAGACCAGGCCTCCCTGCCGGAGCCGACGAAGTAGTCCTGGCTTCCAAAGATGGAGCCAGCGGCGTAGACCTGGCCTCCCAAGCCGGCGCCGGCGGCGTAGACCTGGCCTCCCTAGCCGGCGCTGGCGCGGTAGACCTGGCGCCCCTAGCCGGCGCCGGTGAGGTAGACCTGGCCTCCCTGCCGGCGCCCGCGGGGTAGACCTGGCCTCCCAAGCCCGCGCCGGTGGCGTAGACCTGGCCTCCCAAGCCGGCGCCGGCGGCGTAGACCTGGCCTCCCTAGCCGGCGCTGGCGGGGTAGACCTGGCGTCCGTGCCGGCGCCGGCGGGGTAGACCTGGCCTCCCTAGCCAGTGCCGGTGCGGAAGACCTGGCCTCCCTACCTGGCGCCAGCAGGGTAGACATGGCCTCCCTGCTGGCGTTGGCGGGGTAGACCTGGCCTCCCTAGCCGGCGCCAGCAACTTAGACCTGACCTCCCTATACGGCGCCCGCAAGGAAGACCTGGCGTCCATGCCGGCGTTGGTGGGGTAGACCTGGCCTCCCTAGCCGGCGCTGGTGAGTTAGACCAGGCCTCCCTGCCGGAGCCGGCGAAGTAGACCTGGCCTCCCAAGATGGCGCCGGCGGGGTAGACCTGGCCACCCTAGCCGGCGCTGGCGCGATAGACCTGGCCTCCCTACCTGGCGCCAGCAGGGTAGACCTGGCCTCCCTGCCAGCGTTGGCGGGGTAGACCTGGCCTCCCTAGATGGCGCTGGTGAGTTAGACCAGGCCTCCCTGCCGGAGTCGGCGAAGTAGACCTGGCCTCCCAAGATGGCGCCGGCGGCGTAGACCTGGCCTCCCTAGCCGGCGCCGGAGGGGTAGACCTGGCCTCCCTAGCAGCGCCAGCGTGGTAGACCTGGCCTCCCTAGCAGGCGTCGGCGGCGTAGACATTGCCTCCATAGCCGGCTCCGGAGGGGTAAACCTGGCCTCCCTTCCGCCAGCAGCGGGGTAGACGTGAACTCCCTGCCAGCGCCGTTGGGGTAGACCTGGTCTCCCTACCTGGCGCCGGCGGGATAGACCTGGCCTCCCTGCCGGTGCCGGCGAGTTAGACCTGTCCTCCCTGCCGGCGCCGGAGGCGTAGACCTGCCCTCCCAAGCCTGGGCTGGCGGGTTAGACCTGGCCTCCCAAGCTGGCGCCGGCGGCGTAGACCTGGCCTCCCTAGATGGCGCCGGCGATGTAGACATTGTCTTCCTAGCCTGCGCCGGCGGGATAGACCTGGCCTCCCTATCCGGGTACGTCGAGGTAGACCTGGCCTCCCTAGCCTCGTCAGCGGGGTAGACCTGGCCTCCCTCCCGGCTACGGCGGGGTAGACCTGGTCTCCGTGCCGGCGCCGGCTTGGTAGACCTGGCCTCCCTAGCCACCACCGGCGCGGAAGACCTGGCCTCTCTACCCGGCGCCGGCAGGGTAGACCTGGCCTCCCTGACGGCGTTGGCGGGGTAGACCTAACCTCCCAAGGCAGCGCCGTCGGCGTAGACCTGGCCTCCCTAGCCGGCGCCAGCGTGGTAGACCTGGCCTCCCAAGCCAGCGCCAGAGGCGTAGACCTGGCCTCCCTACTTGGCGCTGGCAGGGTAGACCTGGTCTCCCTACCCGGCGCCAGCAGGGTAGACCTGGCCTCTCTGCCGGCGCTGTCGTCGTAGACCTGGCCTCCCTAGCCGGTGCCGCCGGGGTAGACCTGGCCTCCTTACCGACGCCAGAGGGGTAGACCTGGTCTCCCAATCCGGCGCAGGCGCGGTAGACCTGGCCTCCCTGCCTGTGCCAGCGGGCTAATCCTGGCCTCCCAAGCCCACGCCAACGGCGTAGACCTGGCATACCTAGCCGGAGTTGGCGGCGTAGACCTGGCCTCCCTGCCGGCGCCAGCGGGGTAGACCTGGCCTCACAAGCCGGCGCCGGTGGTGTAGACCTGGTCTCCCTAACTGGCGCTGGCTGCGTATACATTGTCTTCCTAGCTGGCACCGGTGGGATAGACCTGGCCTCCCTAGCCGGCGCCAGCAGGGTAGACCTGGCCTCCCTAGCCGGCGCCGGCAGGGTAGACCTGGCCTCCCTAGATGGCGTCGGCGGGGTAGACCTGGCCTCCCAAGTCGGCGCCGGCAGGGTAGACCTGGCCTCCCAAGTCGGTGCCGGCAGGGTAGACCTGTCCTCCCTAGCCAGCGCTGGCGGCGTGTAGCTGGTCTCCCTAGCTCGCGCCGGCGAGTTAGACCTAGCCTCCGTGCCGGCTCCGGCAGGGTAGACCTGCCCTCCCTAGCCGGCGCCGGCGAGTTAGACCTGGCCTCCCTAGCCGGCTCCGTCGGAGTAGACCAGGCCTCCCTGCCGGCGCCGGCGGTGTAGACCTGGCCTCCCAAGCCGGCGCCGGCGGCGTAGAACTGGCCTCCCTAGCCGGCGCCAGTATAGTAGATCTGGCCTCCCTGCCGGCGCTGGCGTGGTAGACATGGCCTCCCAAGCAGGCGCCGGCGGGGTGGACCTGGCCTCCCTAGCCGGCGCCGGCATGGTAGACCAGAACTCCCAAGCCGGTTCCGGCGGGGTAGACCTGGCCTCCGTAGCCGGCGCTGGCAGGGTAGACCTGGCCTGCGTAGCCGGCGCCGGTGGGTAGACCTGGCATCCCAAGCACGCACAAAGAGGGTAGACCTGGCCTCCCCGCCAGTGACGTCAGGGTAGACCTGGCCTCCCAAGCCGGCGCCAGCGGGGTAGACCTGGCCTCCCTAGCCAGCGCCGGCAGAGTAGACGTGGCCTCCCTAGCCGGCGCCGGCGGGGTAGACCTGGCCTCCCTAGCCGGCGCCGGCAAGGAAGACCTGGCCTCCCTGTCGGCACCGGTGGCGTAGACCTGGCCTCCCTAGTCGGCGCCGGCGGTGTAGATCTGGCCTCCCTGGCCGGCGCCGGAATGTAAGACCTGGCCTCCCTAGCCAGCGCCGGCGGTGTAGACCTGGCCTCCCAAGCCGGCGCCAGCGGGCTAGACCTGGCCTCCCAAGCCAGCGCTGGCGGCGTAGACCTGGCCTCCCTGACGGCGCCGGCTGCATATACATTGTCTTCCTAGCCGGCACCGGCGGGGTAGACCTGGCCTCCCTAGCTGGCGCCGGTGGTGTAGACCTGGTCTCCCTAGCTGGTGCCGGCTGCATATACATTGTCTTCCTAGCCAGCGCCGGTGGTGTAGACTTGGACTCCCTAGCCGGCGCCGGCAAGGAAGAGCTGGCCTCCTTGCCGGCGCCGGCGAGGTTACCTGGTCTCCCAAGCCGGCGCCAGCGGGGTAGACCTGGTCTCCCTAGCTGGCGCCGGCAAGGAAGACCTGGCCTCCCTGCCGGTGCCGTCGGGGTAGACCTGGCCTCCCTGCCGGGGCCGGCGGGGTAGACCTGGCCTCCCAAGCCGGCGACAGCGTCGTAGACCTGGCCTCCCTAGCCGGCGTCGGCGGCGTACACATTGCCTCGCTAGGCGGCGACGGCGGGAAAGACGTGGCCTCCCTGCCGCCGCCGGCGGGGTACACCAGGCCTCCCAAGCCGGCGCCGGCGGCGTAGACCTGGCCTTCCTAGTCTGCGCCAGCGGGGTAGACCTGGCCTCCCTAGCCGGCTCCTGCGGGGTAGACATGGCCTCCCAAGTCGGCACCGGCAGGATAGACCTGGCCTCCCTAGACGGTGCCGGCTTTGTAGACCTGGCCTTCCTGCCGGCGCATGCGAGGTAGACCTGCTGTACTTACCTGATGCTCCAGGGTAGGCCTGGCATTCCATACCTGATCCTCCGGTGTAGTACCTCTACCCACACTGGTCATCCAGTCTAGTACCGGTACCGCCCGACGGTATTACTGGCTAGTACCAATACCCCACACCCAGCCCCCGCCCGGTACTCCGGGGTGGTAGCGATAACCCGCCCCAGTAATCCGGTGTAGTACCGGTACGCCCACCTTTACTTGAGGGTAGTAACGGTACCCCCCGCCAGTACTAGCCGGCGGCGGCGGGGTAGACCTGGCCTCCCAAACCGGCACCAGCGGGCATAGACCTGGCCTCCCTAGCCGGCGCCAGCGGGATAGACCTGGCCTCCGTAGCCTGCGCCGGGGGGCGGACCGAGCCTCCCTGCCGGCGCCGGCGGGGTAGACCTGGCCTCCCTACCAGCGCCGGCGGCGTAGACATTGCCTCCCTAGCCGGCCCCGGCGGGTTAGACCTGGCCTCCCTGCCGGCGCCGGCAGCGTAGACCTGGCCTCCATGCCGGCGCCGCGGGGTGGACCTGGCCTCCCTAGCCCGCGCCAGCGGGGTAGACCTGGCCTCCCTGCCGGCGCTGGGGGGTTAGACCTGGCATCCCTAGCCGGCGCCAGCGGGGTAGACCTGGCCTCCCTAGCCGGCGCCGGCGGGGAAGACCTGACCTCCCTGCCGGCGCCGGCGGGGTAGACCTGGCCTCTCAAGCCTGCGCCGGCGGAGTAGACCTCGCCTCCCAAGCCGGCGCCAGCGGTGTAGACCTGGCCTCCCTAGCTGCCGCCGGCGGCGTAGACATTGTCTTCCTAGCCGTCGCCGGCGGGGTAGCCCTCGCGTCCCTAGCCGGCGCCGGCGAGTTAGACCTGGCCTCCGAAGCCCGCGCCGGCGGCTTAGACATGGCATCCCTAGCTGGCGCCGGCAGGGTAGACCTGGCCTCATTAGCCGGCGCGGGCGGGGTAGAGCTGGTATCCTCACCTGATGCTTCCCGGTAGGCCTGGCATTCCATACCTGATCCTCCGGTGTAGTACCTCTTCCCACAGTGGTAATCCGGTCTAGTGCCGGTACCACCCGCTGGTACTCTGGGCTAGTACCAATACCCCACCCCTGCCCCCCGCCCGGTAATCCGGGGTGGTAGCGATAGCCCGCGCCGGTAATCCGGTGTAGTACCGGTATCCCCCACCGGTACTCCAGGGTACACTTGCTATCCCTACGGGCGATCGGAGGTAGGCCCGACCTCCCTACCTGACCCTCTGGGATAGGCCGGCTATCCCTACCTGATCATCTGGGGTAGGGCTGGCGTCCTTAGATGGCGCGGGCGGGGTAGACCTGGCCTCCCAAGCCGGCGCCGGCAGCGTAGACATTGCCTCCTTAGTCGGCGCCAGCGGGGTAGACCTGTACTCCCAAGCCATCGCCAGTGGGGTAGACCTGGCCTCCCAAACCCGCGCCGGCGGGGTAGACCTGACCTCCCTAGCCGGCACCGGCAGGGAAGACCTGGTCTCCCTGTCGGCGCTGGCGGGGTACACCTGTCCTCCCAAGCTGGTGCCGTCGAGATAGACCTGGCCTCCCTAGCCAGCGCTGGCGAGGTAGACCTGGCCTCCCTGCCGGTGCTGCCGGGTAGACCTGGCCTCCCTGCCGGCGCCGGCGGGGTAGACCTGGCCTCCTAAGCTGGCGCCGGCGGCGTAGACCTGGCCTCCCTATCTGGCGCCGGCGAAGTGGACATTGCCTCCCTAGCCGGCGCCAGTTAGGTAGACCTGGCCTCCCTGCCGGCGCTGGTGGTGTAGACCTGGTATCCTTACCTGATGATCCAGGGTAGGCCTGGCATTCCATACCTGATCCTCCGGTGTAGTACCTCAACCCACACCGGTAATCCGGTCTAGTACCGCTACCGCCTGCTGGTACTCCGGGCTAGTACCGGTACCCCACCCCGCCCCCCGCCCGGTACTCCGGGGTGGTAGCGATAACCCGCGCCGGTAATCCGGTGTAGTACTGGTACGCCCACCGTTACTCCAGGGTAGTACCGTTACCCCCCACCGGTACTCCGGGGTACACTTGCTATCCCTACGGGCGATCGGAGGTAGGCCCGACCTCCCTACCTGACACTCTGTGATAGGCCGGCTATCCCTACCTGATGATCCGGGGTAGGCCTGGCGTCCCTAGCCGGCGCGGGCCAGGTAGACCTGGCCTCTCTGCCAGGCCAGCGAGGTAGATTTAGCCTCCCTGCCAGCACAGGCGGGGTAGACCTGGCCTCCCTGCCGGCGCTGGCGGGGTAGATCTGGCCTCCCTACCGCGACAGCGGGGTAGACCTGGCCTCCCTGCCAGCACCAGCTGGGTAGACCTGACCTCCCTGCCGGCGCCGGCGGGGTACACCTGTCCTCCCCGCCAGTGCTGGTGGGCAAGACCTGTCCTCCCTGCTGGCGTGGGCCTTGTAGACCTGGCCTCCCTGCCAGCGCCGGAGGGGTAGACCTGGCCTCCCTTCCTGCATTGTCGGGATACACCTGGCCTCCCTGCCGGCGCCAGATGGTTATACCTGTCATCCATACCTGCGCTGGCAGGTAGGCATGGCTTCCCTACCCGCGCGGGCGAGGTAGATCTGGCCGCCCTGGCGGCGCCAGCTGGGTAGACCTGGTCTCACTGCCATTTCCATTGGGGTAGAGCTGGCCTCCTGCTGGCAGCGGCGGTGTAGACCTGTCCTTCCTATCCGCGCCAGAGGGGTAGACCTGGCATCTGTACGCGCGCTGGCGGCTAGACCTGGCTTCCCTACCCTCGCGGGCGGGGTAGACCTGGCCTACCTACCCTCGCGGGCGGGGTAGACCTGGCATCCCTGCCCACGTGCGCAGGGTAGACCTGGCCTCCCTGCCTGCCCGGCGGGGTAGACCTGGCTTCCCTGCCAGTGTGGGCCAGGTAGACCTGGCCTCACTGCCGCCGCGGGAGAGGTAGACTTGGCCTCCCTGCCAGAGTAGACGGAGTAGACCTGGCCTCCCTGCCAGCGCCGGCAGGGTAAACCTGGCCTCTCTGCCACGCCGGCGTGGTAGACCTGGCCTCCCTGTCGCCGTGGGCTGGGTAGAACTTGCCTCCCTGCCGGCGCCAGTGGGTTAGACCTGGCCTCCCTGCCGGCTCGGGCGGGGTAGAACTTGCCTCCCTGCTGGTGCCAGTGTGGTAGACCTGGCCTCCCTGCCGGTGCCCGCAGGGTAGTCCTGGCCTCCCTGCCATCACCGGCGTGGTAGACCTGGCCTCCCTGCCAGCGCCGGAGGGGTAGACCTAGCTTCCCTGCCGGTGCCGGCGGGGTAGACCTGGTCTCCCTGTCAAGGCATAAGCACATAACTATATGGCACATAACTATATATAAAGTACACCATGAGAAATTATACAATTTCTTTCTTTCTTTCTTACTCACAAGCATTAGGAACTCCCTCTACTCCACAGCTCTATCCTTTCCTTACAAGGAAGGTATTATTCACATCAGATTCTGGAATTGGGGAGAGAGGGGCAAAAGGAAAAAAAAAAAAAAAGAGATTAAAGTACAAGAATTCCCTTAGAGCTTGGGAGCAATGGCACTACCCCGAAGTTCCTTAGATCAAGTTAAAAGATACAAATTGAACCCTTCACTCCTTTAGCAAACCAGATATTCTGGAAGCAAGGCAATTCCTCTCCCAGAAGACACCTTTGTTCTCTTCCTTGTCTAATCTTAGTTTGAACTTGTGAGTGGTATAGAATTAGAGTCCACAGATTCAGAAAGAAAAACAAATTTTGCCCTTGCGCTGGCACCAGCAGGGACGCCAGGTCTACCCCGCCCACACGGGTAGGGAGGTCAGTTCTACCCCGCCCATGTGGGTAGGGAGGGCAGGTCTAACCCGCCCGCGCGGGCAGGGAGGGCAGGTCTACTCTGCCGGTGCCAGCAGTGACGTCAGTTCTACCCCACCCGTGAGGGTTGTGAGGCCAAGTCTACCCGGACGGCACCGGATGGAAAGCCAGGTCTACCGTGCCAGCGCGAGTAAGGAGGCCAGGTCTAACCCGCCCATGCGGGTAGGGAGGCCAGGTCTACTCCGCCGGCGCCGGCAGGAACGCCAGGTCTACCCGCTGGCACGGTTAGCGAGGTGAGGTCTACCCCGCCCGCGCGGGTAAGGAGGCCAGGTCTACCTCTCCCATGCCGGTAGTGAGGCCAGGTCTACCCCGCCCGTGAGGGTAGGGAGGCCAGGTCTACCACGCACGCACAGGCAGGGACGGCCAGGTCTACCCCGCCCACGCGGGTAGGGAGGCCAGTTCTACCCCACTGGTGCGAGCAGGCATGCTAGGTCTACCCCGCCCGCGTGGGTAGGAAAGACAGTTCTACCACGCCCTCAAGGGTAGGGAGGCCAGGTCTACCCCGCTGTCGTGGTTTAACCCCAGCCAGTAACTAAACACCACGCAACCGCTCACTCACTCCCCCCCCACCCAGTGGGATGGGGGAGAAAATCAGGAAAAAGAAGCAAAACCCGTGGGTTGAGATAAGAACGGTTTAATAGAACAGAAAAGAAGAAACTAATAATGGTAATGATCACACTAATAAAATGACAACAATAATAATGAAAGGGTTGGAATATACAAATGACGCGCAGTGCAATTGCTCACCACCCGCCGACCGACACCCAGCCAGTCCCCCGAGCGGCAATTCCCAGCCCCCACTTCCCCGTTCCTATACTGCATGGGACGTCACATGGTATGGAATACACCGTTGGCCAGTTTGGGTCAGGTGCCCTGGCTGTGTCCTGTGCCAACTTCTTGTGCCCCTCCAGCTTTCTCGCTGGCTGGGCATGGGAAGCTGAAAAATCCTTGACTTTAGTCTAAACACTACTGAGCCACAACTGAAAACATCAGTGTTATCAACATTCTTCCCATACTGAACTCAAAACATAGCACTGTACCAGCTACTAGGAAGACAGTTAACTCTATCCCAGCTGAAACCAGGACACTCAGCTGTTCACACCTCCTCCCAGACACCAGCATTGCCAGGCAGATGCTCTCAGCCCTGAGCTCTGCAGAGGGAAATGGGCACGTGGCTGGAGAGCTGCACCCATGGCTCTGCTGGAGTTCTGGCTGCTGAGGAGATGGTACATGCCTTGGACCCCCCAGCTCTGAGGGCAGAGGCTTTGCTGGGAGGGAGACGAGCCAAAGACGTTTGCTGAGAGGAAGGGGTCTGCACTGGAGGAGATCATAAAGAATTTTCTGGATGCTCCCTCCCACAACATTTCTGCATTTTGTTTCCTCTTATCCCCTGACAATATTCCTGTTGCCTGGAGATTTTTTCCGGGGAGATGTTTTCCTATCCCATTTCTTTTCCCTGTCGGCACTCACAGACCCCATCCCAACCTTTGCACACCCATCTTGGACCTACAGAAAGCTGCCTGTTTGCAGAGCACTGGCTGGGTGCATGTTCCTGTTTGCAGGTGCAAAAGGGCAGCTCAGAACAACCCTGATGGGTCCAGAAAAGGGGGTGCTGTCCATAGGCAGAGCAGTGGCTCAAGGCACTTTAACAGCCTCCTAGCAGACCTACTGATCACTATGCCCCGGTACACAGCCCCCTGAGGTAGAGGGACCCTGCTCTAAAGGACAGCTCAGGGGGGTGCCCTGCACAAATGCCTTCACACCCCTGCAGCCATCCCCGGAAAAAGGTAGCTGTCATGCCTTGTCCTTCTGGTGGTGCAGCAGGGAATTCCTGCTCTGGAGCACATCCTTCTTGTCTGCTGTAGAGAAACTGTGAGTTTTACTTAGAGAGCTCACAAGCTGTGGATTGTGCCAGCTTTTGGGGATCCCTTCAGGATACTCTTGTGCATTGCCCTGCAGTCAGAGACCTACCGTGTGAAGATGTGTCCTGCAACAAGCCCTCCTCTGTCCTCCAACTGCTGACTGCCTTTAACCTCCCTCTTCCTCACTCCTCTCCCCTGGGTGCCTGCAGGCAGTGCCCTCAGCCCTGCTGCGCTTTGCAGAGGAGCTGCTCCTGGGCAGAGCTGTCTCTCTGCAGTGCTGTCTCCTTGTAATGAGCTCGCTCCAGCCCAGCAGCCCGGCCCAGCCCAGCAGCAGAGGACCAGCCCAAGGCACCATTTCCTCTGCCTGCTCTGGGCTCCCTGAAGATGTCTCTGGAGCTCTGGGACTGACAGCTCCTGAAAGGCACTGGGGACACCCCTGGGGAGCATGCTGCAAAAACACCTGAAGTAATTACCAACAGTAGACAGAAAGATTGATGATTCCAGCAGCATGGTTTGCCCTGCCAGAGTGCGGTTCTCTGTGACAGGTGTCAACGTTCCCCTCTGGACATCGATATTCTTCACCCACAAGAAAAGGGACACACAGACAGGGCCAGGGAGGGGCTTGGCTTCCCTTGTGCAGGCCAGGGATTCAGCTGAGGCAATGGAGGTTTCTCATCCTGACCAGGAAGCCCTTGGGTTGAAGCAGGACTCAGCTCCCCGCTTTGACTCCACAGACCCAGAGGAGCTGGGAAGCCTCCTGCTTCAGTTCAGGTGTGCACAAAAGAGTTGCCAGTGTGTGAGCCCTGCTCTGAGCCTCTTAACTTTAGTCACTGGGGACTCAGGTGCTCACATACAGATACTTTGTGATGACTGAGGTGCCAGAGGTGGTCCAAGACATGTGCAAGTGTTTGCAAGCCGTGATGGAAGAATCTCTGAGAATAGCCACCTCCTCCCTGAGCATCAGCTGAGGGCCAGAGGGGGAATGGAGAGATCTTGGCCACCCACAATGACATCAGATGTTTAGGGCACCTGAATGTGCCTTGTAAAATACCTGAAAAGCCTTTAGTGCCATGCCAGGTGCCTGGGTGGCAAACACAACTCCACTCAGTAGGCAAACACAGCACCCAACCTCCAGGAAAGCCATGCCCTCTTAGAGCTGGTGGGGGCAGACATCCCAGGGCCTCCCAAAGGGGTCCGGTGACTATGTGCCACTACCTGAATGACAGCACCACGGCATTGATGCAAGGCCATGCCATCTACACCCGTGGTGATGCAGGGCTGGGAAGCAGATCACAGCAGGGTGCCCTCCCCTGTGCCTGTGTTCTCAGTCCCGGGCTATTCTCCTCTCTCTGAACCTCTACTCACCTGCCTGATACTAAGAAGAGGAAAGCTGATAAGAATAGAATCACAGACTCATAGGATCATAGAATGGTTTTGATTGGAAAGGAACCTTTAAAGACCACCTAGTTCAAACCCCTTGCCGTGGGCAGGGACATCTTTCACTAGATCAGCTTGCTCAAAGCCCCATCCAACTTGACCCTGAACACTGACAATGATGGGGCATTCACAACTTCTCTGGTCAACCTGTCCCAATGTCTCACCACCCTCACCATAAAAATTTTCTTCTTATATCCAATCTACCCTCTTTTTTTTTAAATCCCTTACCCCTTGTCCTGTCACTACAGACCTTGGTAAAAAGTCTCTCTCAAACTTTTTAAAAGCCTCCTTTATTTATTGTATGGCTGCACTAAGGTGTCCTGTTGCAGATCCTGATTTAGAATTCTGCCAAGCACACCAATTTGTCGCAGACAGGCAATTTAGACTGCTTAAAGAACCACTGCCAGAGGTATCAGCAAAAGTGGTTTTCTTGAACCTTAACAACGTTTGATGGCAAGGTGCACTCTATCACTTACTGCACAAAGGATCTAACAATGATTCAAAATTACCAACACAGAATCAAAGGTACCAATACAAAAGCTGTATAGAGCACTATCATACAAGGTTATATGTGATATTGGTCACTTCCCAAAGATCTGCAGATGGTAAGAAGTCTTTCAGCCTCGAGAACCTTGAGAGATATCCCAGCTCAAGGGGAGATCACAGCTGTGCAGCCAGCTGCTTAGCAGGGAGAGCTCAAAGGCGGCTCACTTAGGCTGTCATATTTATGGCCTAAAGTGGTTGGCTTGCAGTCAAATTACATGCAACGGAGAAGGTATGCATGAGACTCCTTGTACCCACAACTTTCTTTGTTCCTTGACAAATGACCCATGGAGGAAACACCTGCTATTCATGTGTTAATTGCATGCTCGCTGTTCCAGTTTCCAAGCCCATATGCATCAATGTTCACCATGTCACTCTCTTCCTGTGTGGGTTTCCAGAGAATAGCTTGGAACCAGAGAGGTTCTTGGTCCTGTTATACCTAGGCCTTTGCCTCTTTTGGAGCCTGAACCAAACTACCACTAGTTTGGCCAAAGAGTCGAGTGCATCCATCCCAGGGACTCAGCTCCCTCCGATTCCTGCCACAAACCCGTGGGTGGTGGGAATCCTCTTGCCTCAGTTCAGGTGTGCACTCAATACAGTCCTCTGAAGACTGGAAGAAATCACATGTCCCTCCTATCTCCAAGAAGGACCCCGGCAACTGCAGGCCAATCAGCCTTACCTCTCTCCCTGGGAAGGTAATGGAGTAGCTAAGCCTGGAAATATTTCCAGGCACATTGTACTGGTTTTGGCTGGGGTGGAGTTAATTTTCTTCATGGGGGTCCCTATGGTGCTATGTCTGGGATCTGTGACCAAAAGAGTGTTGACAACACACCAATGTTGTAGCTATTGCTGAACCGTGTTTGCGCAGCACCAAGGCCCTCTCTGTTCTCTTTCTTCCTCCCCAGTGACTAAACTGTTTTTCTTGGTGAGGGAAGAGCAGGGGATGTCATTTAGCAAGTCAAAGGTTTCCACTGTCTATTGGTGTCCATGTCCACATCTTGGTAGCGGGGGTGGTGCAGGGAAGGCCTCTGTGAGGAGAGACGAGGGGCTGCCTCCATGCCAGACACATCTGGTTCCAGCTGCCTCCAAAATGCACCCACCACTGGCCAAAACCTGAGCCCATCAGCAAAGCTGGGGGAACCTCTGTGAAGGTATATTTAAGAAAGGACACAACTGCTAGAGTGGGAGAGGAGCGAGGAGAAAAAGTGTGAGAAACAGCCCTGCAAACACCAAGGTCAGTGAAGAAGGAGGAAGTGCTCCAGGTGCCAGAGCAGATGGTCTCCTGCAGCCCATGGAGAAGACCACAGTGGAGAAGGTAATCCCTGCAGCCTGTGGACGACCCAACACTGGAGACGTTGGATAATTCCTGAAAGTACGGTGGCTTGAGGAGAGCCCATGCTGGAGCAGGTTTATGTCAAAGGACTGTAGCCCATAGGAGGGACCGCATGGGAAAAGTGTTAGAAGGAAGGAGCAGCAAAGAGGAACTGGTATGGACTGACCACAACCCCCCATTCCCCACCCCCTGCACTGCTCAGGGGGGAGGAGGTAGAAGAGTTGTGAGCTAAGGAGGGAAGTTGAGCAAGGGAGAAAAGGGTGGGGAGAGGCCTTCCATGGGGAAGGAGATAAGGTCTTCCTTATCTCCACCAGCCCCACACTTCTTCCACCCTCAGCCTTTGCAACTGCACATGCCTGGTCTGCCCACGTATCTTTGCCACTGTCACGTTTGTACAAGGCCCACACACATCTTGACACACACCAGTGTAAGCTGGCCTCCACCAAACCTAGAGCCCAGCTGGCCTTGGAGACAGAGAGGGGCCGGGTCCCCTCTGCCCAGGGCTGGGCACAGCTTTTCCCTGGGAACCTCCCTGAGGAGCTCTCCTCCTGCGTGTCAGCCTGTGGCCTGGCACGGACAAGGGCTGCTGGGGCAGGGCTGAAGTAGCTCAGCTGGGAGAGCGTTAGACTGAAGATCTAAAGGTCCCTGGTTCAACCCCGGGCTTCAGCAGTGATTTGCTCCCTTTCATTTTTGCACAGCCCATCTGCTGCCTTCCAGCCTGCCCCAGCCCTGCTTGCTCCTTCACCCCTTGTCAGAGCACTGTCCCTGCCTTGTAGCTGCAGATCTGTGGCGAAGAAGGAGCCTTCCTCCAGCACCAACAGTCCCCAGCCTCCCCCTGGGCAGGACTCTCCATTCAGTGCTCCTCTGGGGTGCTCTCCAGCTGTCCCTCCTTCCCTGCTCCACACGGATTGGGATCTTTCCTCTGCTGGGTCTCTGCAAAGACCCCCTCTCTCTCCTGCTTGTCATTCTTGATGGGGCACAGACTGCTCCCATCCTCATACACCTCCTCCACCTGCTCCTCAGTTCCCAGACCTGAGGCCACCATCCCCCCAGTCCCAGGGAGAGGCACTCCCTGGAGCTGAGGCCTCAATGGCAGCATCCTACCTCCAGAGGTCTGTCACAGCCAGACCTCTGATGTGCCCAGGACAGCTGAGAAAGCCGTGCTGAGGATCAGCCACTGTAGTGCCTGGGCACCAGTGTTATTTAGTCACACGCTGTCTCGAGCAGAGTTTCTTGGCCCCGCTGCAATGATTGACGAAACACCTATGTGCTCCTCTCTGGGCATCAGCAGGGAGATACAGAGCACAGCAGGATCCCTCTGGGGCCCCACATGAACATTGCTCTGCATCAGTTCAAGCCTAGTGCAAGGGCACAAGTTGGGACACAAATGCCAGCTGTGGCTCCCCTGCGGTCCAGCATGGAAGGTCACCAACTCTCACACCGTGTCTTCACAACAGCCCCAGCTCAACCACTCCATGTTATTTTTATTCTCCAAATTTACCCTCTTCTGCATGTCCTGGCATCACATACACTTCTGTGTTCTCCATCCCCCCAGCACCAGACCCAGGGCCCACAGCACAAGTGTCTCAGTAATCCCCAGTTCCCTTACTCAAACCTCCTCACCCACCAGACTGCACTGCCCAGCCCAGCTGCAGCCCCTCACAGCCGTCAGTCCCTGCCCAGAAAAAGAAAGAGCTGCTCATGAGCAGCTGGGGTCTGCAAGGGCCCAAGGCAGCAGGAGCAGCCCATGGAGACTGGGGTCCTGGCAGAGCCATCAAAGGGGCAATCCCAGCCCGTGTGCCCCAACAAGTGGCTCAGCACCCTGTGCCAGGGCAGTGGGGAGCAGAGCTGCCTCCTAACCACTGTGGGAGGTGATCCATGGGCCATGATACACCCTGGGGCTGGCCAGGGTGTTCATGGCATGATGGAAAACTTAGGGCTTACTTCTGTGGGGCTACAGCCCAGGGCTCGCCCCGACACAGCAGCTCTGCCACGGCCTCGGCCGTGTTCGACCAGCGTGGCCCAGGCAGAGCCTAGGGGAAAGAACGACCAGGGAATGCCGGGATAAGGAGATGGGTGCTCTTGCTGGGGTGCATCACAGGAACTTGCAAAGGACCATTTTGATGGAACCTGTGGCTGGCGGATTGGAACTGTAAGCAGGAATATTCCCCAGGGACCATGGGCTTTTGCAGCCCCACAGCCTGACCCCAAGACTGCTGTCCCTGAGATGTGTCCCTTCCCCACCGCCATGTCTTTGTGCTCTTCTCCCCCCAGTCAGCCTCGGGGAGACACCCCGACACCTGGGCAGGCAAGCACCAGCTCTGGCTCAAAGCCCCAAAGGCTTTTAATAAGAACAGCGTAAAAACAGGGTCCTAAAAATAGAGGAAATGCCCAGCTGCTTCTGCTGCCTGTGGGAAAAGGGAGACGGTTCCCTGGTGCTCACGGCTCTCCCAGCTGCACAGACCTCTCCTTCCTCCTGGCTGCACCCAGCCCCACGGCAGGGACGGGCTCTGCTTGCCCTGGCATCAGGGACTGTTGTGCACTGAGCTCCGGTGTCACAGCCGTTGTGTCCTCAGGGGCATGTGCCTGAGACCCCTCTTCAGCATCGTCATAGCCTGTGCTCTCTGGGGACAGGCACCAGGCATCTGCCTCAGCTCCAGGGGCCCCAGCACTTCTCTGGGAGCGCAGGTTTGCCCCTGCAAACAGCAAGGCAGGCCATTGCCCATTTGCCCCCTGGGGTGCCCCTCCTGGCCTCTACATCACCTTCCTCCCTTCTCCTCACCAGTCCTGAGATGTTCCGCTCCCTCTCCCACCTGCAGACCCCCAGGAAAATCTCCTGGGACACGTTCCTTCACCCCAGGAGGTTGGGCGCTCTCTCAGGACAGCACCAATTCATCCAGCACCCAGGAACTGGCAGCGCTTATCTTTCCCTCTCACCTCTGGGTGCATCCCTGGGCCCTGCTCCCTCCTCTGGTGCCCTGGGCATCTCCCACTCTCCCTGCCCAGACACAGGATCCTCCCCAGGGTCAGAAACCTCCCTGGCATCATCATAGCCATCCACTGGGTCACCTCTGGGCAGCACAGGGATGCCTGCAAGGAGAGGGGAGCTGGTGACAATGAGAAGATACACATGCAGAGCAGAGGATGGGAGGATATGCAGGGACACGAGGCTCAGACGGGGGTGTTGGCAGCACCACAGGAGACCCCCATGTCCTCCCCAACTTCAACAGTGACACTCAGTGACACCGCTGTTCTTCACATGCCTGCAGGGAGGAGGCAGCCACTCCTTCCCACACCCTATTACCTGGTGCTGACCCCAGACCATCCTCCTCCTCGCTGTCCCCAGGGTAGGGCTGCAGATTGGTCAGGAACCCCTCTGAATAGGAGCCTGGAGAGAGGTGCAGCAGGTGCCATGGGAGTGCACTCTGCTGACCCAGACTGTGGTCAGTGCTTCTGGGGACAGGGGACCCACAGAGCCAGGGCTGAGTGAGGAGGAGGGCTCAGGACTCACCCTGCCGCCCTGGGACAAACCCCATCTCAAAGGGACTCCCAGAGCTACCCCAGGACAGCACCTTCCCTCAGCCCTCAGGTGTCACCCAGGGTGCGGGGGCAGGCAGAGAGGGGCTGTCCCCCACTTGGATGGGAGGAACTGGTGGGGAGGAAGCTCCTCTCTTGGGCCCAGGACCTGGCTGCTCTCCCCACAGACCCCACAGCCCCAGTGCTGCAGGGACCATTGGCCATGGGACTGCAGGGGGTCAGCCCAGAGTGGGAGGCAAGGGGAGAGAGACAGAGACCTGGCCTCCGAAGCCGGCGCTGGCGGCGTAGACCTGGCCTCCATAGCCAGCATCGGCGGCGTACACCTGGCCTCCCTTGCTGCCGCCGGGGGGGTAGACCTGGACTCCCTAGCCGGAGCCAGCGGGGTAGACCTGGCCTCCCAAGCCGGCGCCGGTGGGGTAGACGTGGCCACCCTAGCCGGCGCCAGCGGGATAGACCTGGCTTCCCTAGCCTGCGCCGGCGGGGTAGAACTGGACTCCCAAGCCGGCGCCGGCGGCGTAGACCTGGCCTCCATAGCCAGCATTGGCCGCGTACACCTGGCTTCCCTTGCTGGCGCCGGCGGGGTAGATCTGGCCTCCCTATCCGGCGCCGGCGGGGAAGACCTGGCCTCCCAAGCCCACACTGGTGGCGCAGACCTGGCCTCCCTAGGCAGTGCCGATGCGGTAGACCTGGCCTCCCTAGCCGGCGCCGGCGTGGTAGACCTGGCTTCCCTGCCGGCGCCGGAGGGGTAGACCTGGCCTCCCAAGCCCACAACGGCGGCGTAGACCTGGCATCCCTAGCTGGCGCTGGCAGGGTAGACCTGGCCTCCCAAGCCGGTGCCGGCGGGGTAGACCTGGCCTCCCAAGCGGGCGCCGGCGGGGTAGACCTGGCCTCCCAAGCCGGCGCCGCCGGCGTATACCTGGCCTCCATAGCCGGCGTCAGCGTGGTAGACCTGGCCTCCGTAGCCAGTGCCGGCGGGGCAGACCTGGCCTCCCTATCCGGTGTCGGCGGCGTAGACATTCCCTCCCTAGCTGTCGCCAGAGGTGTAGACCTGGCCTCCCTAGCTGGCGCCGGCTGCGTAGACCTGGCCTGCTAGCTGGCGCCGTCGGGGTAGACCTGATGTCCCTAGCTGCGCCAGCGTGGTAGACCTGGCCTCCCAAGCCGGCGCCGGCGGGGTAGGCCTGGCTTCCATAGCTGGTGCCGGCGGGGTAGACCTGGCCTCCCAATCCGGCGCCGGCATGGTAGGCCTGGCCTCCGAAGCTGGCGCCGGGGTGTAGACCTGGCCTCTCTGCCGGCGCCTGCGGCGTAGAAATGGCCACACTACACGGTGTTGGTGGCGTAGACATTGCCTCCCTAGCCGGCTAGGCGGGGTAGACCTGGCCTCCTTGCCGGCGCCGGCGGGGTAGACCTGGACTCCGTAGCCGGCGCCGGCGGGGTAGACCTGGCCTCCCTAGTCAGCGCAGGCAGATTAAGCCTGGCCTCCCTAGCCGGCGCCTGCGGGGCAGACCTGGCCTCCCAAGCCGGCCCCGGAGTGGTAGACCTGGCCTCCCTGCTGGCGCCGGCGGGGTAGACCTGGCCTCCCACGCCGGCGCCAGCGGGGTAGACCTGGCCTCTCAAGCTGGCGCCGGCGGCGTAGACTTGGCCTCACTAGGCGGCACGGGCGGGGTAGACCTGGTATCCTTACCTGATGCTCCAGGGTAGGCCTGGCATCCCATACCTGATCATCCGGTGTAGTATCTCTACCTACACCGGAAATCCGGTCTAGTACCGGTACCGTTCGCCGGTACTCCGGGCTAGTACCGGTAACGTCCACAGGTACTCCGGGCCAGTACCCGAACCCCACCCCCGCTCCCCGCCCGGTACTCCGGGGTGGTAGCGATAACCCGCGCCGTTAATCCGGTTTACTACCGGTACGCCCACCGATAGTCCAGGGTAGTATCGGTACCCCCTGCCGGTACTCCGGGGTAGCACCGGTACCCCCACCGGTACTCCGGGGTACACTTGCTATCTGTACGGGCGATCAGAGGTAGTCCCGAACTCCCTATCTGACCCTCTATGATAGGCCGTCTATCCCTGACGTGCGGAAAACAGACTCCACAATCAGTGAGATTGTAAAGTAGGTATGTTTATACAGCGCTGGGCCGCACGGGGGGTAGTCCCACCAAAGTGGTGTGCGCCCGACTCGGCAGTTTGTCTCAAGTTTATACAGTCAAGTGTTACATATTCACAATACGCCTATACATATGCATGACCTATCCCCGCTCCATATTAAAATTAGCTCCGAGAGGTCATTTCCATAGTCTCCTCTCAACTGCGCTTGAGCAGTGCCTCTTTATGGTGGTCGTCTGGTGGTCGCAGAGATGAAGAGAGATGACTCCTCTTCGTCACCGCTAGTAACCTTTTTTCTTGCGCAGGCTCAGTGATTTCTTGGTATTCACCCAATCTGCAAGACCAGTCTTAGCTGGCTCTTGGGGCCTGCTCCTGCTTCTTATCAGGAGCTGTCTTTACCTCATTGGCTGGTCCTTGGGACTAGCTCTTCTTATCAAAGACTGTCTTTGCCTCAGCTAATTTCAACAATGGAAGCGCTAAACATCATCCTTCATCCCCCCTTATTATGTCTACTGAGATTCTTTTGACTCCCCTTGTCTCAGTCCCCCCTTTTCTAGAAAATAGTAAATTCTTTTACTATATCTAATCCTAGTACTTCTAATACATTGTTTCCCTATCTAGCATCCTCTCAAAGTATTTGTTGGTCTCGAGTTTTCGTCGTAACTGATTCTTTTTCCACTCACTGTAAGAGTCTCCTGTACTCTTACAGCACAAGAAGCCACACCGAACCATTATGCAAAGGACCACAGACGAGAGAATAATGATTATTATAGTGACAAACAATTGCTTCAACCATGCCAAATTTGGCAACCAGGAGGTTAATTTTTCCCATATCTCAGTGAATTCCCATGAAGTGTCATCTTGTGACATTAAATGTAAAAGCTGGGTTTGTTTCCAAATTTGAGAGAGATCTGTTTCTATTCGTCTTTTTTGGTTAACATAGGTGCAGCAGCGTTCATTAATTACAGTACACAGGCCCCCTTGTTGAGCGAAGAGCATATCTAGACCTAGTCGATTCTGGAGCACCATTTTTCCTAGGGAAGTGGTTTCTTCCTGGAGGGTCTTTACAGCATCGATTGTGGCATTATTAATAATTTCCATAGTGGCAGAAAGATTTAGCAGAGCTTTCTCTAACTCACTAACTCCCAATGATGGAATGAGCCATCGTACAAAACTATGAAAGCTAGTTGGTCTTTCCACTAGGGGATTGCTGGTGCGTTTTTGCCTTATTACTGGTTTCATATAAGCCCGTAAAAATTTTTTTGAATCATTGTCAGTCAAATATTTAACCGCAATGGTATTAGGGACTATGGTTCCTACGGCACATTGGCCAGTCCAGCCTAGAGGCAGCACTTTATATCCTGTCTGTCCACAAATCCAACACCATCCTAGTCCTACTGGAGTGGGCCATCCCCTGGGTCTAGTAGAATTATGCCCCCGGGTTCTTGCAACCCGGGTTTGATTGAAGTTCCACATGTTTGCGCTACCATATTTAATATATTCAGTACAATTGGGGTAACTCCCAACAAACACCTTGACTGGTCCACATCTAGGGTCCGTGCTATTACCTCCAGAATTCTTAGTTGTATTTTTCAGATGGCATCTTTGAACACACGGAACCCTTTGGGTTTCATTCCACAATTTGCTCAGATCTGTTTGCCATTGAAGGTTCTCAGAGGGTATTTCAGTGTACATTGTGAGGGACATGTTATTAAAAGCTGCTGCTATCACCGAGGTGTTAGAAAAAACTGTAGCAATTACGGGGTAGCCCTGTCCGAGACCCTTAGGAAAACGTGAACATATCCAGCAATCAGTTTGATTCACTATTTTTGCGATACTCTCGTGGAGTTGAACAAACACGTTCCCATCCCACGCTACACTCCTTGTCCCCATAGTTGCCCATATTACCGCGTAAAAACTAAGTGTCCATCGGATTTTGTGGTGACTTTCCATGGAGTTTTGGGTGTCTTTTCACTCTGGTGTGATGAATCCAAGCATTCCGTTCCTTGATCCTAATCGCGGTGAAGGAGGTAATTAATACTTGAAATGGTCCTTCCCACTGCGGCTCCAGAGTTTTTTCTGTAAGAGACTTTATATACACATAATCTCCTGGTTGTATATTATGTACAGGCCCATCCAAACCTCTCCCTCGAGTCCCTACCACATGCTTCCTGATTTTATTAAGTTGCTTACCTAATGCTACCATGTAAGAAGTCATAATTTCATCCCCCGCTTGTACAGACACCCCTCTCTGTATCCCATAGGGTTGTCCATACAGAATTTCAAAGGGGCTCAGTCCTTCTTTCGCCCTTGGTCTTGTTCGTATACGCAGAAGGGCTAAAGGGAGAGACTGAGGCCATGTCAAATTTGCTTCTTGTCCTCATTTCACAATTTGCTGTTTGATTAAGTGGTTCATTTTTTCTACTTGACCACTCGACTGGGGGTGATATGGAGTATGAAGCTGCCAATCTATACCCAAATGGCGGCTAATTTGTTGTACTATTTTTGAGACAAAATGTGGTCCTCTGTCAGAGGATATGGTTGCTGGAACCCCAAAACGTGGTATTATCTCTTGCACCAATATTTTAGTTACCTCCCAAGCTTTAGCCGTTCTTGTTGGGAATGCTTCTGGCCAACCTGAAAAGGTATCAGTTAATACCAATAGATAGCGATACCCCCCTTTTCTTGGAAGTTCTGTAAAATCAATTTGCCATTGTTGTCCAGGCCCGTTCCCTTTTCCAATCTGGCCCATTTCCGCCTTGGGGGTATTCTTAGGATTAGTCTGGAGGCAAAGATCACACTGTTGAGTCACCTGTCTCACCGTGGTGTATAAATTTCTAGCCACAATTTCTCTTATCAAATGATTATACAGAGCCTCTGTTCCCCAATGTCTTTTCCTATGTTCCTCCCGTATCAAATGCCATAATAAGCAAGAGGGAATGATTAACTTTCCCTGTGGCGTATGAGCCCACCCCTCTTCATTATATGACCCTTCTAAATCTGTCATGAGCTTCTGATCTTCCTTGGTGTATTCTGGCTTACCTTCTAGGGAAATCTGCCTATCAGGAATTAAGGCCCCTTCTGTTTTTACCTTTGTTTTGGCCACTTGTTTTGCCTCTCTGTCCACCAGCTCATTCCCTCTTTCCAAATCTGAGCTCACTTTCTGGTGTGCCTTAAGATGCATAATTGCTACTTTCTTAGGGAGCTGGACAGCTTCCAGTAACTTCAGAATTTCTTCTGCGTGTTTGATATTTTTCCCTTGAGAACTCAATAGTTCTCTCTCCTTCCAAATTGCTCCATGTGCATGTTCAACTCCAAAGGCATATTTTGAGTCTGTATAAATGTTCACAACTTTGCCCCGGGCCAATTCCAGGGCACGGGTTAGAGCAATTATTTCTGCCTTCTGTGCGGAGGTGTTCATAGGCAAAGCCCCTGATTCTATTACCTCTTGGCTGGTGGTGATGGCGTATCCCGCATGTCGATTACCATTTAGGACATAACTGCTTCCGTCTGTGAACCAAGTTTCCCCGTTTTCCATGGGGCTGTCTTTCAGGTCTGGGCGACTGGCGTATGTTGCTTCGATGGTTTCCAAACAGTCATGATGTACCGGTTCTCCTGTGTTCCCACTGAGAAAAGAAGCTGGGTTGACAATGTTAGTGACTACAATCTCCACATCATCCTGCTCTACCAATATAGCTTGATATCTCAGGAATCTTTGCGGAGAGAGCCAATGTCCACCTTTCGCTTCCAGTACTGCTGATACTGTGTGAGACACCAAATCAGTCATTTTCTGGCCCAGAGTAAACTTTCGGGCTTCCTGTATATTCAATATCACAGCTGCAACTGCCCGCAGGCATCCAGGCCAACCTTTTGCAGTCGTGTCTAACTGCTTAGAAAGGTAGGCAACTGCCTGTCGATACGGACCCAGGTTTTGTGCTAATATTCCCAGGGCAATACCCTGCTTCTCGTGGGAGTAAAGAAGAAACGGCTTACTCACATCTGGGAGTCCTAAGGCCGGGGCCGACATCAAAGCCTCTTTCGGTAGCTCAAAGGCTCGTTCGGTCTCCTTGTTCCACTCAAGGTGTTTCTGCTCAGTGGCTGTCAACGCATACAGTGGTTAAACAAGCAATCCATAATTATAGATCCACAATCGGCACCACCCCGTCATTCCAAGAAAAGTCCGTAACTCTTTTACTGTCTGAGGTCTCCGAGTTTGGCATATTGCCTCTTTACGGGCCTGTCCCAAAGTTCTCTGTCCCGCACTAATTTCATAGCCCAAATAATTCACTTTGCGTTGCATTACCTGTGCCTTTTTCTTGGATACCCGGTACCCCTGGAGTCCCAGGAAATTCAACAGACTCACTGTCCATGTCATACAATCTTTCTCTGTTTTGGTGGCGATCAGGATATCATCCACATACTGCAACAGCTTCCCCTCCTCAGACGGGGCTTCCCAGGATTCTAAGTCTTTTGCAAGCTGATTGCCAAAAATGGTAGGACTATTCTTAAATCCTTGTGGCAACACCGTCCAAGTGAGCTGGGTCTTTCGACCACTCTTGGGGTTTTCCCATTCAAATGCAAATAATTTTTGGCTGGCTTCATGGAGAGGGAGGCAAAAGAAAGCATCCTTCAAATCTAAAACAGTAAACCAAGTCAATTCAGGTGTTAATACGGTCAACAGGGTATATGGGTTCGCCACTACTGGGTAAAGATCTTCAGTTATCTTATTCACCGCCCGTAAGTCTTGGACCACCCGATATGAACCATCGGGCTTCCGAACAGGTAATATAGGGGTATTGAATTCAGACTCACACTCTTTTAATAATCCCAACTGCAAAAATTTTTCTATCACCGGCCGGATTCCTTCTCTGTCTTCCTTCTTTA
Source organism: Harpia harpyja (assembly GCF_026419915.1). NCBI lineage: Eukaryota > Metazoa > Chordata > Aves > Accipitriformes > Accipitridae > Harpia > Harpia harpyja. The sequence goes on from NW_026293320.1 coordinate 1,832,355, forward strand.
GGGGATATTGTTTAATTCTTACCAGCTTTTGGCCTTCCTTGATCCTAACTTCAACAGGTGGAGCACTTTTCACTCTTCCAGGTGCATCGGTAGCCCATACCCCCGGGTACACTTGGTTTAAGATGTCCTCGTTAATGCTTCCTTCTAGGGGGAGACTGGTTAAAGTTAGGCTCAATATATGAATATATTGCTGATCTTTTACCTCCAGAGTAATTTCTCCCTTTTTGAATACAATTTTTGCTCCCAATTGTTCCAACAAGTCCCTTCCCAAAAGTGCCTTTGGGGAGTTGGGCATATATAAAAATTTATGAATGCCCCACTGTTTTCCTAATTTATATTCTAAAGGTTTACAAAAATATGCCTTTTCACTTTGGCCAGTCACTCCTTTCACCATGACATAATCATCTCCTAGGGGCATCAAAGCTTGATTCAGAACCGAGTATGTTGCTCCTGTATCTTCCAAAAATTCTACCTCTTGTTGTGTTTTCCCTAGCTTAATTATAACCAGTGGATCCGCTAGGGTAGATTCCCCAGGTTCCCGTCAATCTCCCTTCACATGGGCTACCGTTCCTCCTGTTTGAGCCCTCTGATCCTCCTTGTTCCTTGGGCATTCCTTTTTCCAATGACCGAATTTCTTACACAAAGCGCATTGATCCTTGCCCAGTCGCGGCAAGTCTCGTCTAGGCCCTCTTCCTCTTTCTTCCTGGATAACAGCCATTAATTTCCTTTGCCCCTGCCTATATCCTTCCTCTCTGTTACTAAATACTCTCCACGCTTCATCCAACAATATTTCTAAATTCCTACTCTCTGTAGGCCGTAATTTCTGAAGTTTGCGCCTTATATCCCTTGTAGATTGCCCCCAAAACAGGGAGACTAATTGTTGTATTCCTACCTCTGACCCAGGATCCAGCGGTGTGCTGCGGCACATTACATCCCTCAATCGATCCAGGAATTCGGATGGAGACTCAGAAGGACTCTGTTTAACTGCATATAAAGCTGACCAGTTTATAGTTTTAAGGATTGCTCTCTCTATTGCTTTTGTAATCCATTCCTGATACCCCTGCAATCTTTCCATATGTGCAGATCTATTAACATCCCACTTTGGGTCTTGGAGAGGGAAATATTCCTTAATGTCCCCTCCTGTAATCTTATAATGATCTTCAGCAAGGTTCCCTGCTGTTTTTAAAATCAGCTGTTTTTCTGTCTCAGTCATATATTCCAATAATAGCTGTATATCCTTCCAATCAGGGTTATGCTGTTTTACAATAAATTGGAAATGCTTAGTTACACCTATCGGATCTCTCCTATAATCTTTTGCAACCTTTTTCCATTCCCCTAGGTCAGCAGTAGAAAAGGCTACTTGGATTAACATCGTCCCACCATCCGGCCCCACCGCCTCTCGGAGAGGTGCTTGTAAAGCTGTTGAGGTAGTTTTCTTCCTAGTACGGGAAGATACAGGGCTGCTCGGGGGGGGTGGAGTTCTATCCGAGTCTGCATCCTGTTCCTGTGGTCGAGGGGGAGGCTTAAACAAATCAGTTAGATCTTGTTCTGGTGCCTGATGGATTTTATTTGTCTTTGTACATCTTTGTCCAATACTACATGCCGAACAACACCGCCTCAGTTTACCTCTAAACTCCTTGTTGTTCTCTCGCTCAAGTGCAAGCACCATGGGGTCCTGTGGGGGTACCATTCCACAGTCCCTTTGCCACTCCGGATGATTTCGGAGGGTGAAAAACATGTCTGCATACGAAACCTCATCCCATTTTCCTTCTCTCCTTAAAAACAGCATTAGTTGTAATAAAGTATTATAATCTATTGACCCATTAAGCGGCCACTTAGCATCACCTTCTAACTTATACAACGGCCACCACTGATTGCAGTATTTAATAAGGTTCTTTTTACTTTCCGTACCTCCGGTCCCAACAATATCTTTCCAGTGGGCAATTACACAACCCAGAGGACTCTTCCTCAATACTCCTCCTTGATTGTTTCCCATTTTAATACTCTTCCTAATAATTCTTAAGTTGGATTTTGGCTTCTCCTTTTAATAAGCTTCCATGCAAATCGTTCCTTACACTTCTTTATAGTCTTCCCTCCGTTTCCCTCCCACACATCCCAAATTTCTGGAATTAAATTTTCCTTTACACACCAATCTCACTATTTCACTTAGTGAACTCTTTCCCAATCATAAAAGTGTGGAATTTGGGGAAAACACTCAAGGCAGTCTGGTTTCCGTCTGCTACAGTACTGCTACAGTACCACCTTCTCCCACAAGATTTACACTTCAACAAAAGCCAAGCTGGATGCTAATTACTATATAGTCCAGTTACAAGCCCACATACAAAGCAGGGGATCACCGCTATTAATACGTAAAGACATTCACACAAACATACATACACCTATAGATTTCAACATATCATTTCCACACACCCCCACAAAATCTTTAACATAAATTTCCAAACATTCACATCATATAATCATCGCTCCAGTTGACAACCTTCCAGCAGCTGCAAAAATAAACCAAGCGCAATTGCGAGGGGGTGCGCCTACCCTTCTCCTGCCTCTTATATACCAGTCATCGACAGGTCCGTCCTGACTCCCGATACCAGGATACAGCAGTCACCCCGGATTTGCTCGATCTACCCCCAAGATCGCTAGCGGCCGCTCTATCGGTCAGCAAATCCCCCCTTACGATACAGGGTACCTTCCTCCCATACGGGGACTACGCTGCACGCCAGACGTCTCTGTGTGATTTACCAGCTGCCCCGGCCTGTACTTTTACAGGCTACCTTTGTAAACATACCATTTAGTCTGTGGCTTCAGGAGGTTGTTGTCTGCTCCCGCGGTGAGTGGCTGGCAGTGGAGGCTCCTCCGAGGAAAGTGGTCGGAGACATGGCCTCCTTACCCGTGCGGGTGGGGTAGACCTGGCCTCCCTACCCTCGCGGGCAGGGTAGACCTGGCCTCCCTACCCGTTTTGTTCTGGTAGACCTGGCCTCTCTGCCGGTGCTGGTGGGGTAGACCTGGCCTCCCTACCCGCGCGAGTGGAGTACATCTGGCCAACTTACCCGCACGGGAGGTGTACACCTAGCCTCCCTACCTGCTCATTTTGGGTAGACCTGGTCTCCCTACCTGCGCAGGCGGGGTAGACCTGGCGTACCTACCTGCGCGGGGGGGGTAGACCTGGCCTCCCTGCTGGCGCAGGCTGGGTAGACCTGGCCTCACTACGGGCACGGGAGAGGTAGACTTGGCCTCCCTACCCGAGCGGGGGGGTAGACCTGGTCTCCCTACCCACGTGGGCGGGGTAGACCTGGCCTGCCTACCCGTTTGGTTCTGGTAGACCTGGCCTCACTGCCGGCACGGCAGAGGTAGATCTGGCCTCCATACCCACGCGGGTGGGGTAGATCTGGCGTCCCTGCCCGTGTGGGCAAGGTAGACTTGGCCTCCCTACCCATGTGGGCGGGGTAGACATGGCCTCCCTACTCGCGCCGACGGGGTAGACCTGGCCTACTTACCCTCTCAGGTGGGGTAGACCTGGCCTTCCTACCGGCGCGGGCAGGGTAAACATGGCCTCCTTGTCCGCGCAGGCTGTGTAGACCTGCCCTTCCTGCCCGCGCGGGCGGGATAGACCTGGCCTCCGTACCCGCGTGGGCGGGGTAGACCTGGCCTCACTACCGGCACAGGAGGGGTAGACCTGGCTTCCCTACCCACGCAGGCGAGGTAGACCTGGCCCTTCTGTTGGCGCCGTCGGTGTAGGCCTGGCCTCCATATCTGCGCAGGTGGTGTAGACCTGCCCTCCCCACCCACGCAGGCGGGGTAGACCTAGCCTCCCGGTCTGCGCCATTGGGGTAGACGTGGCCTCCATGCCTGTGCCGGCGGGGTAGAGCTGGCCTCCATACCCGCGCGTGCAGGATAGAGCTGGCCTCCCTGCCGACGCGGGCGAGGTAGACCTGTCCTCCATATCTGTGAGGGCGGGGTAGACCTGGCCTCCATTTCGGCACCAGCGGGCTGGATCTGGCCTCCCTGCCGGCGCCAGCGGGGTAGACAAGCCTCCCTACCCGCGCGAGAGTGGTAAACCTGGCCTCCCTACCCGTGCCGGCGGGGTAGACCTGCCCTCCCTGACGATGCAGGTTGGGTAGACCAGGATGTAGAAGACCTCGGCTGGACCGAGTGGCCTGGGGAGGATATTGACCTTGACAAGATTGCAGTGTTCCCGTGAGAGAATAAGAAAGAACAATAAGCATGTTTTGGAAACTAAGTTTAAGGAATGTGTTGACTGTTTGCAGATGTTATAAGGAACCTGAAAAAACCACCCAATGAGGCATGAGAAAAACAACTTCTGACAACGTTTTGACAAATAAGGGACAGACATATGTACAAGGTAACAAGTGTAATGGGTATAAATTTGCTGGCTTGTAGTAATAAAAAAACCTTCTTTGCTTGTACTATAAGAATGCGTACTTGTCGTTTGTCCGTCTCGACCGTGACAGGAACCTCCACTTCTTGCAAAGCCTCCATCTCCTGCCTCTGCCTCAGGGACGGTAGGTTTTAGGCCCACCAGTCTATCTCCCTCTCACACTCCCTGATACTCCTCAACCTTTCCACTTCCTCCTTCAGCTCTACCACCAGGCTGTGCAGATCATCCACCTGGTCACACCTCACACAAGAGCTGTCCCCGCTGCCCTCCGTCATCAGTGACAGACTCAGGCACTCCCTGCAGCCAGAGACCTGGACAGCTGCACGTTTACATGGGAGCTCTGTCTGCGTCACCAATTTTTTCCTAACAATGGCTTTCACCCAAGTGGCAACCATACCTGGGTCTCCCTCTTGGCCGATGCCCACCGCTTGAGTAGCCTTCTCGAGCTGGGAAGGGGTGGGGGCTACACCCTACCTGCATGCCCTGCCTGTGCGAACTGCAGTGCCACGCCCTTTCTGACACACCACGCCCTGTTTGCCCGCCCTGTCCGCCACGCTTCTGGTCGCTGGCGCTCCTCAGGGCCATTTAAATCTCCCGTGGTTCCCCCTGGCAACACCCATGCCGTGTCAGACACGCTCAGGAGAGCTGCCGGCTCTCGACAGGTCCCTCAGCTCTTCATCGGTGCTTCTGGGCCTCGGGAACCTCCCAGTCCTCCTCAATCTAGCACTTAGCTGCCGACTTAAAGTTGCCTCTGGTGGCCTCACCGCTGACTGAATGCTGCTGACGGTTACGCCGGTATCCTGTGAACCGGCCTGGGAGGCCCCACATCCCAGCCCAGCCCAGCAGGATGGCCATGCAGGGTTACTGGGGAAGACTCTGAGCTTTCCTCGGTGCTGCAAGACACAGGCAACGCCATCTGCCAACATGGAAAAGCAGGACAAAATGCCAACTTCAGAAGAGTATGTGCATGGGGGCAATACGGAAAAGACCCAAAGAGGATCTCAGAAAAGACCATGTGGACGAGAGGAACTAGCCAGTGAGCCCAGGAACTGCAAAGTGGCTTTTGAGGTTCCAAGCAGAGAGATAGGATGGTAGTGGGGAACTCCCTTTCCCCATGGGTTTGTGGGGGATCTCACAGCTACCTGTAAGACCACTGTGGGGTGCACACTGATGCTATATACAGTTCCTTGTCCTTAGGTTGATAACCTGATCGAATGTTTCAAACAGCTCTGGCTGACTGAGAGAGGGGAGAGGTCAGGAGTGTGCTGGCACTTGTGCAGGTCCACCTGAGCCACACCAGCCAAAGCCAGTCTGCTGTGTGTACGTCCTGTCAAAGGATGGGGAAGGGGGTGGTGATAGTGGATGTAAATGTATTGAATCCTGTAGGACCTCAGCAGGGTGTAAACGGGAGGGAACAAGGTGTGAAGATTGTACTGGGTCTGGCTGGGATGGCGTTAGTTTTCTTGTTAGCAGCCCCTATGGTGCCGAGCTTTGCCTTGGTGGTCAAAAGAGTGTTGACAGATAACACACTGACATTGTAGCTACTGCTGAGCAGCGCTTGCACAGCATCAAGGCCTTCTCTGTTGCTCACTCTGCCCCAACAGCGAGGAGGCTGGGGGTGGCACGAGGCTGGGAGGGGACAAAGTCAGGACAGCTGACCCCAACAGACCAAGGCGATATTCCACACCATATGATGTCATAGTCAGCAATAGAACTAGGGGAGTGCTGGGCATTCTTCAAAATAGAAGTAATCCACTTATTAAACTGTCTTTATCTCAACCCATGAGATTTTTTTTTCTCACTTTTGTCCTTTTGTTTTCCTCCGCCATCTTACCGATGGGGAGTGAGGAAGTGACTGGGTGGGGGCTGCCACATGGGGTCACCCCACCAGACAAGCACATAAAAAATAGGTTGGTATGTGCTTGTGAGGTCACTGGTGCCCGAGTAGATCATAGGCTGGGAGCTGGCACGTGGCTTGTGTAAGTGGTTGTGAGATTACTGATACCTGAGTAGCTGATAGGCCAAGAGTAGGGGCGTGGCTTGTGTCAGAGCTTACAAGGTCACTTGTGCTTTTGCATCTCACAGGCAAGCAGATAGCAAGTAGGTGGCTATGTGGTGGCCAGCTCACTGGTGCCTGAGTAGCTGCTAGGCAAGAGGGAGTGTTGTGGTGTAACCCCGGCCAGCATCTAAGCACCACGCAGCTGCTCACTCACCCCCCCTCCTCACCCAGTGGTTTGGGGGAGAAAATCGGGAAAAGAAGTAAAACTCGTGGGTTGAGATAAGAATGGATTAATAGAACAGAAAAGAAGAAACTAATGATGATAATGATAACACCAATAAAATGACAGCAGTAATAATAAAAGGATTGGAATATACAAATGATGCACAGTGCAATTGCTCACTACCTGCTGATTCCCCCAGCAGCGATCTCCCTGCCCCCACTCCCCCCAGTTTATATACTAAAGGTGACGTCACATGGTATGGAATACCTCATTGGCCAGTTTGGGTCAGGTGCCCCGGCTGTGTCCCATCCCAACTTCTTGTGCCCCTCCAGCTTTCTCACTGGTTGGGCATGAGAAGCTGAAAAATCCTTGACTTGAGACTAAACATTACTTAGCAACAACTGAAAACATCAGTGTTATCAACATTCTTCTCATACTGAACTCAAAACATAGCACTGTACCAGCTACTAGAAAGACAATTAACTCTATCCCAGCTGAAAGCAGGACAGGGAGACACATGGCTTGGGTATGTACTTGTGTTGTCACTCTGGGCTGAAGGGCTGATAGGCCAGGACCAGGTGCATGGCTCTTATAGGTTCTTGCAAGTTCACCGGAGGCAGACTACTGCAACAGCAAGTACCTGGCAAATGGGTGTACCCATACGTGTGAGGTCACTGGTGCCTGAGTAGCTGATAGGGCAGGAGCTGGCCCATGGCTTGTGTCTGTGCTGATGAGGTTACTCCTACTTGAGTAGCTCATAGGCCTGGAGTAGGCCAATGGCACGTGTAGGTGCTTCTAATGTCACTGCTGCCTGAGTAGCTGATAGGGCAGGAGCAGGCCCCTGTTTTGTGCCGGTGGTTTTGATGTCATTGATGTCTGAATAGCCAATAGGCATGGAGCAGGCCCATGTCAGATGCAGATACTATGACGTCACCTGTGGCTGAGTAGCAGATAGGCTAGGAGTATGCACATGGCTGTGTATGGATGAACTTGTGATGTCACTGATGCCTGGAGAGCTGATAGGCCCCATTTGGATGGATGATGTTGGCTGTAATGGCACTGAGTCTGCCCTGTCTGACTGCAAACACAGCGGATGGGGTGAACATAACTGTTTTCACACTCGCGATGCTGGAGTGATATGTTCAGGTAAGGGGACAGCCTGCTGCCTACCTCTGGGTCTGGGATGGGGGAAGCAACCTTGGCTCTGCCCTCAGGGAGCAACAAGTGGACACCGGAGTAGGGCCAAGTGATGCTGGTCTAATTGCCAGGCTGGGACTGTCATCGCTGATGTCCCCAGTCCTTGGGGAGGGCCCAGAGGGATCCTACCCCAGGGTGATCTGACCCTGCCAGAGTGTCTCAGTCACTCTCAGTCAGTGCCTTGGGCTGCAGATCACTCCTCCATCCCTTCCCTGGTGTGTCCATTGGGCTTTATCGATCTCCACCCATTCTGCCAGTTTGCAGCCAACAATGCTGAGGGTCCCCATGCTGGAAACACCCAGGGACACTTGCTCGGCACTCCAAACCTTGGAAGAACGGCATGAGATGGCTGATCCTCCTGGGCCATTCCCCTTCACAGGCATGAGTACCTCACCTGAATCAAATGGGCTTTTCAGAGAGGATGAGTGCTGGGCCCTGGGGAATGGAGCAGGGTGGCCACAAAGCCCTTCGCTGCCTGTGCCCAGGGCTCGGCTGTGTGGACCAGCATTTGTGAGGCTTAGGAGCTTGGCAGCTGCTTGACTCTGGCTGCTTCCTCCTGCACCACCGCATGCACAGGCTGGTACTGAGATGTCCCTGGGGCTGTGAATAGTCCTGTGGGGACACAGCCCCATGCAGGCAGCACTGACCAGCTGCCCAAGCCCTCCTGCCTGCCCATGGTTCCCCGTGCTGCCCCATGAAACAGGGTCTGTTCCAGCACTTACTGGCTCTCATCTGTGCCTGCTGTTCTCTGAGAGCTGGCATGGGCCCAGTGGGAGTCTCCTGCCCCTCTGTCAGCCATCCATCTGGGTTGTGGACACCTCCAGTCCGAGCATTGTGTCCCTGGCTGAGGACACCCTCCCCCCGAGCAGACATCAGAGGGATCTGCACAGGCACCAGGCATGATAGCAGCTGCACCATTTCTGTGCTCTGTGACATCTTCTGCCTAAAATGAACCTTCCAACACCCCAGGAACACCCCTGGGATCAGGGGGTGCTTCTGGTTGCATCAGGGTGATGTTCCTGCCCAGCCCAAAGCTCTGCAGGGGCTGAGCAGGCTGCAGCAGTCATTATCATCTGGGCCAGTTCTCCTGGATCCAAAGTGCTCACACTATGGCAGTGCTGGAGGGACCACGCCAGCCTGCTCAGGGAACCTTGTGTGCAGCAGTTTGTCTGAGCAGTACCTGTGACTGTGAGTCTGCGACAGACACATACCCTCGAGTGCTCTGATGGTGTAGAGATGGGGTGCGTGGGGGTCTGGATGTGCCTGTGTCACAAACACCCTCCCAAAAACTTCCTCTGGGGTGTGCAATGGGCAGTTTGGTCATGGCTTGCTTGGAGGTGATGCAGGACGTGGGCATTTAACTGCCAGAGGGCTCTGGGAACTCCCAGTTGTTTTGGGTTTTTTTCCAGGATTTGTCCGGCTGGTGGAAGGGAAGAGCCGCTGCTCAGGACGTGTGGAGATCCATGACGGGGACCAGTGGAAAACTGTCTGTGATTCACATTTTAGTCCAAAAGCTGCTGACGTGGTCTGCAGGGAGTTGCAGTGTGGTGTGGCCCTGCCTGTCGCTGGGCCAGCTCACTTTGGAGAAGGGGTCAGTCCCATCTGGGATGGAGAGCTGCAGTGTGTGGGGAATGAATCCTACCTCATCTCCTGCTGCAGAGGGTCCTCCAGGGACCAGCCCTGCACCCACGTGACCAGCGCTGTTGTCACCTGCACACGTAAGGACTCAGGGAGGTGTTGAACACCGGGGCTGTGCCAGGGGTTGGGGAACAGAGCAAGGGCCGTGCTGGGCCAGGTGTGAGGACAGGAGGGATGATGGCAATGTCTGCAGCATGAAAATAGTGCAGAAGGAGAAGAAAGGCATGCTGTCTCTCTGGCCTCTCTGCCAGCTACTGAGGGTACACGAGCACCAATCCACCCTCTCTCCTCCTCCTCTGTCCCCAGAATACACAGGGTTCAGGCTGGTGAATGGCAGCACAGCATGTGCAGGGACGGTAGAGGTCCAGGTGCTGGGGACCTGGGGGACCCTCTGTGCCTCCCGCTGGGATCTGTCGGATGCCCACGTTCTCTGTCGTCAACTCAACTGTGGGTTTGCTGAGTCCATTCCTGGAGGAGAGCATTTTGGGAGAGAGACTGGCCCTGTCTGGAGGGACTCATTCCACTGTGACGGGACAGAAGCCCACCTGGGACAGTGCCCAGTGATCACCCTGGGGGCCTCACCATGCTCCCACGGGAACAACGCTGCTGTCGTTTGCTCAGGTGAGTGCTGGAAAAGTGCTGCATTAACTCCATTTGCCCTTTGTGTGTGACGTGGCCACCCAAAACAGGGATCCCATGGCAGTGCAAAGCTGAATTTCTCCCTGGAGAAACCCTGGCTTCCCCAGGAGCCATCTGGAGGGCTTTGCCTGCTCAGAGAGACCGCTCTACTTTGGGAGAGCTGAGGGCTGAATGGAGGCAGGCATCTGCCCCCAGGGCGGTGGCTTAGGCCCCAGCACCACCACCAGGCCTGGGCTCCTCCGTTCTCCTACTGTGGGACAAGCCCGGAACAGGGCTGCAGGGCTGTGCTCCATCTCTCTGGCTGCAGACAACTGCATCCCATCCCCAGAGAGAGCTCGGCAGAGCCTCATCCCACCACCCAGACAGCAGGTGCTGGGTGCCCCCAGCAGCAGCAGACCTGGGTGTGAGCTGCAGAGAGGGCCCGGGTCTTGCCCTCGCTTCTCATCAGCAAAAGGCTTAATCTTGTCGTGTTTGGTCAGAAAATCCCCCCTCGCCCTGCTCCCTGAAGGTTGCCATGCTCCCCGGTGCCACCAATGGTTGTGGCATCTCTGCTCTCCCCAGGCTCAGCCGGCTTTGCATCCCTGCGGCTGGCGGGTGGAGGGAGCCGGTGCGATGGACGAGTGGAGATCTTCCAGAATGGGACGTGGGGCAGAGTCCTGGATGACCAGTGGGACGTGCAGGAGGCCAGCGTGGTGTGCTGGCAGCTGCGGTGTGGAGAGGCAGAGAAAGCCTACAACCCCCCAAAGCCTGAGAGAGGGATGGGTCCCGTGGGGCTGCGAGGGGTCCGGTGCGCAGGGCACGAGGCCAACCTGGCCCTCTGCAACACCTCCCTGCCCTAGAGTTCACCGGTGGCAGGGATTGTGGAGGACGTGGGAGTCATTTGCTGGGGTGAGAGACGCTGCATGGGCCCCCCAGGTGATGGGGTAGGTGGGCAGCCGGCCCCTGACAGCAACTGGGGTTTCTGCCCACTACAGGGAGCCGGAGGGTCCGGCTGGTGAACGGGTCCGGGCGCTGCGCTGGGAGAGTGGAGATCTACTACCAGGGCATCTGGGGGACTGTCTGTGACGATGGCTGGGACCTGTCTGATGCCGCCGTCGTTTGCCACCAGCTGGGCTGTGGAGGGGCAGTGGAGGCAGCCAGCTCCCCTCGGTTTGGGACAGGCTCCGGGCAGATCTGGCTGGATGGCGTGAACTGCTCCGGGGCCGAAGCTGCTCTCTGGGACTGCCCTGCCAGGCCCTGGGGGCAGCACGACTGTGGGCACAAAGAGGATGCGGGAGTCATCTGCTCAGGTCTGTGGTGGGAGCTGTAGTGGGAGCCTGGCTTTCGCGGAGGCCAGGATAGAAGGAGAGATGGGCATGGCCAAGGCTGTCCCTGGCTGCCTGTGAGCTCCTGCCCGAGCATGTCCTGTGGACACCCATGCAAAGGTACCCTCAGTCCCACTGCGGGTCCCTGGGGAGCTCAGTCGTCCCCGAGGGTCAGCAGGAAGGGCAGGGTGTCTGTCCATCAGGGACTTCGCTCTGCCCTTGGGTGCAAGGCAGATGTACCGTCCATGGCCCTACCCCGCTGCGGGCCTGGGGGGTGCAGAGGTGTCCTGGCTCCCACAGCCCGAGACCAGCCTGTTCCCCCTTGGTGCCTTTCCTCCCAGAGTTCGTGGCCCTGAGGCTGGAGAACAGTGATGGCTGCTCCGGGCGCCTGCAGGTTTTCTACAACGGGACGTGGGGCAGCATTTGCTCCAACTCCATGACTCTCGACACAGTGTCGCTGGCATGCAAGGAGCTGGGCTGCGGGGATGGAGGATCCCTGGAAACACAGCTGCCTTATGGAAGGGTGTCTGGCCCTACGTGGCTGGATAACATGCAGTGTGGGGAGAAAACCAGCTCCTTCTGGCAGTGTCCCTCTGCTCCCTGGAACCCACGGTCATGTGAAGACCTGAGAGAGGAGATCCACATCACCTGCAATGGTAACTCTGAGCCACCTGGGCACCCCAGTGTCACCCCAGCTCCTGTTCCCTGCTGGGTATGGCTAAATGCAGAGAAAGAGCTTGGAGGGGCTTTTTGTTTCCATGTCAGTCCCTTCTGCTAGTGGTGGCAGAAAAGCGATCACAGCCACACACGTCCAGCAGCAGTTGCCACCCAGGTTACCAACAGCGCCTGGGGGAGGCAGAGGCATCTCCAGGTGAGGTCTCAGAAGAGACCAGACAGGGTTCAGAAGAGCCTCCCCTCCATAGACATGCTCCTGCTGCTGTGTTAAACAGGGACCTTTTGGGGCTGAGCAGTCGGGGTCCCCTCACAGTCCTGTGCGTGTCCCCTCAATGACCAGGGTTCAGTTGCTGCCGTGATCGAGATGGCAGAGGGAGGCACAAGCAGAGCTCAGTCCTGCTCTGTTCTGCATGACCTCCCGAACCAGCCCTTTCACCACAGTGTTTCCTTCTTCAGGGAGACGCCCAGAAATGCCCTCGATCCCGCTGGCCCCGTGCCCCAACTCCACGACGTGCACAGGTAGGGAGCTGCTCCTCCGTGTAAGCTTCTTTTCTGGCAGGGCTCTGCCTGCTGTCCCAGTGCCATGGGAGGTCTTTGCCTTCTCCAGACAGGGAGAAGATTCGTGCCGTGGGAGGTGAGGACGGGTGCTCGGGCAGAGTGGAGGTGTGGCACCGTGGCTCTTGGGGGACGGTGTGCGACGACTCCTGGGACATGCGGGATGCTGAGGTGGCGTGCAGGCAGCTGGGCTGTGGCCCCGCGGTGTCTGCCTTGCATGAGGCTGCGTTTGGGATGGGGACGGGCCCCATCTGGCTGGAGCAGGTGGAGTGCCGTGGGACAGAGCCATCTCTGCAGGACTGCTGGGCCCGGCCTGGGGATGGCGGTGCTTGCCGGCATAAGGAAGATGCTGCCATGAACTGCTCAGGTGAGTGGCAGGGCTGGGACCTCTTGCTCGGGTATTGGCAGGGAGCTGGGGAAGGCCTTTTGCCCCATTGGTCCTGGCATGGCCCCTGACCTCCCAAGAGCGAGAATGTTCCTGCGGAGCGCAGGAGCCTGGTGCCAAGTGGGGAGCAGCCTCGGTGGAACTGGACATCTTCTGGCCATTGCCCGTGGGGCCCTGCAGCCCCAGGGTTATCCCCTGGGCTGCCTGTGCCATCCTGCAAGCCACCCGGAGCAGAGGCACTGAGCCCTATCCCGACCTCTCTTTCTAGCAGCACAGGAGGGGCAATTTGGGTGGGATGGGTCAGGGACATCCATAGACACACAGACGGTGTGTTGGGGAGGAGGCTCCCCGGTACCCACACACCCACCCTCTCAGCCCAGCTCTCCTTTTCCTCCTCTGCAGCTACACCCAGGACAGCAGCATCCCCACCCCGAGCAGGTAACTTGTCTTCCCCCTGGGGCTGGGTATCCCCAGGGCAAGGCTGTGACCCACAGCTGGGTGGAAGGGGCTCCTTGCTGGGGTGTGAAACTCCCAGGAGAAGGCACTGTTCTGGTGGTGAGGGGGTAGGGAAGGTTGTCATTTACTCATCAGGGTAGAAGCTTCTCCATTGCTCATCCCTGGGGCCCTCCACCCCCTGCTGCCTTGTGTGATGGGGGTCAGGAATGGTGCTTTTTCCACCTCACCCAGGCCTGGTGCTGGCCTTCCCATATTCTTGCCCACACAGATTCCCGCCGGGGCCGTCTGAGTGGCAGTGGGAGAGTCTCAGTGCCTGTCATCATCTGCATCATCCTGGGGGCCCTTCTCTGCCTGCTCCTGGCCCTCCTGGCTGGGCAAGCACTAAGCAGCAGGGCTGGGCGCAGAGGTTGGTCTTTCCACAGCGCTCCCAGGGGGAGATAGATACCTCCTGGAAGGGCTGCAGGGTGTCAGTGAGGGGCACAGGCAGAGCTGGGGGGATGAGACCGTGTGCTGCCACCTCTCATGCACCATCCCATTGAGTGCCTGGCCATGGAGCACCAGCAGCAAGGGGTGGAAAGAGCCCAGAGCTGGGGGAGGTAGCAATGGGGCGAGGAGAGAAATGGCACAGTGGTACTGGGGGAGATGTGAGCAGAAGGGAGATGGCCAAAGCTGGCAGTGCTCTGGGTAGTGCTGGGGGGGGCTCTGGGACAAGGCAGATGAGGGAGGAGTGCAGGGCAGCAGGGTCCATCTCTGTGGTGTCAGGCCCCCAGGCTGTCCCCTCTGCCCAGCCCTGCCCACCCCCGGCTACTCTAGACCCGTGGGGCAGATGGGGGAAAGCTCCAGGTGGAGGAAACATGGGAGCTGCTCCAGGGTCAGACAAGGGGTGCATGACCCAGGGGCCAGAGGGGCATGAGCGCTGTCTCCAATGGGATGATGCGAGGGTGACGCTGCCCCAGATAATCTCCACAGCGATGTTGCCCTCACTGGGGACGTGGCAGCTGGGCCTGGACAGTGCAGTGGGGCTGTGCCGTCGGGCCAGTCCTGGGCTGGCCCAAGAAACAGGTTTGGGGCAGTGCAGTGTGATCCCATTGCCCCTCTGCCAGCCCAACCTCTGTCCCCAGGCTCCAGGAGTGCTCAGGAGCCCTTCCCTGAGGCCCTGTACGAGGAGATCGGTTACAGCCCAGTGTGGGAGAAGCAGGCGAGGTTTCCTCGCTCAGGTGGGTGTGGGTCCTCCCTGGAGGCACATGTGCAGGACCCTTTCCCCTGGCCCCAACCCCGGGCTGATTCCCTGAAGCCCCCCAGCCCATGGTCCTTGTGACACTGGGGCCATGTGGTCTGTGGGGAGACCATCCAGGTCCTGGGCCTGGAAGGGGAGCTTTCTCCCCATCAGCTTTGCCTGTCCTAGCTGGACAGCCCCTCTCTTCCTGCCCCTGCACCCCAAGTGACACCCGCGGAGTGAGGGAAGGGGCTGTCCTAGGGCAGCTCTGGGAGCACCTTTGAGACAGGGTTTGCCCCAGGGAGGCAGGGTGATTTCCCAGCCCTCCTCCCCATGCAGCCCCAGCTCTGGGGGTCCCCCTTCCCCAGCAGCACTGACCATGAGCCAGGTCAGTGGGGCTCACTTCATAATAGCCACTGTGCATCTCTGCAGGCTCCTATTCAGAGGAGTCCCTGACCCAGCTGCAGCCCTACCCTGGGGTCAGCGAGGAGGAGGATGGTCTGGGATCAGCACCAGGTAACAGAGGCAAGAAGGAGTTGATCTCCCTGAAGACCTGTGATGGACAGAGGTGTCTCTCAGTGTCACCGCTGGAGATGGGGAGGACATGGGGCGTCTCCTGTGGTCCTGCCAATAGTCATGTCTCAGCCCTGTGTCCCTGTGCATCTTCCCTCTGCTCTGCAGGACGTATCTTCTCACTGTCACCAGCTCCCGTCTCTTTTCAGATGTTCTTGTCCCACCTGCAGGTGACCCAGCAGATGGTTATGATGATGCCAGGGAGGTTTCTGATCCAGCGGAGGATGTTGCCCTTGGACAGGGAGAGAGGGAAATGCCCAGGGAGCCAGAGGAGGGAGCAGAGCCCAGGGATGCACCTGGAGGTGAGAGGGAAATTTAGCACTGCTGGTTCCTGGGGTGCCATCCCTGGTGCCACCCAAGTCACTGCCGTCCTGAGACCCCAGCCTCCTGGGAAGGGGGAACCTGTCCCAGGAGTTTTCCTTGGAGGGACTAAGGGTAGGAGAAGGAGCAGGGAGGAAGATGATGTACAGACCCCATGGGCCGAACTGCATTGTCCTGCCTTGCTGCTTGCAGGGGCCAGCCTGCGCTCCTGGAGAAGTGCTGGGGTCCCTGGAGCTGAGGGAGACACGTGGCCCCTGTCCTTGGGGATCATGGGCTATGATGATGCTGAAGAGGTGTCTCTGGCACATCCCCCTGAGGACACAACGGCTGTGACACCGGAGCTCAGTGCACAACAGTCCCAAAGCCCCAGGCCATGAGAGCCCATCCCTGCTGTGCAGCTGGGAGCAGCCAGGAGGGAGAAGAGGTCTGTGGAGCTGGGAGAGCCGTGAGCACCAGGGAACCATGTCCGTGTCTCATGCCCCATTTTGGTTGTGGGTGTTATGGTCAGGGGAGCAGCCGAGGCACCATCTCCTGGCCCTCACTGCCTGTGGACAGACCTGTGACTCCCTGATACTACCAACACAGGGTGGACAGAGTCACCAAACACCCCAGGAACAAGAGGTGGGCACTGGCCCCACTAGTCCCACCTCTGCAGGGCTGCTCCTGACCTCAGCAGACCCAGGTTGCCTGAGCTGAGGCTCTGTTCAAGCCAGTGGCGATGCTGGAAGGATGGTGGAAGGAAACCTCCAGCTGGGAGTCCCACAGCCCTGCCCGTGCTTGTCCAGCCCAGACAGCCTTACCTGCTGGCACAGAATGCTTCCCATGTGGTATGGGATCTCCACCTGGAGTGGAGACAGGACAATCTCAGCTCCTTAGCCCTGGAAATTCACCAGGGCAGTGTGGCTCTGGTCCCAAAGGACACCTGGGCTGGACCAGCACCCTCACACCACATCTCCCAGTGCAGCCAGAAAGGATTCCTTAGCCGCCTGCTACTGTCTATGCCCTCCCTGAGGTCTCCTCACAGGCACACTCTGCTGCCAAGCATTGCCCCTGGGTGGGGTGGGTCTAGGATGCAGGGCAGTGACCTGGGCTCAGGTCCAGCACAGCTGCCTGCTTCTCCTCCAAGAGGGGACTCAGCAGAGGCAGCACACACAGCCCTCCCACAGCCCCTGGGTGGGCAGGGCAGGCGCACAGGGCCTGGAGAGGAGCAGTGCCCAAGCTCCAGCCCACACCTGCCTGAGGCTGGGCAGTCAGAGCAAAAGCACCACCCCTGGAGATGCCAGGGATTGAACCCAGGACCTCCCACATGCAAAGCGGGCGCTCTTGCACTGAGCTCCATCCCCTTGATGCCTGCCAGCAGGAGAGACATTCTTTTCCCGCGATGTGTCTATGACAAGCACAGCCCTGTTGTCCCCTGGGTGCCCAGGGACCCTCTGCAGAAAACAGCACTTGAACCCTTCTGAGATGGGGGAAGTCGGGACTGCCTCTCTGCTGGGATCTGATCCTGGCACAGGCTGCACTGCAGAGCGCTGCCCTTCAACGTCTCTGCAGGGCAATGGGACGGGAGGAGGCTCTTGCTGCTGGCACTACTCCCATGTTGTGGCCAACTCCGGGGTGGGCTGATGGAGCGGAGAAAACCCCTGGGCCTCCTCTGCCACCCAGGGCAACACCCCTCTGTGACACATCTGTCCCCAACTCCACAGCAGGAGCAGTGCAACAGGGTGAGGGAAATGCCCTCCCTGGGGTGAGGTGTCCTCAGGCTGTTATGGCATCCCAGAGCATGTGGTGGAGAGAACATGGGGGCAGAAATCTTACACCCCCTCCTCCAGGCACTGGGCCTCCCCCTGCACCCTCTGTCCCCCAGCATCCCTGGAGGTGAGCTGAACAGCGAGCTTCCATCTGCCTGGGGTTGAGGGAGTGGGCTGGTCTCAGGGACCTTCCCACTCCTTCAGCACTGAGGACTGTCCTGACAGCAAAACAGTGCCCTGGGACAGCCCTGCCTGGGGTGTCTGCGGCAGAGTGGGTGATTGTCCTGGTTTCGGCTGGGATAGAGTTAATTGTCTTCCTAGTAGCTGGTACAGTGCTATGTTTTGAGTTAGGTATGAGAAGAATGTTGATAACACTGATGTTTTCAGTTGTTGCTCAGTAATGTTTAGTCTCAAGTCAAGGATTTTTCAGCTTCTCATGCCCAGCCAGCAAGAAGGCTGGAGGGGCACAAGAATTTAGGAGGGGACACAGCCAGGGCAGCTGACCCAAAGTAGCCAACGGGGTATTCCATACCATGTGACGTCATGTCTAGTATATAAACTGGGGGGAGTGGGGGTGGAGGGATCACCACTCGGGAACTAATGGGGCATCAGTCAGCAAGTGGTGAGCAATTGAATTTTGCATCATTTGTACATTCCAATCCTTTCAATATTACTGTTGTCATTTAATTAGTGTTATCTTTATCATTATTAGCTTCTGGCTGCACTTAGACATCAGATACTTGTCACCACTGTGAGTTCTGACCTCATTGGCAGAGTTTCTCACACCCCTCACTGAGAAGGGTAGGGTGTCGGGGAGATGGGAGCACGCTTCAGTTTCCCAGATGCCAGGACAGTGCCCAAACCATCCTTCCTTTTGCCTCTGGTGTCCCATTTCCTGAGATGTAAAGCTGGTGGACCTTCTGTTGATAATCATGTTGAAAGGCATCAATAATCCTTCAAGCATTTGTGTGAGTTGCCTAAGGGTATCAGCATTTAAAAAAAAACCAGTTTAATCTGCCTAAATATAAATATCTGCAACACAGGAGTCCGCATCTGTGGTTGCCATTCCAGGCAGTGCCAATTATGTAGGTGTTGGCACTATAAAGCATGATAGCCCATCTGCAAGTACATATCTAAGTGGTTCAGGTGAAGGGTGGTCTTGCAAAAGTCACCTTTTTTCTCCAGAGGTGGCATGGACACTGCCGGTTTCCCTCTCCAGAGAGTGGCAGAGGCTGGATCCCTTTCTCATGACAGACTCCTTGCCAGAAAGACACAACCTCGAGGGTAACTCATCAGGTTTTTATATCAGTTCACTCAGCATCCATTTGTGGATGATTTTGGTGCTTTTCTGTGTCTACTCTTTCTGCACAGACAATCATAAAAAGACAACCATTTCATACGAGGTGGTCATAAAGGCCGTGCTATGGCCAAGAAAGCTCACCATGAGCTCTGGAGGGAGCGAGGAAGTTTAGAGTAAGTGCCAGGAAGAACCAAGAAGCTCAAGACCTCTTCTGAAGAGTGAGAGGCCCTGAGCAGCAGTGATTGGTCACGTGTAGGTCTGGGAGAGAGGGTCGGGGGATGTCAGGGAGAAACAAGGGGATGGCAGATGGCTTTAGCAAATCCTTACAGTCATGTCTGAGCCCAGAAATGGAAAGAGTTGATGTCTTTGTGTCGAGGAGGAAGAAGAGGATTGTCCTGGGAAGATGGCAGGAAGGAAGGCTCTTCCTGTGCAAACAGGGATGATGATAGAGACTTTTCCATCTGCTGTGCATGGCTCAGCCTGGGAGAAGGGCAATGCCCACGGCTGGGGGTGAATGTGCTCAGTAATGCCCCATGAGCTGACACGATCTCTTTTCTTCCTTCACTCCCCACACTTGGACGGCCCTCAGGAAAACATCCCTGAGCCTGGAGAATGCACAGACCTCCTGGGCTGATGTCCCATCACTGCAGGGGAAGAGGAAGGGTTTCTGAGACACAAAAGCATGCAGGGAGAGAGTGGTGTGTGTGTGTGTTAAAGGCAGGAGGATGATGTGAAACAGCGTGGAGTGGGAGGGTGTCATGCTGTAGTGAAATAGGCTGAGTTTTGATTTTGAGGTGGCAGAAGGAGGAGGATGTGCAGATTACTGCTGGGATGTGGAGAAAAATAGAAGATTCAAGTGAGCCTGGGGGCTGGGACATCTTGGCTGATTGAGGAGCATTAGCAGGGCTTTGGAAGAAGCTGCACAGGTTATCAAGAATGCACAGCCTTTGGCAAAACCTCAGAAAACTGCAGCTTTGTGTTTGAAGAAATAGTGAGTGAGGACAGAAAGTCATCCATAAAGCTTGGGACATCATGGGGTCAGAGCGAGGTGAGGAAGCAGGAGTGGTGTTTAAAATCTGCAGAGAAAGACCCACAGGCATAGAACAGTGTAGGACAGGCATAGAACAGTTTAGGTCAGGCTGTGGTGGGGATGACCCTTTTGTGGGGTCAGGGATCCCCCAGCAGAAGTGAAATCCTTGTCCGTTTGCTTATGGCTGCTATCTCTTCCACTGCAGCCCCTGAGAGGACACCAGTTCCTTACAACCCCAGCACTGTGTTGCCTCCTCACCCACCCTCCATAGAACCCAGGAGGAGTCCTATCGCTGTCCTGCACTCGGCATCATCACACACCCCCACATCTCACTGCTCCCTGGAAGAGTCCTGAGCATGCTATGAGGGAAAGGATCCCCATTCCTAGGGTATGGGGGTCAGCGCTTGAACATCCTGCTTGATGAAACACATCAAGGCCATTCACAGCTGTCTGCACGGTTGATTTTCAACCTGTAACCAGTGCCTCTGCGTCCCTGCTTCACCAGCCCCCAGGGACAGTCACCTTGTCATCTCCTTCCCTCCATGATCGCTTCACTATGGCCCTCAGTGGGACTAAATAACACCTTCAGAAACTTGGAGACGTGCTGCTGACTTGCACTTCTCCAGAGGCCAGTGAAATCTTCTTTTAGTATCTGCAGGTCGGGAACTTGGCACCAGAATGCTCATTAACATGCCAAATGCCCTAACAAGCCAAGCCTCTGGGCATAACTTTCCTTCCTTCCTCACTTCTTACGTGGTTAGTTTGAGGCGTTTCTGGAGTGCAGTCCAAGTGAAAAGTTTTCAGTACTAAATATCAGTAAGAAACAATTTCATCTTTTTCTGCTTCTTATTTTTCTGCTTACACATTAAGGGATACCAGCAAACTCCAACTGATACTGACCCTCAGCATCTCCTAATGGACTCTGAATATGCAGAGAAGCCAAGACCCTGTATGTCAGACACTCTATGGGCAGTCTTTGTCCCTGCCTCCAACCCCACCACTTCTCTCATCAGCCACCTGGGACTTACACACCTTTGTTCAATTCTGAGCTTTCTCCACAGTCAGTAGCTGCATGTTTCAGCCCATTGACACCAGTTGCCACTGGCTTCACTTGGAGAACAAGCTGTACACAGAGACAGAAGGATCTTTCTTAATTGCCAAAACCCAAAACCAAAGGAAGGCATGGTTCAATAAAAAATAAACCACCCTCCTCTGCTGTATATTAAGTCCACTTTACCTCCTCTGAAGTCCACTTTCCACAGTGGATCGTCTTAGAGCAATAGAAAACACATTTTTGTGTCAAACACAGATCCCAAGAACCCCAAAAGACCTCCCTGCCCCAGGCTCTGTCTGTCCATATTCACTCACAGCGAGTCACACGCTGAAGTCAGCAGCTCCCTCCTTTCACAGAAGGAAGCAAAGACATAAACTGAACAAAATGCTCACATTTGAAAAGCCAAATCTGCATTAAACCCAACATATCTGGGTTACAGGAGCATCTTCAAGTAGACTCTGCAGCACCTAGACCCACTTATTTCTCATTCTTCTCCAGCACTGGACACGTTGAGTGCAATTGTCCAGGCTTGCCTTTCTACTCAAGGGAGAAAAATCAGTTGTGTCAACTGAGATGCTTTGGCCTACCCTGCCTGTCCACCAGCTCCTGCTCCAGAAAGGCTCCTGAGAGCCCTGGGTCACATTTCCCAGTGCCATGTGGGGTCTTCAGCTACCCCTGGGAATCTTGGAGGCTGTGGCCATCTCTATGTGGGCAAATACATCAACCTCTGAAAGAAGATGTTAGGTAGAATTTGAAACATATACAGAAAAGACCTCGGTGTAGTAAGTGTGCAAGAAGTCTTCATTTCCAGAACTTTGATACTGGTCTGTAAAGTCTCCTTCTTCTTTTTTTTCATAGGACATGGACAGGGATTAGCAAGCTGATGAAATTTTCTCTCCCTCTATGTAAATACACATTTATACTTTTGGTCCCTTTTGACTGGTAGCATTTGAGTTTGCCCAAGTAGCCCCTGATTTCATTCCTACCAACTGTTGCTTCTTTTCCTCTAGAGTCCTGCCTTGAGGCACCAAGGCCCGGGAGACCTTGCTGGTGATAACTGAGTCAAAGAGCACACAAAATCTGTCAGATCTACCTATATCTACTCATCTGCAGTGATCACATATTGTCTTTGCTTTTTCTTTAACTGTCCCTGAAGTAATAACAGCTCATTATGGTGCCCTTGAATTTACTTTCAAGTTTCAACTCAGTTTTGATAGAGGTCATTTCCATGCTTGGAGGATGCTGTCCTTGAAGAGCACTGTATGAAGCCCTGCTGTCTTTCAATTCTGAATGACCGTGAGACCCCCCTAAAACTCCCCAGAATAGGCCAAAGTCTGGTCCTTTAATGTCCGGCATCTGCAGTCTCCTATTTTGCTTTCTCACTCCCCTCGGGAGCTGGGACCTCACTCTTTCATTTTCATGACAGAAAAGGCTTACACTGACCTTCAGTTCCCTGGCCAGCTCTGCCTTGCTGGCAAGTATCAGATCCGAGTTTGCATTACCCTTGTTGGCCCATCTGGCAGCTGTGTGAAGATGTTCGCCCAAGACACTCCAGAAACGGCGTGGACTGTTTGCATGCTGCTGTGTTCCCCTTCCAGAAAATTCCAGGGTCGTCCAAGTCCCCAGTGAGGCCCAGGCTTCTACATCCAGACACTTCCTTGGGGTGCTTAGAAAAGACTGTGCCCACTTCCTCACCCTGACTGTGGGTTCCTCAACTCCAACCACAATGTCACCTTTACTGGCCCCTCCTCTGACCCTCACTCACAAGGGCTGACCCAACTTCTCCCTGGCCCCTATAAGGAGCTCCATACATCCAAGCAACTTCTTCACTTTGAGGGAACCCCACTCCTGATCCTTCCAGCCTGTCTCTCCTGAGAAACGGTACCCATCCATTGCAGTGCCCCAAGCTGTGTCACTTGTCCCACCATGCCTTGGCAGTTCCTTTATGGATGTCAAAAAGCACGGGCTCCAGCTCGTCTTTGTTATGCCCCTGGCTGAGGGCATCAGTGCACATTTGGGCTGTAGCACCTCAGCTGTAACAACAGGCCAGGCTCTGACTTGTCTTCGGGAAGCTGGTCCAAGCATCTAAGACCCCGTGTGTGCAAAGGCTTGGCTTCAGAGCCATGCTGGAGTGGTTGGCGGATGGAAACATAAAGCTGAAATTGGATGCCAACACAGTGAGCAAACTGTGCTATCTGCAAGGACAGAAAGAAGAAGGGTTGGGAAGGGCAGCCCTGCCAGGGAATGGGGTTTTTGTCAGTGGTGGCTCTGCTGCCCCTGAGGGCCTTTGGTGGAGGAGAAGCTGATCTCTAGGAATGACAAGGTGTTACTGACAGGCCCACTGTGAAAACCGTTGGACATTTCCTTGACTATGGTTTCAAGGGGGTGAGTAAAGGTAGGTGGAGAGGAAAAACCAGAAGTTTGAGAATGTAGCCATACATGTGGCCACCCCAGTGTGATGTGCTTCCTGTATAAAGACAGGACAATGAAAAGGTGATTCTTGCACCTCATTCTTTCAGATAGGAGAAATGTCACTGCTGAAAGAAGCATCTCTCCCCAGCTGAGGAAGGGAAAATCAGTGATTGCTTCAGCCTGTTTGCCAGCAGGTTCCCCTGGAGCCCCAGGGACACCTGGAGGGAGCCCAGAGGAGGCAGAGAAAGTGCTGCCTTGGGCTGGTCCTCTGCTGCTGAGCTGGGCTGGGCTCCTGGGCTGGAGGGAGCTCATGGCAAGCAGGCAGCACTGCAGAGAGACAGCTCTGCCCAGGAGCAGCTCCTCTGCAAAGCGCAGCAGGGCTGAGGGCACTGCCTGCAGGCACCGAGGGGAGAGGAGGGAAGTGGTGGGAGAGGATAAAGGCAGTCTGGGGTGGGAGGAGAGAGGAGAGCTGACTTGGAGAAAAATCTTCACAGCCCTTCACAGGGTAAGTCTCTGGCTGCAAGGCAATGCAGTTGTGGTTCCTGGAATGACCTCCTAAAGCTGGCACATTCCACAGCCTATGGGATGTGTCAGGAAGACTCTCACGGTTTCTCCAGTGTAGAGAGAAAGGACGTGCTTTGGAGCACAGCTTCCCTGCTGCACCCTCAGAGGGACAGGGCATGTCAGCTGCCTTCCCCTGGGGATGGCTGCAGAGTGTGAAGGTGGGTGTGCAGCCAGGGGTGCCCAGGGCTGTCCTTCTGAGCAGGGTCCTTGCGCCCCAGGGGGCTGTGTGTTCGGGCAGGGTCTCTGCCACCGGTCAGGGTAAGTACTCAGCCTGCCTGGGGAACGCTAACAGCAGAGTGAGAGGAAGCTGTGGGTGGAAGAAGCAATCCCCAGCAGGGCAGGGTCCTTCTGCTGACAAGAGGGTGCTTTGTGGATCAGGGCTGCTCACATCTCTAGATCACCCCCAGGACATTTCCAAGGGCATTTTTCAAGGGGAAGGTCGAAGCAGTGATTGCTATAAAGTTAAGGATCTTTCCTGAGTCTGTGTTTTCAGTTTCCTACTCTTGTGAAATTTTTGAGACAAATGGAAAAGGATCTGTCATGCTTGAACAAGTCCCTGAGACTCCTGAGCTGTAACTTGGAGTGATCAGTAAGTCTGATAGGAGCCTCCTGAAGTAGAGCACAGAGGCTGAGAACAACTGCCTGGCTGTGCTGGTGTCTGGCAGGTGGCATGCACAGCTGGGTAAGGGTAACTCTCTCCTGAGTGCCCAGCTGCCTCTAACCTCCCCCCTGTCTCCTAAACACTCTTTTGATTGTGGTTTCTTATCCCTGGGAGTGCAGATGCTGACAAGCACTTTTACATTAGGAGCAGTTTCCTCTGACCAATTCAAACACCAGGACTGACCCCCTGACAGACAACGTTCCAAGAAACCCACTGCTGCAGAGCAGGGCTGACTCCTTGGCAGCCAATGGGCAGAGGGCCTGATCCTCACGGCACACTCAGCCAGCAACTACCAGAGCTCCATCCACAGAGCTGAGGAGAGATCTCGCTGAAATGGAAAAAAATTCAGTGAACAAGTATTATGAGAAATGGCTTTGATTTTAATCAGAGGATAATCCCCTAATTTGTCACTGCCCTTGCCTCCTTCAGTGCTCCACATCCAGAGACAGCAGATGTCCAACAGCAGATCCATCTCCGAGTTCCTCCTCCTGGCATTTGCCAACATTCGGGAGCTGCAGCTCTTGCACTTCTGGCTCTTCCTGGGCATCTACCTGGCTGCCCTCCTGGCCAACGGCCTCATCATCACCGCCGTAGCCTGTGACCACCGCCTCCACACACCCATGTACTTCTTCCTCCTCAACCTCTCCCTCCTCGACTTGGGCTCCATCTCCACCACTGTCCCCAAATCCATGGCCAATTCCCTCTGGGACACCAGGGCTATTTCCTATGCAGGATGTGCTGCACAGGTCTTTCTGTTATTCTTTTTGATCTCAGCAGAGTTTCATCTTCTGACTGTCATGGCCTATGACCGCTACGTTGCCATCTGCAAACCCCTGCACTACGGGACCCTCCTGGGCAGCAGAGCTTGTGTCCACATGGCAGCAGCTGCCTGGGGCTGTGGGTTCCTCAATGCTGTGCTGCACACTGCCAATACATTTTCACTACCGCTCTGCCAAGGCAATGCTGTGGACCAGTTCTTCTGTGAAATCCCCCAGATCCTCAAGCTCTCCTGCTCAGATGCCTACCTCAGAGAAGTTGGCGTACTTGGGATCTCTGCCTTTATTGCATTTGGGTGTTTTACTTTCATTGTGCTGTCCTATGGGCAGATCTTCAGGGCTGTGCTGAGGATCCCCTCTGAGCAGGGGCGGCACAAAGCCTTTTCCACCTGCCTCCCTCACCTGGCTGTGGTCTCCTTGTTTGTAAGCACTGGCCTTTTTGCCTACCTGAAGCCCCCCTCCATCTTCTCCCCATCCCTGGACCTGCTGGTGGCAGTTCTGTACTCAGTGGTGCCTCCAGCTGTGAACCCCCTCATCTACAGCATGAGAAACCATGAGATCAAGGATGCCCTGAGAAAACTAATGACTGGATGCTTTCAGAAGCAATAAAGTTCCTGTTGTTTTCTGCATAGTACTCATATCTCATTACAGGCCCATCCTGTCTTCTGGTGGTTTTTTTAGGGTAATTTTGGGTTTTGAGTGCATTTTTTGATTGCTCTTTTTGCTATGTTTTACTTATCTGAATTCTTTCCACAAAGAAATGCCTTTATTCCTCCGGTTTCTAATCCAAAGTTTATGCAGCTTTTGTATGCCCTAGGGGCTGTGCAAATGAGGAGCCATACCCTCTGTGTGTTTAAACAAAATAAAGGGCCCTGCAGTGACTTGGTTTTTTTGAGATCCTTCCTGCAACACCTCTGCAGCTGCAGGGAGCAGTGCCTGTGTGCAGAGGGGAAGAAGAAAAGAGTCCCGGCACAGCAGCATTGCCAGGGAGCACCAGCGCTTGGTCTTTCCCGAGCTGCTCTCTTCCCACTTCCATGCTTTCCTTCTGAACCCTTGGGTTGGTGGAACGCCTGAGTGCTCTTCAAGCTTGGTTGCAGTCCTGCTGTGTGGCAGGCCTGTGACCGCAGGCAAGGACAGGCAAAGGGCACTTGTGTGACAGAGCTGGCCTCCATAGCAGCATTTCCGTCATACAAGGGGATCTCCTCAGGCCTGTGCCACGGATGCCCCGCACTCCTGGGGCTCAGCCCTCTCCACCCCCGAGGAGCTGCTGTGCCCTTCAGAGGGTCTGGGGCTGTGGGGTGAGTGCCCAGAGCTCTGCCGCACCCTGTGGTGGGCACTGCTGTGGGGCCATGCCAGACTGGGCTGTGCTGGGGATAGGGCAGGGGAGGTGGAGAAAGGTCAGAGGAGGTGGGAAGAGTTCATGGGGAGCTGGTCTGTGCTGGAAAGTGCCCAGGAGAGAAAAATATCACTGTATAGCTTGCAGTGTGTGACCATGCAGGGGCAGGACTCACATGGGGGTTTTGTCGTTCAGAGCCAGGGCTTGTGGCAAGCATGGAAGACATGAAGGTGTAGGGGAGAGGAGGAGTCTGGTCTGTGCCTTTGGTGGTGTGGACAGACAGGGAAGGTGGCTTAGGGCCTTTGTCACTCCCAGCATCTCTTTTTGGCCATTTGCAGCACTTGGCGGTCACCCCAGTTTTACAGGTGAGTTTTGCTGTGAGGCTATCTCCATCTTCCTGCTGGGCCAAGGGCTGGTCTGGGGGAATGGACAGCCCTTCCCAGCCTCGCTCCTTCCCCAGACCCTGGCAGACACTGGAGAAGAGCTGTCTGCAAAACCCCATGTAGGACAAGGCTGCGGCAGGGCATGGGTCGGGTGCTGGGGAAGCTGCAAAAGTAGGAGGGTCATGGGGGAACTGTGACCTGAAGGCCGTCATAGGGATCACAATGGGGGGAACTTTCCCACCCCTGACTCTACCTTCTCCCATGCTGTGCCTGCAGAGTGGGGCTGTAAGACCACGTATGGGCAGTGGGGCTGGGCCAGCATAAGGACAGGCCATTGACATGGGCCATGACGCAGCTGCCAGGAGGTGTCAGCAAGGACAGGTCCAAAGCAGGAATTTCTGTTGCCTTTGTTGTGGAGGTATGTGTGTAGGAAAAGAAAAGCTCACCTGGAGATGCTGGTGGCAAGGGAATTCAAAAGCAAACAGAAGAGCTTTGGTCACATCTGAGAGACCAAGGCTGAACAAGGAAAATGCAGGGCTGCTGCTGACTGGGAAAGGTGGTTTAATAACAGCAGACACAGCTGGGGCTGAAGGAATGAATGCCTGCTGTGCCTGAGTCTTTACTGAAATGGTGTCCAGGCCCCTGTGCTCAGGGAAAGGCTTCAAGGAAGAGGAGAGCATGCATTGGCATGAAACTCGGGAAATCCCACAAGGACAGATGCCAGTCTCTCTCCCTGCAGGGGACTAACCCTGGCAATGGCACAGGCGGGGGGCTGCCTGGCTTTTAAGGAGGCGTTTTGGAAAGGTCTTGGTGGACAGTGAGATGGACAGGATGCAGCCGTGTGCCGTGGCAGCAAGGAAGGACAGGAGCACCCTGGGCTGTACAACCAGTAGCATGGCCAGGTGATGGAGGGGAGGGATTATACCAAACACTGTGTCCAGATTGCAGATCCCAGTACAGGAAAGATGTCGGCAAGAAGGAGCCAGTTTTGCAAAGGACCCTCATAATGGTCCAAGGCAGGAGCACTTTACCTGTGAGGAGAGGCTGAGGGAGCTGGGCTTGTCCAGCCCGGAGAAAGGAAGATCTTGGGCGAAACATGTAGCAGCATTGCAGTGTTCCCAGGAAGACTGAGTCAGGCTCATGTCCATGGTACAAGACACAAGCACAAGAGGCAATGGGCTGAAAGAAGGGGGTTAGTGTACATACACAGAAATACATTTCCAGCATTTCCTTTTCCACGTGCCTCCCTCACCTGACGGTGGTCTTCCTCTTTATCAGCACTGCCATGTTTGCCTACCTGAAGCCCCCCTCCATCTCCTCCCCATCTCTGTACCTGGTGGAAGCAGTGTGTATTGTGGTTGTGTGGCAAGGTTTGGGTAGCGCGAGTGTTGCAGGCGTGGCTTCTGTGAGAAGCTGCTGGAAGTTTCCAGTATGTCTGACAGAGCCAATACCAGCCGGCTCTAAGACGGACCTGCCGCCGGCCACGGCCGAGCCAATCAGCCATAGTGGTAGCGCCTCTGTGATAACATATTTAAGAAGGGAAAAAAGTTGCAGGACACACAGAAACGGCAGCCGGCGAGAGAGTGAGAACATGTAAGAGAAACAACCCTGCAGACACCAAGGTCAGTGAAGAAGGAGGGGAAGGAGATGTTCCAGGCGCTGGAGCAGAGATTCCCCTGCAGCCCGTGGTGAAGACCATGGTGAGCTAGGCTGTCCCCCTGCAGCCCATGGAGGTCCACGGTGGAGTAGATATCCACCTGCAGCCCGTGGAGGACCCCATGCTGGAACAGGTGGGTTCCCGAAGGAGGCTGTGACCCCGTGGGAACCCCACGCTGGAGCAGGCTTTTGGCAGGACCTGTGGATTTGTGGAGAGAGGAGCCCACAGAGCAGGTTTTCTGGCAGGACTTGTGACCCCATGGGGGACCCACGCTGGAGCAGTGTGCTCCTGAAGGACTGCACACCGTGCAAGGAACCCATGCTGGAGCAGTTCGTGAAGAACTGCAGCCCATGGGAGGGACCCCACGCTGGAGCAGGGGAAGAGTGTGATGAGTCCTCCCCCTGAGGAGGATGAAGTGGCAGAAAATGATGTCTGATGAACTGACTGTAAACCCCATTCCCCATCCCCCTCTGCCACTGCGGGGCATAGGTAGAGAATCTGGGAGTGAAGTTGTGCCTGGGAAGAAGGGAGGGGTGGAGGGAAGGTGTTTTGAGATTTGGTTTTATGTCGCATTACCCTACTCTGGTTGATTGGTAATAAATTGAGTTAATTTTCCCCAAGTTGAGTCTGTTTTGCTCGTGATGGTAATTGGTGAGTGATCTCTCCTGTCCTTATCTCAACCCACAAGCCCTTTGTTATATTTTCTCTCCCCTGTCCAGGGGAGTGATAGAACGTCTTTGGTGGGCACGTGGCATCCGACCAGGGTCAACCCACCACACAGCGCTATACTCAGTGGTGTCTTCAGCAGTGAATCCCCTTATTTACAGCTCGAGGAACCAGGAGCTCAAGGATGCCCTTAAGAAAGTGATTTCATTGACATTTTGCAGCAGTGAGAATATTAACACCTCTCTCCACAAATGTTTCCCAGACTATCTGATTCTAGGCGGGGGTTTGTTGCTTTTTTTTTGTTTGATGTGTCTTCTTGTGGTTGTTTTTTTTTCTTTTTCTTTTTTTAATATCATTATAATTATCATTATTTTTTCATTCATGGTTTTTATGTGTCCCCACAAATATTTGCATTTGCATCACTACCTCTCAGTCATGTACCTACTTTGCATGCATAAGTGCACCTAGTGCCCTTATAAAAGTATGTTTAACACTGGCTCAGAGTTAGCCTCTCTCGTAGCAGCTCTGTAATCAAATGGGATCTTGCTGGTGCCCTGCTTTCATGCCAGGCTCTTTCTCCAAAGAGGCCTGAGGAACTGCACCCCTGAAATTCCTCTTCCTCCATGTGTTCAGGACTAAAAAGCTTAGTGTCTGTTTGTGAGCTTTAACAGACACAGGACTGGATTTAGGAGTCACCAGCTGGTGTCTGATGACAGGCAAGATGGTGAGTGTAATTGAGGGATGTACCCAGGGCTTTCCACAGGTGACATTAAGGACACTCATCCTCTAGGAGGGGAATCTGGAGGTGCCTGGAGAGCACAGTGGTTCTTCCAGGACTGCATGTTGCCAGGGTTGAGTGGGTAGAGAAGAGCTCTGCACAGATGGGGTTTGGGGGCTGAAGAAGAGGAAATGTGCAGACCTCCTCTGGGCACTCTCCAGTTCCTCCCCACCTGTCTACAGCAGGAATTCCCACCGAGGGACACACTAGTCTAGGTGCGGCCACACTGCGGCTCCCTGGAGGGAGATGAGAACTCCGGATGCCTGGGGTGGCCACGCTCCTCCTAATGCGGCCCTAGATGCAGTTGACCTTGTTCATGGTGAGCATGCACCACTGGCTTGTATGGTGTCCCTCGTAGTGCTCAGGTCCTTCTCATGGGGGTCACTGCTCAGCCAGTGCGGACCCAGCCTGCCCTGATATATGGGGTTATTCTTCCCCCTGAAGCAGGACTGGCCACTTCTCTTTGAAAAACTTGAGAAGTTTCTATTGGCCAAATCCCAGAGTTTCTCAGGGTCTCCCTGGAGTGAAGCTCCATTTTGCTGGCTGTTAATATTTGTGTGCAGATGGCTCACCCCGGTTGTGGTGAGCCATCAACACAAGATCACAGCGTGAGAAGTTGCAGGACACTACAGCTAATAAAAGGAGTTACTGGGTTTGTACTGACCAATGTAGGAATCAGCACAACAACCATCTTAGAAAAACCACACGAGGGTACAAAGCCAGAAAAGCCAGGGCCAGCGGGGAAGGAGCAGCATTGGGCTGTTTGTAGGGGAATGTGTGAGGATGATCAGAGGAGAACTTGGGAGGGAAAAGAAGGAAAAAGAAAACCAGAGGTTAAGCTCAGCTATGATGAGGCCTGCTTGGGGTTACCTGCCGAGCAGCCCTGCCTCCATGACTTCAGTGGGACAAAAAAGCCACAGCTGATCACTCCAAACATATGTCTTATTACTTCCATGGTCATGGGGAACCTGAGCGCTCTCCCTACCATCATCAAGGGAAGATCAGTGGTGGAAGAAAATGCACAATCGTTCATCCTGGAAAGTGTCTCGGGAGGTCTGTAAGCCAAGCAAAACCACTGTCAGTGGAGAAAAGAGAAACAAGGGCTGGGCTGTTTGTCTGCTAGGCTGTGTTAGTGGAAAACTTAGGCCTCTATAGACATGCATAACAGTAGTGATCTCTCCAGGAGCTGAGCTGAGGCTCTCCATTTATCCAGGAGCTGGCCTTGGGATCCCCTCATCCCTCCAGTTCCCCCACGCACAAACACACACACGTCTCTCTCCAGCACAGAATCACAGAACCACTGAGGCTGGAAAGCAGCCAGCTTCCACCTTCTCTGTGCTTCCTCTTCATGCTTGATTTTTGTCAGGAGCTCCTTTCTCACCCACACCAGCCTCCCGCAATGTTGCTTGACTTCCTGCATGTCCCGGTGTACTGTTCTGGTGCTTGAAGAGGAGATCCTTGACCATCAAACAGCTCTCCCCTCTTCTCTGCAGGACCATATCCCATGGGATACTGCCAAGGATCTCTCTTGGCAGACCAAAGCCTGCTCTCCCAAAGTCCTGCTCTTTGCCTTGTTCCCTTCTCTCAGGAACCTCAACTCTACTTTCTCACCCCTGACTGTTACACCCTTGCCCAGCTCTTCCTTGTTTCCAAGGATGACGTCCTGCAGGACACTCCCCTTCACTGGCTCCTCACTCACCCTTGTCGGGAAGACATTGTCAATGAACTCCAAACACCTCCTGGATGGCTTTCACCTTGCTATGTGTCCCCTTCAGCAAATGTTGGGATAGTTTAGGCCTGCCACGAGGACCGGGGCCTGCAAACAGGAGACTTCTTCCAGTTGTCTGAAGAAGGCCTCATCTACTTCCTCTTCCTCATCAGGGGCACCAGAGAAGACATCCACCCACCACAGGGTTGCCCATGACCCTTCAGCTCTCATCTGACTCATCGTCCATTCCCAGGCAGAGCTCCGCCTGTTCCTGCTGCTCTCTGCCATAAAAGGCAACTTTGCCTCTGGGTCCAGACCTATGGCCTTATCCCTACCAGACCCCCAGGACCCCACAGTTTCTCCAGGAGAGGGGATTTGTAGGGGCCTGCAATTCCTCATGCTGTTATCTTGTGGGAGACACCCCAATCAAGGTGAGCTGCACGCAAACATGAAAAGCTGGCCAAATGGTTCTTCAGTCCACGGGGACCTTGAGAAAGTCTGCGGTTCCGCAAATGGAAATCACTTGAAGTTTTACAAGGAGAAGTGGCCAGTCCTGCATAGGTGGGCGGCAGGGGCGTGTGGGGAGAATAACCCCATACATCAGGACAGGCTGGGACCTGACCGACTGAGAGGTGACCCTGAGGAGAAGGGTCTGGGCACTACGAGGGATGCCCTATGAGCCAGTAGAGTATGGACACTGTGAACAAGGCCACCTACATATGGGGCTGCGTTAGGAGGAGCGTGGGCTTCCCAGACAACCTGAGTTATCATGCCCTTCAACTCAGCCCTGGTGTGACCCACACACAAGGGTGCGTCCCAGGGTGATGCTCCCCGTTTTGGAGAAGTAGGGAGGAACCACAGAGTGTGGAGTGGAGGTCTGCCAAGGTGGGGTTTGGGACCTAGTGCACATGGCCTGTGTGGATTGGTTGAGGGACCTGGAGTTCTTTGGCCCAGTGGTGTGGAGACACCAGACAGTATAGGAGTAGCCTGAGCGTGCTTCCAGGGATGGTGGAGGTTTTCTTTGTAGTAAGAGACAGCATGAGAAAGAACTAGTGCCACAAAGGGAAGCTGAGGAGGCCCAGACTGAACACAATGTCCCTCAAAGGGCAGTGCTGTGGTGTAAGAAGTCACCCAGAGGGAGACGGGATCAGCCCAAGGCTTTGTGTTTCAGGGAACAGCCAGTGAAGGTGGAGAGATCAGTGAAGATATAGAAATGCTGGGCTGAGAGTTAGGTGGGAAATAAAGATGAGTGTCTGCAGCCTGAAGGGAAAGAGGTGCAGGCATTGGACAGTGTAGGACAGGCTGCAATAGAGATGGCCGAGGTCTCTGGCAAGGCTGAAAGGCCCAAAGTCTTTGTCCCCTTGGCTATGGCAGCTGTCTCTGCCACCGAGGCCTACCAGGAGGAACTATTTTGAGGCTCTGGACTGGGTGCATTGGGAGTGACAATGCTGAAAAGCTTTTTGATGTCACAAAGTTGGATTTAATCTTAGAACAGAGTGAGTTCCTACTTACCCATTGCTGTAGGGCAGGAGTGACTCCTGCAGAGCCCACAGCAGAGCCCCCCTGCTCCCTGGGTCACCCTCAGCCAGCACCAACCACAGCCCATGAAAGGGACGTGACACAGGTGAGGCAATATCAGTGGGACTTCTGTGAGACATGCATCAGGTTTTATTTAGAGAAGTCTCTTCAAACTTGTCACTGTCTTTTGTTTCTTGGGCAGTCCCCCATGCCCAGAGGAAGTTAATGTCCAACTGCAGCTCCATCACTCAGTTCCTCCTTCTGGCATTTGCCAACATGCGGGAGCTGCGTCTTTTGCACTTCTGGCTCTTCCTGGGCATCTACCTGGCTGCCCTCCTGGGAAACGGCCTCATCATCATCATGCCACTGTGTGCGACCACCACCTCCACACACCCATGTACTTCCTCCTCCTCAACCTCTCTTTTCTTGACCTGGGCTCCAACTTCACCGCTCTCCCCAAAGCCATGGCCAATTCCCTCTAGGACATCAAGGCCATCTCCTACTTCGGATGTGCTGCACAGTTCTTTCTGTTAGTCTTTTTGATCTCAGCAGAGTATTTTCTTCTCACTGTCATGGCCTATGACCGCTACGTTGCCATCTGCAAACCCCTGCACTACGGGACCCTCCTGGGCAGCAGAGCTTGTGTCCACATGGCAGCAGCTGCCTGGGGCTGTGGGTTCCTCAATGCTGTGCTGCACACTGCCAATACATTTTCAGTACCCCTCTGCAAGGGCAATGCCCTTGACCAGTTCCTGTGTGAAGTACCTCAGATCCTTAAGGTCTGCTGCTCAGATGCCTACCTCAGGGAATTTCAGCTTCTCATGTTTACTGTTTCCCTCTTTTTGGGGGTGTTTTGCTTTCTTTGTGCTGTCCTGTGTGCAGATCTTCAGGGCTGTGCTGAGGATCCCCTCCGAGCAGGGATGGCACAAAGCCGTTTCCGTGTGCCTCCCTCACCTGGCCATGGTCTCCTTGTCTATAAGCACTGCCGTATTTGCCTACCTGAAGCCCCCCTCCATCTCCTCCCCATCCCTGGACCAGGTGCTGGCAGTTCTGTACTCAGTGGTACCTCCAGTTGTGAACCCCCTCATCTACAGCAGGAGGAATCAGGACCTCAGGGATGCAGCATGGCAACTGATGACTGAATGTTTTCCAGAAGCTGCAGAGTGTCCATCCTCTTCAGCATATGACTCATAATGGAACTCATTGCAGGTCCAGCCTTTATTAGTGTTTGTTGTTGTCATTGTTGTTGGATGAGGTTTTTTCCTTTTTTGATTTTTTTATTTGTGATAATGCTGTCCATAAAAAAACTGTGGCCACCCCACTTCTCCTTCATTATCTACCTCAGTAGTGTGACCCAGCGACTGTGTGAACAGGGCGCTATACCCCTTTTTTAATTAAACAAAATAAACGTACTCGCAGTGACTTACCTGTCTGACACCCAAGCAACTAAAACCAAACAAAATGTTCTTCCTCGTAAGTTTCCTACCAAGTTAGAGGGCAAACGAAGGACCTAAAACCTTCCATGGAGAAAGGCCAATGGGGCCATCATGGAATCCCCCACACCTATGGAATGAGGACTGTTCCCAGCCCTTAGACAAATCTCTTCCTCCTCTCTCTCATGACCTGCATGGTGTTTGTGCTTGGGAAAAACCTCATCATCATGCGGGCGGTGGCAAACCAACACCTGTGCACCCCCATGGGCTTCTTCTTGGGGCATTGGTCTTCCCTGGAGATCTTCTACAGATCCACCACCCTGCCCCAGCTGATGGCCAGCTTCATGACCGGGGACAGCAGCATCTCTGCTCATCATGGTGTCAGTGTTGTTTCCTGCAGCTTTTGCAGGTACAGAGTGTTTACTGCTGGTGACTACATCCTACGATCAGTACTGGGCTGCGTGACACGCCCTGCTCTCTACAGGACTCAGGAACTGCCAGGTCTGTCTCCTTTGCTAGGGGGATTTCTGTCATCTACAGTAATCATTTCAGTCATGTCCCAGATACAGTTCTGTGGCCCCAGTGGAGTGGACCACTTCTTCTGTGATTTCACCCCATTGCTGGAGCTTTCACACACTGACACTGTGACACTCATGCTCTTTGCTGTCATGACCTGCTTTTTAGTTCCCACCCTCCCCTTCCTGTTCACATGGTCATCCTGTGTGCACCAGAGCTGCCACCCTGAGGAACATCTCCCATCCGGGGCAGGCAGGCAGAAGGACTTCTCCACCTGATTCTCCCGCCTCACTAGTGTCACTGTTTGGTATGATGCCCTCATCCTTGGGTGTGTGATGCCCAGAAGAGCCCTCCTGAAATAGGTTGACAAAGCCCCTTATCTACACCATCCTCACATCCCTGTTCATTCCTCTTATCTACAGCCTGTGGACTAGAAAGGTTGAGGGAGGGGGACACTGAGAAAAATGCTCAGGGAAGCTGTGAGCTGCACGGAGAGCCCATGGGAGCTGTGGGCCTGCAGGAAGAGATTGCTTCTGGTTCTCTTTTGAACCAGACCAGAGGACCCGGACTGGCTTGTGCAGTGTCCTGGGCACTAACCTGCAAGTGTGGGATATGAAGATTGCTTTTGGTGTGCGACGCAGCAGAGAGGTGCTGGTGGAGCTGGCTGGTGTCATCACGAGGCCTCTCTCAAACATCTTGGAAGGGGCAGAGAGATCAAGGAGGTTCCAAGATCCTCAGAAAAGGCAAATCTCAAACCCATCTTCAAGAAGGGCAAAAAGGAGGATGGGGAGTGTTACAGGTCGGCCACCTTCACCTCAGTCCGTAGCAAGGTGACAGGGAAAATGCTCTTGCAGCCATCTCCATTGCTTGAAGGAGAAGAAAAGGATTGCTGAACCCATGTGGGAGGGGAAAGAAGGGCATGCTGTGTACCTGGACTTTTGCAAGTCCTTGGAAGTGGTTTCCCGTAGTCTCCTTAGAGCGGATTGTTGACATCTGGACTGAAGACATGGACGATGCAGTGCATGGGAAGTTGGCTGGACAGTCAGGATCAAATTCCATCAGTGGTACAAAGTCCTCTGAGGGACCAGATACTAGCAGCATCCCTCCGTGATGAGCAAAATTTCATAAAAGATCATTAAAAGCTGGAAATTAAGAGGTTTTTTGCTATTACATAGATTTCCTTTTCTGCATAGGCTTCAACTTTTTTCTAAAATTTACATTCTGGTCTTGATTCACTTGCCTGCACAGAGTTGGTCGTGGAATCCAAGATGCCCTGTGGTAACTGAAGCACCCATGTGGGAAAATTGATGCAGGAATCCTTCGGATGTACGAGTGGGTTTGCAGGCAGGGAAGCTCTGGGGTGGTGCAGGGCATCACCTTCCTCCAGTGCTGCTGGGTAGGCTGTGAAGAGGCCTCTCAAGCACAGCAGACAGTATGTCCCCTTGGATGGTGGCTGTGAGGTCACTTCTGACTGGTCAGCAGCAGCAGGGAGAGAGATACTCTGAGGTCATGAAGGTCATCAGGAAGCCACCCTCAACAAGATGACACATTTGGGGAGGTCAGGAGGAGCCTGGTCAAAAGAAATGGGAGATTTGGGGGAGGAAAGAGGGCTGGACCAACAGACAGGAAAGATTTTGAAGAGGTAAAATGGGTTAAGGGGACATTGCTGTGAAAACATTCCTGTTAAGCCCTTACACTATCTCTAACTAGTAAACTTAAGCCTAACCCTACCCCTAAATACTCCTCCTCCCCCTGACAGTAATACACTGTTACTAACCTAGCTGAGCTTAGGCTATCGCTAACCTCAAAGCTTACATCTAAGCCAAATCCCAAACCCATAACCCCTTTCCCTCACACTTACCCGGTTGCTCAGCCTGGCCCCTAGCCTCTACCCCTACTATTAACATGTTGGCCTTAATCCTAGCTAGCCCTCACCCCAGACCTAAACAAAACCCTAACCCACCATGCTAGCCCACACCTTAAATGCTAGCCAGGGAAACTCAGCAGGACACCAAACTCTCTCCTTAAGCCTTTGCCTAATCCCCAACCCTGCAAGGTGAGCTCTAATCCTTAAACTCCAACCTGAACAACAAATCCCTGAAGCTCTCTTTCGCACACTCTTACTGCCCTCATCTTGGTCACTTTTCCTCAACTTTAAGCTAGCTGTCTGGTCCCTTGGGACTGGGGCAGGGATCGTGAGGTCCCAGAACAGTTGCAGGGCATTGGGAGAGGAATGTGAGGTGACCTGTAGCTGATGAGCTCATAGGCCACAAGGAGGAGATGGGTGGGAATGCTATGGTGAGGTCAGCTGTGCCTCAGGATCTCATGGGACAGCAGGAGGCACAAGGCTGGGAAGGTGGCTGCGAGGTCCCTTCTGTCCTTGGAGTTGATAGGCCAGCAGCAGCAACATGGCTGGGAAAGGGACTGTAAGGTCACTTCTTTCTGAAGGGGCTGATAGGTCAGCCCTCGACTCATGACTGGGATATCTGCTTTTATGCTCACATCTTCCAAGCCAGCAAAAGCATGTTGCTTGTGAGAATCCCTTTCCCTAAGTACCTGGTAGGCCCGTGCAGGACAAGGGCTCGGATATGGGTTCTCACACCTCTTCTGCCTGAGTACGTGACGGGACAGCAGCAGGCACGTGGCTTGGAAGATCACGGTGAGGTTACTTCTGTCTGGTCAGTTGACACGCCACAAGAAGGCTGATGGGTTAGGCTATCATTCTGACACCAATTATGTTTGAGAAGCTCATAGGCCAGCAGGAGGCACATGGCCATGAAGGCGAGTGTGAGGTCATTGGAATCTCCACTCTCTTGGGGTCATTGGCCATCAGCAGACACATGGCTGGCATGTCGACTATGACATCGCTTCTACCTGAGAATCTGACAGCCAGCAGCAGGCACGTGCCTTGGTTGTAGTTCTGTACCTGGAGGTTCTGGTTTGTTACATCCCCGGTAAGAAAGGCACGCAGCCTCAGTGCAGTATCATTTAAAATGCCATTTGAGAGAGCAAACACTACAAACAGTGAATAAGGCCAACTACATACAGGGCTGTATTAGGAGAAGCGTGGCCACCCAGGCAAGGCTGTTCTCATCCCTCTGGCCTCGGCACTGGTGTGGCCACATCTGGACTAGTGTGTCTGGGTGTGGGGTTGCCCGGTCTGGAGGAGTGGGGATGAACTGGAGTGGTCCCAGAGGACATCTGCCAAGATGGGCATTGGAACCTCTTTGGAGAGGCTGAGGGACTTGGGCTTCTTTAGCCTGGTGAAGTGGAGGCTCAGGGCACTCTAGTAGTAGAGTGCAGCTGCGTGAAGGGTGGCTTCAGAGATGATGGAGCTTTTCTTGGTGAAGTGGGAAGAGAAGGAAACCTGCACAAAGTGCAGCTTGGAAGGTTCAGACTGGATGTGTTGAGAAAGAAATGTCACTCAAAGAGTAGCCTTGTGGTGCAAGAGGTCACCCAGAGAGAGCCCAGATCAGCCCATGGCGTTGTGTTTCAAGGAAAATCCAGCCAGGCTGGAGAAACATCAGCAAAGGAATAGAAATGCTGGAGTGAGAGCTAGGTGGGAAAGCAAGATGGACGTCAACAGCCTGAAGGGAAAGAGATAATGCCTGGGACAGGTTATGGCAACCTGCAGTAGAGATGGCCAAGTGCTCTGGCAAGGTGGAAAGGCAGAACAGGTCCAAGGTATTAGTTGTCTTGGCTTTGTCAGCTGCCTCTGCCACCGAGGCCTACCAGGCAAAACTGGTTTTGAGGTTCTGGACTTAGTTTCTTCCTCACCCCTGCTTGGGGAGGCTGGGAGGTGTTGCAGACTATCCCTACACTTGGCATTGCTCACCCTCACGTCCTGCTGACCCAGGAAGAGCCCTGAGCCATGCATGAGGGACAGGATCTGCCTCCCAGGGCCTGAGGATCAGGGCTTGGCCTTTCTGCTGCATGAAACAAACCAAGGGTTTTCTCAGCATTACAGCCACCTGCACAGGGGTTTTGCCTACCTGCAATCACAGCCTCCAGTTATGTGCTCTAACGAGTCCCTGGGGAGGCTTTGTCAGTAATGGGCCTCAGTGGGGCCCATTAATGCTTCAAGGTACTTTGCTTCTGACTTTGACTTCTTCAGAAGTTCATTTCAGTCTGCTCTCAGTAGCTGAGGTTCATGGACTCAGCCTCAAACACACCATGGGGCTCATTAACGTAAAGGAAGCCCTAACGAGCCTTCTTTCTTCCTGCAATTTTCTTCAAGTCTTCAAGACCTGTACAGCTAATTAGAAAAACTTCATAGTGTGGTTAAGGAGGAAGATTTCAAAGTGCACCTATACCCATGACTTTTTTCTTTTAAAGGATAGTTTTTACTACTTTTCAGTTTAGAGAAGAGGTGATAGAAGCATTCTCCAAGTGATAATGATCCAGAGTGTCTCCTCTGGAGGTCTGGACAGCTAGGAAAAGCAGTCCCTTGAGGTCTGACACTGTATGGACACCCGTGCTCCTCACCTTTCAAACCTCAGCACTTCTGACATTGGCCACCTGGGGCTTACATCTCTGTTCCGTGCCTCAGACTTCTCCACTGATCTCTACAGCTGGATGTTACCGCTCCATTGCATCATCTCCCCCCTGCTCTCCTTAGAGAACTGGCTGAACACAGGCCCAGAAGAATTTTTCCTATTTGCAAGCAAAGCAAAGAAAATCATGATGAAGTTTCATAAACAATAAGTCACCCTCCTCATCGATATGCGACGTACAAGCTGCCCCTAATGAGGCTGCCTTTCTGCAAGGGATAGTCTTATGAGAAATGTTTGTGACAGAAACTAAAAAGTTAGCGATAAACACAACTAAAGAATTGGCTAAAGAGACAATTAGACTACTGGAGGCCAGGCAAGCTTTTAACTCCCTGAAGCTCAAAGCAGCTGCATAAGGGAGAGGTATCTTGATGAACAAAGAGTAAGGGAAGGGGAGAAGTGGAGCATCATGGAAAGGGCCTTTGCCTAGGCAGTCTGCATCTGAAAAGATAACTTTCAGAAATGGTCATTGTATCAGGACAGGTGTAACTATATGAAAGGGTAGAGCAACTAAATACACTGTAGGACAAACAGAATAGTGGTAAGGAAGTTACAGGGGACGACTGATATTTCTGTGGAATGTCCTCTTTACAGGGTCATGGAATTGGTAGGGGTCTCTTGAGAGTGAAGACAAACCAATGTTGCGCCCATCTCCTAAAGACGCCAAAAGTGCAACCCAGGGAGCCACAGGCTGTACAAGGTCACTTTAATGAGGAGCGTGCCATGGAATGACTCCTCATGGGTGGCATTTCTGGGCACCTAAAATAGGACAACATTGGCATGGACTTTCCAAGGGTAAATCAGGCCTTTCCAACCTGATTGCCGTCATGATGAAGGAAGTGTATATTTGAACAAGGGGAGCACGGTGGCTGTTGTTTACCTCCGCTTCAGCAAGACTTTTTGCACAGTGTCCCTCAATATCCTCTTACTCAAGTTAGGACATTACGGTCTGGATGGATAGACAAAGAGATGGGCAAAACACCAGTTGGATGATGAGGCTGAGAGCGCAGTGGTGAAG
Organism: Harpia harpyja; assembly: GCF_026419915.1. Classification (NCBI taxonomy): domain Eukaryota; kingdom Metazoa; phylum Chordata; class Aves; order Accipitriformes; family Accipitridae; genus Harpia; species Harpia harpyja. Next base: position 1,873,058 of record NW_026293320.1, read on the forward strand.
GGACCATACCCTACCTGGAGGCCAGTGGGACATACTGGGGCATTGTGGGGCTTCACAGGGGACTCTCCTGGGCGCTGTGCACTTTAACACCTGTATCCATGACCCAGAGGAGGCAACTCTCACCGCGTTTGTTGATGGCACTATATCGGGAGGACCATTCCTGTGCCTTGGGATGCCATTCAGGGGAACCCTAACAGGCAGAAGGACTGTCCTGTCAGGGACTTTGTGAGATACAAGAAAGACAAAGGCCAGATCCTGAGCCTGGGATAGACTAACAGCCTGCAGTGGCAGGGGAAGGGGACTGCCTGGCCAGAGAGCATCTCTGAGGAAACAGCCCTCGTCGTGCTGGGGGACAGCAGGCAAAACACGATCCAGCAGTGATCCACATGATCCGGGGCTACCTGGTAGCAGAGGTGGCCAGCAGTGTCCTGGAGTGTCGAAAGAAGAGCTTCGCCCAAAGAGTGAGGGAAATTATTGTCTCCCCTGCCCATCACTTGTCAAACCACCTGTACATTACTGTATCCATTTTTGGGACCCTGGTTCAAGTGTCCTGGGTCTGGCTGGGGTGGGGTTCACTTCCTTCGTAGCAGCCCCTCTGGTGTTCTGGTTTGCACTGGTGCCTTAAACAGTGTTGGTAACACACCAGCATTTTAGCTGTTGCTGAATACTGTTTGCACAGCGTCAAGGCCGCCTCTGTTTCTCACTCTGCTCCCTCCCAGCAAGTAGGCTGGGGGTGGGCGAGAAGTTGGGGGGCAATGGGACACAGCCAGGCCAGCTGACCCCATCTGACCAAAGGGATATTCCATACCATATGACGTCATGCTCAGCAATAAAAGCTCGGGCAGAGGAAGAAGGCGGTGGAGTTTCCTGTCATTCAAGGTGTCTGTTGAAGGGAGACTGGCTGGGTGTCAGTCTGCTTGTGGGAGGTGGTAAGTGATTGCCTTTGCATTGCCTGTTGGGTTGGGTTTATATTTGTTTTAATCTTTTTTCATTCACCTATTATCTGTTTTTATCCCAACCCACAAGCTGCACAACAACTCCATGCAGCAGCATGGGTAGGGACCTGGCTGGCTAAGGACTGCTCTGAGGAGAAGGGCCTGGGCATCAGGATGATGCCGCATGAGCCAGTGGGCCTCACATTTTAAAAGGAGAGTGGAGAAACTGGAGAAAGTCCGGAGGAGGCTTGCCAAGGTGGAGTGAGGGGCTTAAGGCACGAGCTGTGAGGAGAGTCTGAGGGAACTGGGCCTCTCCAGCCTGCTGAAGTACGCATGGGGCCACCTAAGAAGACCCTACAGCTACCTGGAGAGATGGTGTAGCCAAGCTCTCTTCTGCAGTGACCAATGTTATGACAGTCAACAGCCACAAATTGCCTCTTGGGAGCTTTAGGCTGAGCCTTAGGAAAAATAAAATGGACTAGGAGGATTGCTGTTGTGATCTCCACCTTTGGAGCTCTTCCTTGCTCCTCAAATTCACAGCCAGCCTGGAGGCTGGACTAGAGACTCCCCAACAGTCTCTTGCCCACCAGCCCTTCCGGGAGCCTGTGCCTTGCCACACGCTGTACAAGAAGAGATGAAGTTGGAGGCGAGGGTCTCTACATCATACGCTGATCAGACAATTCAGGGTGGAAGGGAGCTCAGGTGGTCTGTAGTCCAATGCCCAGATGCAAGCAGGGCCAGCTCTGAGGTCAGACCAGGTTGCTCCGTAAATGTCAGCAGCCACAGAGAGAGTTGACACATGAACCAGGCGTCTAGGCCACCATAACAGAAATGGAGACAAGGCATTTGACCAGCTCCCTGAGCACAGCTATGGGTATGCCACACCTCCTGAGATTCCTGGGAACATCCACCTTCTTGTCCACAGGAGTGGGTTCCTTATGCAAGTTTCCTGGCATATCTGCAGACCAATGGGGTGCTTTAGGCTGCAAACAGAATTGAAAGAAAGCCTGTGACTGGGGTCCTATCAGCTTAATTGCTACAAGAGAGGGAGATGGAGGCATCTCAGAGCTGCCAGGTCCTGCTAAAGATTTAAGGTCTCTGAGATAGCAGCAGAAGATAACAGTTTTGAACTGGCATAGCCTTTAGAACATTTCACATGTGATGGCTCTGCTCAAACCACCCCTGCTTTTCCTTCCTCTCCTCCCAAAACCTGACCAAGGGATGACAGGAAGAAAGGGAGCAGAAAGGCCCTAGGCCTCCATGACTCAGCTGGGGTCTGGCACTTGGAGGGCCACAGAGTCCTTCCATTGTGCATCCCATAAAGAATCAAGCTGGGAAGTGAGCCTGCAAGTCCAAATCAACAAGGTCCATGGACAGGCAAGGCTGTGTCTATGGCTGTGTCTGGAGACCAGTAGCCCTACAGCATAGATCAAACTGGGGCTGAAACTCAGGCCTAGGCTTCAGTTGTCTCCTGGGCCCATGGACAGAGGTGTGGGTGGAGGCCGCAGGTGATGCTGCTCAGGGCCTTGACACTGCCATCTTAGACCCCACCTGCCAGTGCCCTCAATAGGCCAAATTCTCATTCCCTGATATGCAGGGTCTGCTCTCTGCTATTCTCCTTCTTCCCATCCCTGGGGATCTGGGACACCCCAATTTCATGGTCACTATGGCCAAGGCTGACACCAGTCCTCACATCCCTGACCAGCTCTTCCTCTTCTGGGAGTTCCAGGTCCAGGTGAGCATCAGACTGGATGGCCTAGTCAGAAGCTGACCCACACAGAAGCTCCCACCTCATCAGTTGCCCGTCCCATAGAAAATGTCCACACATATCTGAGCTGCCCTGACATCACACAAGGCATCCCCCGCTTCTCAGCTTCTGTGTTGGTCTCTCTTAAGCATGTTGTGTCTCCATTCACCAAATAACCCATGGGAGGTGTCCTTCCTCACCTCAGCTTATGCCACTCATTTCACAGCTCTGTCATGGCACACAGGGCTGCCGCTGTCCATGTCCCAGGTGGTGGGCTTTGATGCCCATTAGGACTGCAGCACCTCATATGTGGCTCGAGGGCCAAGGGCAGACTCGTAACAAGGAAAGCCTCTACCAAGTGATGGGAGCCCTTGTCTAGAAAGGCTTTGCTTCTCAGCAGAGGCATGCTGGAGTAGATGGCAGGTGGCAACATCATGATGAATGAGGTTCCCACCAAGAACAAAAGCTGCAGTCCCTGAGCCCAGAGAGAAAGAGGCCTGGGCTGTGCAGCCCTGGCAGGAGAGGGGTTTGCTGTCCCAGGTGACTCTGCAGCACTGTGGGACCTGTGCCAGAGGTGAAGCTCATCTTCAAGAAGGACAAGTCCCTGGGGGAGGACAGCCTGTCATCCAACCCCACTGTGGACGTCATGCTGGGGGTCGATCAGCTAGACAGCAGCTCCACAGAGAAGGACCTTGAGGTCCCAGAGGACAAGCAGCTGAGCATGAGCGAGCGATACCCCCTCATGGCAAAGGCCAACAGCCTCCTGGGCTGCATTAGGAGAAGCATTGCTGGCAGATGGAGGGAGGTGATCCTTCCCCTCTACTCAGCGCTGCTGAAGCCACAGCTGGAGTGCTGTGTCAAGCGCTGCACTGCCCAGTGCATCAAACTTGTTGACCTACTCAAGCAAGTGCAGCAAAGGGCCACAAAGCTGGTTGAAGGGACTGGAGCATCTTCCCTAGGAGGAAAGGCCGAGAGATGTGGGACTGTTCAGCCTGGAGAAGAAAAGCCTGAGGGGGATCTTATTAATGTGTATAAAATTCTATCTGAACCCAAGAAAACATCATTTGACGCTGTGGGTGGTGAAACACTGGAACAGGCTGCCCGGACAGGTTGTGGAGTCCCCATCCATGGGGGTACTCCATACCCACCTAGATAAGGTGCTGAGCAACATACTGTAGCTGAGCCTTCCTCAGCTGAGAGGGTTGAACTGGATGATCTCCAGAGGTCCCTTCCAATCACAACATGTCTGTGATTCTGCGATTATAAAGGAGAAAGGTAGGGCAGAAAAAAATGAACACCACATAGCCTTGACCACAAATATTGTGGGATCCCATGGAGGAGACCCAAGCTGGAACAGGGGAGAAGTGTGAGGAGGAAGGAGCGGCAGAATTCTTCTATACTGACTGTTAACCCCCTCTTCACTGTCCCCCATGCTCCTCTTGGCGTTGGGATGAGTAGAAGAATTTGGATCAAAGGACTAATGTGAGCCTGCCTCCTGGCAGCTGCTTCATGGTGCCTGTCCTTGTGCTGGCCCAGCCCCACTGACCATACACGGTCCCACGGCCCCACTGTGCAGGCACAGTATGGGAAAGGGGAGAGTCAGGGGCGGGGACCTTCCCCCCATTGTGATCCCAATGGCAGCCTTCTCTTTACAGTTCCACCATGACCCTCCTACTTTTGCAGCTTCCCCAGCACCCGACCCATGTCCTGCCGCAGCCTTGTCCTACATGGGGTTTTGCAGACAGTTCTGCTCTGCCAAGGTCTGGGGAAGAAGAGAAGCTCAGCAGGGCTGTCTGTTCCCCAAAACCAGCCTTTGGACCACCAGGAAGATGGAGGTGGCCTCACAGCAAAACTCACCTGTAAACCTGGGGTGACCTTCAAGTGCTGGAAATGGCCAATGAGAGATGCTGAGGGTGACAAAGGCCCTGATCCACCTTCGCATCTGTCCACACCACCAAGGGCACAGACCAGACTCCTCCTCTCCCCTACACCTGCATGTCTTGAATGCTTGCCACAAGCCCTGGCTCTGAATGACAAAACACCCAGTGTGAGTCCTTGCCCTGCATGCCCACAGACTACAAGCTCTACAGTGATGTTTTTTCTCTCCTGGGCCCTTTCCAGAACAGACCAGCTCCCCATAAACTCTACCCACTTCCCTTGACCTCTCTCCACCTCCCCTGCCCTCTCCCCAGCACAACCCAGTCTGGCATGGCCCCACAGCAGTGCCCACCACAGGGTGCGGCAGAGCTCTGGGCACTCACCCCACAGCCCCAGACCCTCTGAAGGGCACAGCAGCTCCTCGGGGGTGGAGAGGGCTGAGCCCCAGAGCTGGGGGGCATCTGTGGCACAAGGCCTGAGGAGATCCCATTGTATAATGGAAATGCTGCTATGGAGGCCAGCTCTGTCACACAAGTGCCCACTGCCTGTCCTTGCCTGCGGCCAGAGGCCTGCCACACAGAAGGACTGAAACCAAGCTTCAAGAGCACTCAGGCCTTCCACCAACGAAAGGGTTCAGAAGGAAAGCATGGAAGTGGGAAGACAGCAGCTTGGGAAAGTACAAACGCTGGTGCTGCTGCTGTGCCAGGACTCTTTTCTCCTTCCCCTCTGCACACAGGCACTGCTCCTTGCAGCTGCAGAGAAGGTCTTGGAGGAAGGATCTCGGAAGAACAAGTCACTGCAGGGCCCTTTATTTTGTTTAAATACAGAGACAGTACAGCTCCTCATTTGCACAGCCTCCAGGGCACAGCAAATCTGGATAGACTGTGAGTTAGAAACTGGAGGAATAAAGACATGTGTTTGTGGGAAACACTCAGATAAGTAAAGCAAAGTGAAATAGAAGGAATAACCATACCCAAAATCACCATAAAAAGATCAGCAAAAGAGAGGTTGGGTCTATAATGAGATATAAGTACTATGCAGAAGACAACAGAAACTTTATTGCTTCTGAAAGTATCCAGTCATTAGTTTTCTGAGGGCATCCTTGATCTCATGGTTTCTCATGCTGTAGATGAGGGGGTTCATGGCTGGGGGCACCACTGAGTACAGAACTGCCACCAGCAGGTCCAGGGATGGAGACGAGATGGAGGGGGGCTTCAGGTAGGCAATCGTGGCAGTGCTTACAAACAAGGAGACCACAGCCAGGTGAGGGAGGCACGTGGAAAAGGCTTTGTGCCGTCCTTCCTCAGAGGGGATCCTCAGTACAGCCCTGAAGATCTGCCCATAGGACAGCACAATGAAAACAAAACAACCAAAGACTAAACAGGCACTAACCACAAGTACCGCAACTTCCCTGAGGTAGGCATCTGAGCAGGAGAGCTTGAGGATCTGGGGGATTTCACAGAAGAACTGGTCCAGTGCATTGCCTTGGCAGAGGGGTAGTGAAAATGTATTGGCAGTGTGCAGCACAGCGTTGAGAAACCCACAGCCCCAGGCAGCTGCTGCCATGTGGACACAAGCTCTGCTGCCCAGGAGGGTCCCGTAGTGCAGGGGTTTGCAGATGGCAACGTAGCGGTCATAGGCCATGATAGTGAGAAGGAAATACTCTGCTGAGATCAAAAAGAGAAACAGAAAGACCTGGGCAGCACATCCTGCATAGGAGATGGCCCTGGTGTCCCAGAGGGAATTGGCCATGGATTTGGGGACTGTGGTGGAGATGGTGCCCAAGTCGAGGAGGGAGAGGTTGAGGAGGAAGAAGTACATGGGTGTGTGGAGGCGGTGGTCACAGGCTACGGCAGTGATGATGAGGCCGTTGGCCAGGAGGGCAGCCAGGTAGATGCTCAGCAAGAGCCAGAAGTGCAAGAGCTGAAGCTCCCACGTGTCTGCAAATGCCAGGAGAAGAAACTCAGTGATGGAAGTGCTGTTGGACTTTTTCTTCCTGTGGGAATGGGGTTTTGTCAAATTAGAAAAAAGACACTGAAGGGTCAGGGCATTATTCTCTGAGCAATATCAAAGCCATTTCCCATAGACCCTCCCACTCTCACACACAACGAAACTTTTCCTTTTCTAGGAGACTTTCCTTCAGATCTGTGGCTGGAGCCCTGCTTGGTGCTGGCTGAGCTTGCAATGAAGAGCAGGGCCTCTGCCCATGGGCTCTTGAAAAGTCAGCCCTGCTCTGCAGCAGTGGGTCCATGGGATAGGTGCGGGCAGGGGCCAGTCTGGTGTTTGACTTTGTCAGCTGAAACCGCTCCTAACACAGAAGGGCTTGTCAGCATCTGCACCCCCTGTGCTAAGGAACCACGAGGGTGAAAGTAGTTTAAGAGTTCTAGGGTTTTTTACAGTTGCCTACATTGCCCCTGGGGAGTTTTCTTAGATCTCGGGAACCTTCAGCATTTCTGCTGCACTCGGGGAGAACAGCGTGAGCCAGGCAAGTCAAGACGATTGCCTGTGGCTTAGTGCAGAGAGAGGGGGAGCTGCTCCATCCTTCTGTCTAGTTCCCACTTTCACTGTGCTTGCACCTTTCTGAGATGGAGGGTGATCACGCTCCCATGTTACCCTGAAAAGCCACCAGACACTGCTGAGAGCAGAGACATCCACTGCAGACCACCAAATATCTCACCCTTTCTCAAAGTCTCAGCACCCTGCTTCTAGCCAAGGACACACCAGGCTCATTTCACCAACCCAAGAGCATTTCCTCAGTCATAGCATCTCTGTGCTTCTCCATGGGGCTTTCAGATAACAGAAAGATTCTATGAGACAGATTGGCATCCTGCAGGACAGCTAACAGCTTGGAAGGACACTCTGAGGTGATAGACAAGTGACCTGATGTGATGGCATCTCTGTAAGGGAGAATCAGCTCATTCCCCAGCCCCACAGACAGCATTGAGCATAACCCCTCAGATAATGAGAAAGATGGGACACTTGTTCCCATGGACACAGCTGCATGGGAGGACCCACAAGATCAGTGTGTGACTCTGCAGCTGAAACTCCTATCCCCAGAGAACCTGACAGCAAGAACAAGATAACAATAGCAATAACACAGACAAGTGGGGAAACAAGGAAAAAAGCAGTGATGGTCTGGCTCAGAGAGGCAAGGGGAGAGGCAGCTGGGCACTCAGGAAAGAGTTACCCATACCCAGCTGTGCATGCCACCTGCCAGACACCAGCACAGCCAGGCAGTTGTTCTCAGTCCCTGTGCTCTACTTCAGGAGGCTCCTATCAGACTTACTGATCACTCCAAGTTACAGCTCAGGAGTCTCAGGGACTTGTTCAAGCATGACAGCTTCTCTCCCATTTCTCCCCCCAAATTCCCCAAGACTAGGAAACAGAAAACACAGAATCAGGAAAGCTCCTTAACATTAGCGTAAACCCTGCTTTGACCTCACACTTCAAAAGTGCCCTCAGAAATGTCCTGGGGAATGATCTGGAGCTGTGAGCATCCCTGACCCACAAAGCACCCTCTTGTCAGCAGAAGGACCCTGCCCCGCTGGGGATTGCTTCTTCCACCCACAGCTTCTCCCCACTCTGCTGTTGGAGTTCCCCAGGCAGGCTGAGTACTTACCCTGACCAGTGGCAGAGTCCCTGCCCCAGCACACAGCCCCCTGGGGTGCAGGGACCCTGCTCAGAAGGACAGCCCTGGGCACCCCTGGCTGCACACCCACCTTCACACTCTGCAGCCATCCCCAGGGGAAGGCAGCTGACATGCCCTGTCCCTCTGAGGGTGCAGCAGGGAAGCTGTGCTCCAAAGCACGTCCTTTTTGTCTACACTGGAGAAACCGTGAGAGTCCTCCTGACACATCCCATAGGCTGTGGGATGTGCCAGCTTTAGAAGGTCATTCCAGGAACCACAGCTGCATTGCCCTGCAGCCAGAGACTTACCCTGTGAAGGGCTTTGAAGATTTTTCTCCAGGTCGCCTCTCCTCTGACCTCCCACCCCAGACTACCTTTAACCTATTTCTGCCTCACTTCTCTCCCTTCGGTGCCTGCAGGCAGTGCCCTCAGCCCTGCTGCGCTTTGCAGAGGAGCTGCTCCTGGGCAGAGCTGTCTCTCTGCAGTGCTGCCTGCTTGCCATGAGCTCCCTCCAGCCCAGGAGCCCAGCCCAGCTCAGCAGCAGAGGACCAGCCCAAGGCAGCACTTTCTCTGCCCCCTCTGGGCTCCCTCCAGGTGTCCCTGGGCTCCAGGGGAACCTGCTGGCAAACAGGCTGAAGCAATCACTGGTGTTCCTTCCCTCAGCTACAGAGACTTCTGTCCTGTGGCATTTCTTTTATTAGAAAAAGAGTTGGGTATGTGTTAAGGAGGCTCACACAATCAAATCCAAGTGGTGTTAAAACTCAGATTTGTTCTTCAGTAAAAAGTTAGTTAGAACTCCGGTAACATTTGTGAACCACAGGCTCAAGGATGTAAGGGGAATTAGTACTTCACAGCGGACTTAAGAATTCAAATTCAGAATACAAATAACGTCACAGCATACTTAAATATGCTCTCTAATTCAACACTGTGTAACTTAGCTATCTAATAAATAGCGCAGAAAGCAGAAGCAGTCAAAATGAAAATCCTCCAGGTGACTGCCTGCCTGCTCTTTGGGCACTTTCCAAAGCAAATATTCAAGTCAGTTGCCTTCAATCTTTTCACAAGTGATCCACAACACATCTCTTATTTATAGTTAGTGTCCCGTAAAGATATAACCATCACCCTTAAAAAGTGACATATATTGTCAAAGAAGTATCTGAGCCATGTACAGTTCTCATGCACCACGTATCAGTGTATTTTTATTACTCTCTTTTCATGTGGATAAAATCAGACAGCCTTTTGTTGACACGGAAGTCACGGACACTGCACACAATCAATATGATCAAGCAGATGCCACTTTATTGCCCTAATAGCTCGGTTTATATACTCATTTTGGTTCCCGATCACGCATAAGCTGATTAAAGATTGGTTAGCATGTGCTATCCACGCGCCTAAAGCAATAGTTTGATTGGATAAGACTTTCTGATCACGCAAATGATTGTCTCCGCCTGTATCTTGTTCTGTCCTTCTTTCCGTCACATAGGCCCAACTTTGTCCTGCTTTTTTGTGCTTGCTCCATCAAAATTGTAGCAACAATTATCGTTAACAAAGCGCCCTTGAAGCCAGCTGCTTGCAAGGCGTCCTTGAGGCCTACTGCCTACAAAGCGTCTTTGAGGCCTGCAAAGCGTCCTTGGCTCACAAGTTAATCAGGTCCATCGTGCCTGGATTGTTCACTATGTGTCCATTACTTTCCAAGTATCCCACACCTTTCTTTGCAGCCCTGACAGGAGTCTGTATCATCATGGGAACAAAGACCATCACACCTTGGCTTCACTGAAACTCAGGCATACCTCCCACTGACTTCAAAACCTAAACCAGATTTTTACCACCAGCCTTTGATTCCCAGCTTGTGTCTCACAGAAATAAATGTTCCTCGCACCTTCATAGACGGAGGATTGAAATAGATCACTATTTAACTTTGAGACATGTGACATGGACTGCTGGATGGTTTTGGAAGTGAATGGCGATTGGGAAGCACAGCGTGGGTGCTTGCATTACTGCGGCACATAACAAAGAGAGGATGAGTTTACAGAGGAACGTGACAGCCTTACGAAGTGTTCATGGATCTGCTATTGTAATGTTGATGTCCCACGAACTCCGGGCAGGCAATGAGTCCAATGCATTCAATGCTGCCGTTGCTCAGTGTGGCTAGTGGGTTTGCTGGTCATTACGTGTGGTTACTTCTGACTATCAGCTACCTAAAGAGACAAGCAAATATGTGCTGCATCTCCTGGTTGAGGCCTTACTGGCCCTATCTCCTCCCCGTGCTAGCTCACATCACCAGTAAAAATGCTGGTCTTCTTGTTATGCAGACATAAATAAATACCGGTCCTGTTATCTATCATTTCTGATAGTTGTGGGCACCTACAGGGCGGCAAAACAGGGGTGCCAGAGCCTGTTGATCCCAAATATGCCCATCTTCGTTATGAGTATGTCCCTGCTAACAGAGGTACCAGCTATTCCCTCTGCTGTTTGGGGCACTTGCATCCTTGAAGAGATGCCACTCACTCCGGTAGCCAACACCACAGGGCAGGGGCCCGCACAGCCCCAGCCTGACCCCAGGACCTGGCACCAGTTTTCATTCTCACACTCAGGGGTCTCACCGGCAGCTGGCGCTTGGTCCTTGCATCACACGTGCACACACATGCAATAGAGTGATAATACTCAGGGATTTTAAACAAAATATTTAATAAGAAGATAGAAGAAGACAGGACAGACTGCAGTGATCAGGCACAGGGCTCAGCCAGACAAGCGCACTCACTGGCCCCATTTTACCATCGAATTATAGACTCTTTGAATAGTTTGTGTTGGAAGGGTCCTTTAAAGGTCATCTAGTCCAAGCCCCCTGCCATGAGCAGGGACATCTTCAACCTCATCAGGTTGCTCAGAGCCCCATCCAACCTGACCTTGAAGGTTTCCAGGGATGGGGCATCTACAGCCTCTCTGGGCAACCTGTTCCAGTGTTTTACCGCCCTCATCGTAAAAAAGCTCAACCGTGTATCTAGTCTGAATCTACCCTCTTTTAGGTTAAAAGCATTACCCCTTGCCCTATCGCAACAGGCCCTACTAAAAAGTCTGGCCCCATCTTTCTTCTAAGCCCCCTTGAATTACTGAAAGGCTGCAATAAGTTTTCCCCGGAGCCTTCTCTTCTCTGGGGGCTGAACAACCCCAAGTCTCTCAGCCTGTCGTCATAGGAGAGGTGCTCCAGCCCTCTGATCATTTTTGTGGCCCTCCTCTGGACCCGCTCCAACATGTCCATGTCTTTCCTGTGCTGAGGACCCCAGAGCTGGACACAGCACTCCAGGTGGGGCCTCACGAGAGCAGAGCAGAGAGGCAGAATCACCTCCCTCGACTGCTGGTCACACTTATTTAGATGCAGCCAAGAATATGGTTGGCTTTCTGGGCTGCGAGCACACATTGCTGGCTGATGCCCAGCTTTTCACCCACCAGTACCTCCGCGTCCTTCTTTGCATGGCTGCTCTCAATCCCTTCACCCCCCAACCCATACTGATATCGGCGGTTATTTTACACGGGACTGGCCCCTTTTGTATCCTTTTCTGCCAACCCCCATCTTTATTTCTCCCTGCTCCACCTTCCCCTGCACGTCCCTCATGGGTTTGCACAGCTCTACGGATTCCCGCATCCCTCCCAGTCCAGCGTCCCCCTGGTTCACAGCCTTGCAGAGTCCAGGCTGATCCTCCTGGAAGTGGTGCCTGTGGTTTCTCGATGGCCCATCAACTACTGTGAGCAGTGAAGTTTGCTTTCTGCTGTTGTCTCCATGGTTGCTCTGCCAGGCCTGTGTCTTGATAAATTTGGGTTCCTGGCTTCCCCTTTTTCTATTGGTTTCCCAGTTGACAGCTCCTGCCCGGACCCCACAGCCCAGGGACAAGCCACAGGATGGTGCTGCCTATCAGCCCCGCTTGCATTCTGCTGCCCTGGGGACTCTCAGGTCCCCCCAGCCCCCTGAGAAATATTCCCCTGCAGCTGACCCTGCTGAAGACAGGAAATCATAGAATCAGAGAATCAAGGAATCATTGAGGTTGGAAAAGACCCTTAAGACCATCACATGCAGTGGGGTGAGGGAAAAATTCCAAATGTAAAAGTCAGTGGTAATTCAGTGTGTGCCTGGAAAGACGGAACCACAGCCACGACATCATGAACACAAAGTCCTGCAAAGCTGGGCCATGCAAGGCGGGGGACGAGGGGAGGTCCGTCGAGCATCTGATGCTCACGACTGTCCCGATCCAATGGCGTGAAAGGTTTCGATATGATCCCAAGAGTGAGATTAAGACACAAACGAGGTCAAATGCTGGATACCCAAAACAGCTTTTGTTATCAAAAGTATCAAAAGTAGAAAATAGTAGCAATAGGATAGACTGAAAGAAAAAAGCAGAAATGAAGCAATCAGTCGGGATAGAGTTGCAAGAATAGTCACCACCATGGATCCAGCAGCATCCTGTTGGTCCTCAGTCTTCAATTCTTTGGTGATGGGTGCACACCATGGCTTGTCTCCACGTTTTTTTATAAGGCATAGTCTAATGCATGCACATACGTACTGTTCGCATGCTGCAGGTTTCATCTATCACATGATCTTTGGGTGATCGACATTTTCTCAAAGACTAAGGCTTCCATGACAATGGTAGTCTGCACATTCCTGCATGCTTCACCGGCTCCAGCCTGCCTCCTCCCCTGGATGCCTCAGTGGCCTGGTAATCGTCCTTATGGGCCAGAGGAGTGTCCTGCTTAAACAAGCCATCCCAGAGACAAATGGCTCCAGATAAATAGTCCACAGTTCCGTCTCTCACAGCAAACAATCTTGGAGACAAATGGCTCCAGATGACGGTCTCTCACAATGACCTGCCTTCCTGGCCTGTGATGGGGACTGTGCCCCAGAGAAGGGTGTGGGCTGGGGGTCCGGGAAGGCACTTGGCTCCAGCATGAGGTTCTGAAACCTCCTGTGAAGCCAGGACTGCTGAGTCCGTGAGGCAGGGAACCACCACCCCTCCCAGAGCAGGGCAGAGGACCCAGGGGTCCGGGCTGCCTGCTCATGATCCTCTCCTGCCCCGACACCAAACTGTGCTGCCTGGGGGATGGTGCTCACTAGAGCCCTGGTAAGAACCTCTTTCCCACTGTGCCTCCAAAACACCGGCTGCCCCAAGGGCTGGCACCGGCTGCCCCTCGCCTCTCCCAGCCTCCTGGGGGGACACTCCAGGTTGCCCTTATCTGGGGGCACATGGTGGGTGGGAAGGGGACACCCCAGGTGCCCGCGCTCCCTCAGCCGCTCTGCTCATCGTGGTGGTGCAGCCAGAGAGGACCCAGGCACCCGGGCGCTGGCCAAGGAGATGGGACCTGGACGCAGGCACACACACACACGCAGAGCGTAGCTTTGCTGAAGGGGTTTATTGATCATGAGAGGGAAATGGCCCAGGGCTCCCAGGGGATCAGGTGGGGTCATCCAGGGATGATCATCTCCTCATGCCACTGGAGGGGGACAGGACAGGGCTGTCACCATCACTTGAGGACCTGCAAGACAGAGCCCAAATTGTGACCCCCAGTGTCTGCTGCGACATGGGAGGGGCCTTGTCCCCACCGCCTCTCTCTGCAGAGACCTGGGGAAGGAGAAGGGAACTGGAGCCCTCAGTATACCCAGGACAGGACTTGGCTCACCTGAGATCCAGATGGCACCCAGAGCCCCCTACCCCAGGATGCCCCTATATCTCCCAGAAGCCTGCCCAGCCCTCACAGTGATCCTGGGCAGTCTGTATGGCACAGACCCCCTGCCTGGCCTGCACAGAGACCTTCTGGCTCCATAGAGCCCTACTGCATGCAAGGACAGGCATGGGGGCAGCTCTGTCCAGCTCACCCTGGGACATCCATCAGGGACAGTCCCCTCTGTTTCCCTCTGCCGTACCCAAGGTCTGCCCACCCCAGAGGGCTCAGGGATCCCCCAGGGCCCAGGATCCTTCGTGGGGCTGCAGACACCCTGATGTTGCTCACCCGGACATCAGCAGCTACAGGCGCGCGTTTCAGACGCAGAAGAAGAAGTCTTACCTCCTCCTTGGTCAGAACACGCTGGGGAGAAAGGGAGGGTTAGGGACGTGCTGGGTGCACTGGAGTGTACTGGGAGGCAGGGAAAGCAATGGGATCCTTGGGGAAGGTGACTCCGGGGAGAAATGGGGTACATGAGCTTGTATGGTGGTGCACAGAAAGCAGTGGGGGTCCTGGGGAGGGGGCCCACCTGGGTGTGTGGCTGTGTACTGGGGTGTACTGGGATGGATGGGAATGTGATGGGGGCCCTGGGGAACGGGCCCTCCCTGGGAAAGCACTGTGGTGCAGGTGTTCTCTGGGGTTGCAGTGGGGTGTACTGGGGCACACTGGGATGCCCCGGAGTGTTGTGGCCATAGAGGGAGAAGGTCTGGGGCCAGCAGAAGTCGTCTAGTTCAGTTCAGTGAACCTTGTTTCCAAATCCGACTGACTCCTCCTGTAGAGAGACCATGAAAGCTCACTGGGATGTCCCTGGTCCCAGCAAGGGATGGGAGCACCAAAGTGCCCTCCAGTTCCCCAGACTGGATGCCCTCCAAGTCCTCCCCACTACTTACCAGGGTAACATCTCCACTTGCTTCCGGGAGTGCCTAGGGAAGGAGAGCAAAGGAGTGGTCTGGATTGGACCTTGATGGGGCTGTAGGTGGGGCACAGGTGTCCCCAGCCCCCCCCAGGACCATGGCTTCCCCCTGGTCTGAGCGGGAAAATTCCTTCTGCTCCCCCCAGCCCCATTCCTCCAAGTTTCTCCTGGGATACCTGTTCAGGCAGGGACCAGGAGTGGGGATGGAGACAAGGACAGTGTGGGGAATTCAGGGCCTCCAAAGAGGATGGGGGTGAGGGTGAGGGGGGGCCCACAGACGGTGCACTGGGGGGAATTAGTGGACCCCAAGGGACTGGGCAGGGGGTGCTGAAGGGGCAGGCCTGCGTGGGATGCAAGTGAGGGGTAAAGGGATTCAAGTGGAGGGGACACAGGGACTTCAAGCGAGGTGGTTGGTGGGAGCAGAAGGAAAACGGGGGGATTGGAAGAGTGTTTGGCAGTGGGGGTTCAAGGAAGGGGACCTGGGCACGATACCGCAGTGGGCAGGATGAAAGGCAAAGGACTGAGGGGAAAGACTGAAAGAAAGGCGTTGGGAACAATCAACGGGAGGGCGTTTGAGGACCCTGGATAGGACACAGAGGAGATCCCAGGGAGGAGATGTCTGAGGGCACCAAAAGGATGGGGTGGGGATGCCCAA
This sequence comes from Harpia harpyja, assembly GCF_026419915.1. Taxonomy (NCBI): domain Eukaryota; kingdom Metazoa; phylum Chordata; class Aves; order Accipitriformes; family Accipitridae; genus Harpia; species Harpia harpyja. Next base: position 1,888,522 of record NW_026293320.1, read on the forward strand.
AAGGGAGAGATGGGGGGGCACCAGGTCAAGACACCAGTGGGGGTCCTCACAGGAGTTTGTGGTGAACCTTCCCAAGGAACTCGGGCTCTGGGCACAAGAAGATTAATTGCGGGGGAAGTGGAGGGAAGAGATGGAATTGTGGGAGGGAGAAAGCTGCATTGCCCAGGGCTGGAGGTGAGGAGAGCCTGGAGGAGCTCCTTGCTTGGGAAAGGGAGAGGCCAAGTCAAGGGGTTTCGTGCTCACCACGACAATTTTGTTCTGCAGGAGAGCTGATGTCCTGCAGCCAAGACCCCCTCCCCAGCCTTGAGCCTCTCCCCGTGGCATTGAGGACTCACCTGAGCATCTTCTGGCATGCACAGCAGGATGGTGAAGAGCAGGGCCAGGCTGAGCACTGCGACCTTCATCTTCCTCTGCGGTGTGGCGAGTCCTGGGTGAAGCTGGAGAAGGTGAGGGGCAGATTTATCCCTCCCAGGACTCCTCCTTTCCCCCCTCCCTGAGAGCCCCCAGGGCAAAGCCAGGCTTGGCAGAGACACCAGCCCTGGCAGGGAGCCCACCCCTGGCACAGAGTTGCCCCCGCCTTCAGCACTGATCCAGCCACCTTCTCTGGCATCGGTCCAGCTTCCCACATGGGGCGGCTGCACATGGAAGGGCCCAGGCATCTGGGGGTGGTGAGGGAGGGGCAGGCAGTGAGCCTCTGACAGCCGGACACCCTATGATTGACAACCCACTGCTCCAGCACAAAACCATCCTCCCAACAGCCCCCCAAAGCCAGAGCCCCCCATCTCCCAGTGCCCCTCACCTCCCAGGCCAGGCTTTCCCTCTGGGACTCCCCCAGAGATGAGGTCAGCCTCAAACCAGGGGTCTCTAAGAGTCATCTCTGACCCCTCTCCAGCCCCTTGGGTAAACAGGGGGCTGGGACTGACCCCCCCCCCCCCTTCTTGGGGCATCAAGGACCCCAGGGTTTGGGAACACCGAAACGTGGGAGGACAACTGGGGGCATGGGACAGCCAGATGGCTGGGATCTTCAGTCACTGGAGGCAATGGGGAGCACTGGTGAATGTTGGGCACTGGGAGATGAGGGTGAGGCTTGGGGGAAGCGCTGGGGTGGTCGCAGTGCCCAGCTCCAGCCCACCCCATTTCCCTTGCACTACAGGCCCCAAACTGGTCCAGTCCCCAGCCACGGCCCCCCCAGAGCAGAGATCAGAGGGGACTAACCCCCGCCCTGGCCCTCACCCTGCCACTGCCTGGGGCCACTGTGCCCACCCAGACAAACCTGGGTCCCACTTCTGCAGAGTTGCCCCCAGCCAGTGGGTCCCAGTAACCCTGTCCCCAACAAGGCTCTGGCTCCACACCTGTTCCTGGCTGGCACTTGGCCACAGCTCACCAAATGTCCCTTCAATGCCCTCATCCTCGGCCCAGGCCAGCGCTGTCCCTGAGCAGGACGCGGCTGTCCAGAGGGACACGATGAAGCGGACACTTGTCCGCAGGCAGCCACTCGGAGCTAATTGTGGGGACAGAGCTGCTCTGGCAAGAGGAAGGATGTTTGTCCCTGCAGCATCTCTGATAAGCCGTGTTTGCCCAGGGCCCGTGGCACAAGGAACCTGTTGTGCAAGCTTGGTCTTCACGAGAGTGCCCGACCAGGGAGGCTCTGGAGGGGGTTAAAGCAGCCTGGACGCCTGGGGTCCCCTCCAGCCCCAGCAGCTGGCAGAGGTGGGCAGTGCTGGGGGAGCGGGCAGGAGCAAGTCCTGGGGCAGCCTGCACGCCTGGGGCTCTCCTGCTGCCCTGGGGACAAGCTGAAGCCCAGAGGCAGGGGCATTCCCAGGGAACAGCCTGACCACCGGGGTGTTGCTCTCCTTTGGGAAAGCCTGGTGGCACAGGAGTCCTGCTGGAGTGGGGCTTAGAGCAACCTGCGTGATGGAGCTGCCTCCGCAGGGGCACTGCATCCCTTTCCCTCTCTCCCTCTGCCTGCCCTGCAGCTATCCCTGGCTTTCCAGGGTAGCTCCTTCACAGCACTCCTGTCCCAAATATCACCATCCTGGGGGCCCGGGGTAGCACCCTTTCGCCAGTGTGGGGTCGGGGCAGTGTGGGATTGTACGCAAGTGGATCAGCTCTCCCCTCTGAGTGGGGAAAACCAGTGGGTGAAGCTGCTGGCCTGGCTCGCACAAGCCAAGCAAGACCTTTTCCAGCAATCCAGAATTGATGGACCTGTCCTTTCCAGTCGTGACACTCATGCTATCTGCCATCGCTGCTCTCTTCAAGGATGCAAGTGCCCCAAACAGCAGAGGGAATAGCTGGTACCTCTGTTAGCAGGGACATACTCTTAATGAAGATGGGCATATTTTGGATCAACAGGCTCCAGCACCGCTGTTTTGCCTCCCTGTAGGTGCCCACAACTATCAGAAGAGATAGATAACAGGACGGGTATTTATTTATGTCTGCATAACAAGATGACCAGCATTTTTACTGGTGATGTGAGTGAGCACAGGGAGTTGGTAGGGCCAGTAAGGTCTCAACCAGGAGACGCAGCACATATTTACTTGTCTCTTTAGGTAGCTGATAGTCAGAAGTAACCACACGTAATGACCAGCAAACCCACTAGCCACACTGAGCAACGGCAGCATTGAATGCATTGGACTCATTGCCTGTCCTCAGTTCGTGGGACATCAACATTAGGATAGCAGATCCATGAATACTTCGTAAGGCTGTCACGTTCCTCTGTAAACTCATCCTCTCTTTGTTATGTGCCGCAGTAATTCAAGCGCCCACGCTGTGCTTCCCAATCGCCATTCACTTCCAAAACCATCCAGCAGTCCACGTCACATGTCTCAAAGTTAAATACTTAAATAGTTAAATTTTAGTCCTCTGTCTATGAAGGTGCGAGGAAAATTTGTTTCTATGAGACACAAGCTGGGAATCAAAGGCTGGTGGTAAAACTCTGGTTTAGGTTTTGAAGTCAGTGGGAGGTTTGCCTGAGTTTCAGTGAAGCCAAGGTGTGACAGTCTTTTTTCCCATGATGATACAGACTCCTGTCAGGGCTGCAAAGAAAGCCTCTCTGATTTTATCCTCATGAACAAAGAGAGAAATAAAAATACACTGATACGTGGTGCATGAGAACTGTACATGGCTCAGATCCTTCTTTGACAATATATGTCACTTTTTAAGGGTGATGGTTATATCTTTACGGGACACTAATTATAAATAAGGGATGTGTTGTGGATCACTTGTGAAAAGATTGAAGGCAACTGACTTGAATATTTGCTTTGGAAAGCGCCCAAAGAGCAGGCAGTCAGTCACCTGGAGGATTTTCATTTTGACTGCTTCTGCTTTCTGCGCTATTTATTAGATAGCTAAGTTACACAGTGTTGAATTAGAGAGCATATTTAAGTATGCTGTGACGTTATTTGTATTCTGAATTTGAATTCTTAAGTTGGCTGTGAAGTACGAATTCCCCTTACATCCTTGAGCCTGTGGTTCACAAATGTTACCGGAGTTCTAACTAACTTTTTACTGAAGAACAAATCTGAGTTTAAACACCACTTGGATTTGATTGTGTGAGCCTCCTTAACACATACCCAACTCTTTTTCTAATAAAAGAAATGCCACAGGACAGAAGTCTCTCTGTAGCTGAGGGAAGGAACACCAGTGTTTGCTTCAGCCTGTTTGCCAGCAGGTTCCCCTGGAGCCCCAGGGACACCTGGAGGGAGCCCAGAGGGGGCAGAGAAAGTGCTGCCTTGGGCTGGTCCTCTGTTGCTGAGCTGGGCTGGGCTCCTGGGCTGGAGGGAGCTCATGGCAAGCAGGCAGCACTGCAGAGAGACAGCTCTGCCCAGGAGCAGCTCCTCTGCAAAGCGCAGCAGGGCTGAGGGCACTGCCTGCAGGCACCGAGGGGACAGGAGGGAACTGAGAAGTAGGTTAAAGGCAGTCTGGGGTGGGAGGAGAGAGGAGAGCTGACCTGGAGAAAAATCTTCACAGCCCTTCACAGGGTAAGTCTCTGGCTGCAGGGCAATGCAGCTGTGGTTCCTGGAATGACCTCCTAAAGCCGGCACATCCCACAGCCTATGGGATGTGTCAGCAGGACTCTCACAGTTTCTCCAGTGTAGAGAAAAAGGACGTGCTTTGGAGCACAGCTTCCCTGCTGCACCCTCAGAGGGACAGGGCATGTCAGCTGCCTTCCCCTGGGGATGGCTGCAGAGTGTGAAGGTGGGTGTGCAGCCAGGGGTGCCCAGGGCTGTCCTTCTGAGCAGGGTCCCTGCACCCCAGGGGGCTGTGTGCTGGGGCAGGGACTCTGCCACTGGTCAGGGTAAGTACTCAGCCTGCCTGGGGAACTGTAACAGCAGAGTGGGGAGAAGCTGTGGGTGGAAGAAGCAATCCCCAGCAGGGCAGGGTCCTTCTGCTGACAAGAGGGTGCTGTGTGGATCAGGGCTGCTCACACATCTCGATCACCACCAAGTCATTTCCGAGTGCACTTTTTAAGGGGAAGGTCAAAGCAGGGATTTCTATAAAGTTAAGGAACTTTCCTGAGTCTGTGTTTTCTGTTTCCTAGTCTTGGGGAATTTGGTGGGAGAAATGGAAAAGGAGCTGTCATGCTGGAACAAGTCCCTGAGACTCCTGAGCTGTAACTTGGAATGATCAGTAAGTCTGATAGGAGCCTCCAGAAGTAGAGCACAGGGACTGAGAACAACTGCCTGGCTGTGCTGGTGTCTGGCAGGTGGCATGTACAGCTGGGTAAGGGTAACTCTTTCCTGAGTGCCCAGCTGCCTCTCCCCTTGCCTCTCTGAGCCAGACCATCACTGCTTTTTTCCTTGTTTCCCCACTTGTCTGTGTTATTGCTATTGTTCCTGCTGTCAGGCTCTCTGGGGTGGGAGTTTCAGCTGCAGAGTCACACACTGATCTTGTGGGTCCTCCCATGCAGCTGTGTCCATGGGAACAAGGTTACAGGTGTCCAAGCTTTCCTCAAAGCTGGGGTCTGTGGACAATGCAGTCTGTGTCATTTCCCTAGGAAATGAGCTGACTCCCCCTTCCTGAGATACCATCATCAGGACACTTGGCTACCTCCTTGGGGTGTCCTTCCAAGCTGAGAGCTGCTCTCCAGGGTGCAGATCTGTCCCATAGCATCTTGGTGTTTCTGAATGCCCCATGGAGAAGCACAGAGACACTATGACTGAGGAAATGCTGTTGGGTTTGTGAAATGAGCCATGTGTGTCCTTGGCAAGAGGTGGGGTGTGGAGACCTTGAGAAAGGGGGAGACACTTGGTGTTGGACAGTGGGTCTCTCTGCTCTCAGTAGTGCCTGGAGTCTTTTCAGGTTAACATGGGGGTGTGATTACCCTCCATCTCAGAAAGGTGCAAGCTCAGGGTAGTGGGGACACGACAGAGTGACAGACCATCTCCGCTCTCTCTGCACTAAGCCACAGGCAATCGTCTTCCCTCGCAGGACACACTTTGTTTTCTCTGAGTGAAGCAGAAATGATGAGGGTTTCTGAAATCCAAGAGAATCACTAGGTGAGATAGGGGAGAGCTCTAAGCTCCCCCCTCTCTCCTAAACACTCTTTTGATTGTGTTTTCTTATCCCTGGGAGTGCAGATGCTGACAAGCACTTTTACATTAGGAGCAGTTTCCTCTGACCAATTCAAACACCAGGACTGACCCCCTGACAGACACCATTCCCAGAAACCCACTGCTGCAGAGCAGGGCTGACTCCTTGGCAGCCAATGGGTAGAGGTCCTGCTCCTCACAGCACACTCAGCCAGCAACTACCAGAGCTCCATCCACAGAGCTGAAGAGAGAACTTGCTGAAATGGAAAAAATGAGGTGAACGTATATTATGCGAAATGGCTTTGATTTTGGCCAGAGAATAATGCCCTAATATGTCACTGCCCTTGCCTCCTTCAGTGCTCCACACTCAGAGACAGCAGATGTCCAACAGCTGCTCCATCTCTGAGTTCCTCCTCCTGGCATTTGCCAACATTCGGGAGCTGCAGCTCTTGCACTTCTGGCTCTTCCTGGGCATCTACCTGGCTGCCCTCCTGGCCAACGGCCTCGTCATCACCACCGTAGCCTGTGACCACCGCCTCCACACCCCCATGTACTTCTTCCTCCTCAACCTCGCCCTCCTTGACCTGGGTGCCATCTCCACCACTGTCCCTAAAGCCATGGCCAACTCCCTCTGGGACACCAGGGCCATTTCCCACCCACGATGTGCTGCTCAGGTCTTTCTGTTTACCTTTTTGATATCAGCAGAATTGTGTCTCCTCACTGTCATGGCCTATGACCGCTACGTTGCCATCTGCAAACCCCTGCACTACGGGACCCTCCTGGGCACCAGAGCTTGTGTCCACATGGCAGCAGCTGCCTGGGGCTGTGGGTTTCTCCATGCTGTGCTGCACACTGCCAATACATTTTCACTACCCCTCTGCCAAGGCAATGCTGTAGACCAGTGCTTCTGTGAAGTCCCCCAGATCCTCAAGCTCTCCTGCTCGGATGCCTACCTCAGGGAAGTTGCGGTACTTGTGGTTAGTGTCTGCTTAGCATTTGGATGTTTTGTTTTCATTGTGCTGTCCTATGGGCAGATCTTCAGGGCTGTGCTGAGGATCCCCTGCAAGCAGGGACGGCACAAAGCGTTTTCCACCTGCCTCCCTTACCTGGCTGTGGTCTCCTTGTTTGTAAGCACTGGCATGATTGCCTGCCTGAAGCCCCCCTCCATCTCCTCCCCATCCTTGGACCTGCTGGTGGCAGTTCTGTACTCAGTGGTGCCTCCAGCAGTGAACCCCCTCATCTACAGCATGAGAAACCATGAGATCAAGGGTGCCCTGAGAAAACTAATGACTGGATGCTTTCAGAAGCAATAAAGTTCCTGTTGTCTTTTGCATAGTACTTCTATCTCATTACAGTCCCAGCCTGTCTTCTGGTGGGTTTTTTAGGGTAAATTGGGGTTTTGAGTGCAATTTTTGATTGCTCTTTTTGCTTTGTTTTACTTATCTGAATTCTTTCCACAAAGAAATGCCTTTATTCCTCCGGTTTCTAATCCAAAGTCTATGCAGCTTTTGTGTGCCCTGGAGGCTGTGCAAATGAGGAGCTGTACCCTCTGTGTGTTTAAACAAAATAAAGGGCCCTGCAGTAACTTGGTTTTTTTGAGATCCTTCCTCCAAGACCTCTGCAGCTACAGGGAGCAGTGCCTGTGTGCAGAGGGGAAGATGAAAAGAGTCCCGCCACAGCAGCACCGCCAGGGAGCTTGGTCTTTCCCGAGCTGCTCTCTTCCCACTTCCATGCTTTCCTTCTGAACCCTTTGGTTGGTGGAAGGCCTGAGTTCTCTTCAAGCTTGGTTGCAGTCCTGCTGTGTGGCAGGCCTCTGGTCACGGGCAAGGACAGGCAGTGGGCACTTGTGTGACAGAGCTGGCCTCCATAGCAGCATTTCCATCATACAAGGGATCTCCTCAGGCCTTGTGCCACAGATGCCCCCCAGCCCTGGGGCTCAGCCCTCTCCACCCCCGAGGAGCTGCTGTGCCCTTCAGAGGGTCTGGGGCTGTGGGGTGAGTGCCCAGAGCTCTGCCGCACCCTGTGGTGGGCACTGCTGTGGGGCCAGCCCAGACTGGGCTGTGCTGGGGAGAGGGCAGGGGAGGTGGAGAGAGGTCAAGGGAAGTGGGGAGAGTTTATGGGGAGCTGGTCTGTTCTGGAAAGTGCCCAGGAGAGAAAAAACATCAGTGTAGAGCTTGTAGTCTGTGGGCATGCAGGGCAAGGACTCACACCGGGGTTTTGTCATTCAGAGCCAGGGCTTGTGGCAAGCATTCAAGACATGCAGGTGTAGGGGAGAGGAGGAGTCTGGTCTGTGCCCTTGGTGGTGTGGACAGATGCGAAGGTGGATCAGGGCCTTTGTCACCCTCAGCATCTCTCATTGGCCGTTTCCAGCACTTGCTGGTCACCCCAGGTTTACAGGTGAGTTTTGCTGTGAGGCCACCTCCATCTTCCTGGTGGTCCAAAGGCTGGTTTTGGGGAACAGACAGCCCTGCTAAGCTTCTCTTCTTCCCCAGACCTTGGCAGAGCAGAGCTGTCTGCAAAACCCCATGTAGGACAAGGCTGCGGCAGGGCATGGGTCGGGTGCTGGGGAAGCTGCAAAAGTAGGAGGGTCATAGTGGAACTGTGATCTGAAGGCTGCCATTGGGATCACAATGGGGGGAAGGTCCCCGCCCCTGACTCTCCCCTTTCCCATACTGTGCCTGCACAGTGGGGCCGTGGGACTGTGTATGGTCAGTGGGGCTGGGCCAGCACAAGGACAGGCGCCATGAAGCAGCTGCCAGGAGGTAGGCTCACATTACTCTGATCCAAATTCTTCTACTCATCCCAACGCCAAGAGGAGCATGGGGGACAGTGAAGAGGGGGTTAACAGTCAGTATAGAACAATTCTGCCGCTCCTTCCTCCTCACACTTCTCCCCTGTTCCAGCTTGGGTCTCCTCCATGGGATCCCACAATATTTGTGGTCAAGGCTATGTGGTGTTCATTTTTTTCTGCCCTACCTTTCTCCTTTATAATCGCAGAATCACAGACATGTTGTGATTGGAAGGGACCTCTGGAGATCATCCAGTTCAACCCCCTCAGCTGAGGAAGGCTCAGCTACAGTATGTTGCTCAGCACCTTATCTAGGTGGGTATGGAGTAGCCCCATGGATGGGGACTCCACAACCTGTCCGGGCAGCCTGTTCCAGTGTTTCACCACCCACAGCGTCAAATGATGTCTTCTTGGGTTCAGATAGAATTTTATACACATTAATAAGATCCCCCTCAGGCTTTTCTTCTCCAGGCTGAACAGTCCCACATCTCTCGGCCTTTCCTCCTAGGAAAGATGCTCCAGTCCCTTCAACCAGCTTTGTGGCCCTTTGCTGCACTTGCTTGAGTAGGTCAACAACTTTCTTGCACCGGGCAGCGCAGCGCTTGACACAGCACTCCAGCTGTGTCCTCAGCAGTGCTGAGTAGAGGGGAAGGATCACCTCCCTCCCTCTGCCAGCAATGCTTCTCCTAATGCAGCCCAGGAGGCTGCTGGCCTTTGCCATGAGGGGGTATCACTCGCTCATGCTCAGCTGCTTGTCCTCTGGGACCTCAAGGTCCTTCTCTGTGGAGCTGCTATCTAGCTGATCGACCCCCAGCATGACGTCCACAGTGGGGTTGGATGACAGGCTGTCCTCCCCCCAGAGACTTGTCCTTCTTGAAGATGAGCTTCACCTCTGGCACAGGTCCCACAGTGCTGCAGAGTCACCTGGGACAGCAAAACCCTCTCCTGCCAGGGCTGCACAGCCCAGGCCTCTTTCTCTCTGGGCTCAGGGACTGCAGCTTTTGTTCTTGGTGGGAACCTCATTCATCATGATGTTGCCACCTGCCATCTACTCCAGCATGCCTCTGCTGAGAAGCAAAGCCTTTCTAGACAAGGGCTCCTATTACTTGGTAGAGGCTTTCCTTGTTACGAGTCTGCCCTTGGCCCTGGAGCCACATCTGAGGTGCTGCAGTCCTAATGGGCATCAAAGACCACCACCTGGGGCGCAGACAGTGGGAACCCTGTGTGCCATGACAGAGCTGTGAAATGAGTGGCATAAGCTGAGGTGAGGAAGGACACCTCCCATGGGTTATTTGGTGAATGGAGACACAACATGCTTAGGAGAGACCGACACAGAAGCTGAGAAGTGGGGGATGCCTTGTGTGATGTCAGGGCAGCTCAGATATGTGTGGACATTTTCTATGGGACAGGCAACTGATGAGGTGGGAGCTTCTGTGTGGGTCAGCTTCTGACTAGGCCATCCAGTCTGATGCTCACCTGGACCTGGAACTCCCAGAAGAGGAAGAGCTGGTCAGGGATGTGAGGAGTGGTGTCAGCCTTGGCCATAGTGACCATGAAACTGGGGTGTCCCAGATCCCCAGGGATGGGAAGAAGGAGAGTAGCAGAGAGCAGACCCTGCATATCAGGGAATGAGAATTTGGCCTATTGAGGGCACTGGCAGGTGGGGTCTAAGATGGCAGTGTCAAGGCCCTGAGCAGCATCACCTGGGGCCTCCACCCACACCTCTGTCCATGGGCCCAGGAGACAACTGAAGCCTAGGCCTGAGTTTCAGCCCCAGTTTGATCTATGCTGTAGGGCTACTGGTCTCCAGACACAGCCATAGACACAGCCTTGCCTGTCCATGGACCTTGTTGATTTGGACTTGCAGGCTCACTTCCCAGCTTGATTCTTTATGGGATGCACAATGGAAGGACTCTGTGGCCCTCCAAGTGCCAGACCCCAGCTGAGTCATGGAGGCCTAGGGCCTTTCTGCTCCCTTTCTTCCTGTCATCCCTTGGTCAGGTTTTGGGAGGAGAGGAAGGAAAAGCAGGGGTGGTTTGAGCAGAGCCATCACATGTGAAATGTTCTAAAGGCTATGCCAGTTCAAAACTGTTATCTTCTGCTGCTATCTCAGAGACCTTAAATCTTTAGCAGGACCTGGCAGCTCTGAGATGCCTCCATCTCCCTCTCTTGTAGCAATTAAGCTGATAGGACCCCAGTCACAGGCTTTCTTTCAATTCTGTTTGCAGCCTAAAGCACCCCATTGGTCTGCAGATATGCCAGGAAACTTGCATAAGGAACCCACTCCTGTGGACAAGAAGGTGGATGTTCCCAGGAATCTCAGGAGGTGTGGCATACCCATAGCTGTGCTCAGGGAGCTGGTCAAATGCCTTGTCTCCATTTCTGTTATGGTGGCCTAGACGCCTGGTTCATGTGTCAACTCTCTCTGTGGCTGCTGACATTTACGGAGCAACCTGGTCTGACCTCAGAGCTGGCCCTGCTTGCATCTGGGCATTGGACTACAGACCACCTGAGCTCCCTTCCACCCGGAATTGTCTGATCAGCGTATGATGTAGAGACCCTCGCCTCCAACTTCATCTCTTCTTGTACAGCGTGTGGCAAGGCACAGGCTCCCGGAAGGGCTGGTGGGCAAGAGACTGTTGGGGAGTCTCTAGTCCAGCCTCCAGGCTGGCTGTGAATTTGAGGAGCAATGAAGAGCTCCAAAGGTGGAGATCACAACAGCAATCCTCCTAGTCCATTTTATTTTTCCTAAGGCTCAGCCTAAAGCTCCCAAGAGGCAATTTGTGGCTGTTGACTGTCATAACATTGGTCACTGCAGAAGAGAGCTTGGCTCCACCATCTCTCCAGGTAGCTGTAGGGTCTTCTTAGGTGGCCCCATGCGTACTTCAGCAGTCTGGAGAGGCCCAGTTCCCTCAGACTCTCCTCACAGCTCGTGCCTTAAGCCCCTCACTCCACCTTGGCAAGCCTCCTCCGGACTTTCTCCAGTTTCTCCACTCTCCTTTTAAAATGTGAGGCCCACTGGCTCATGCGGCATCATCCTGATGCCCAGGCCCTTCTCCTCAGAGCACTCCTTAGCTGGCCAGGTCCCTACCCATGCTGCTGCATGGAGTTGTTGTGCAGCTTGTGGGTTGGGATAAAAACAGATAATAGGTGAATGAAAAAAGATTTAAAACAAATATAAACCCAACCCAACAGGCAATGCAAAGGCAATCACTTACCACCTCCCACAAGCAGACTGACACCCAGCCAGTCTCCCTTCAACAGACTCCTTGAACGACAGGAAACTCCACCACCTTCTTCCTCTGCCCGAGCTTTTATTGCTGAGCATGACGTCATATGGTATGGAATATCCCTTTGGTCAGATGGGGTCATCTGGCCTGGCTGTGTCCCATTGCCCCCCAACTTCTCGCCCACCCCCAGCCTACTCGCTGGGAGGGAGCAGAATGAGAAACAGAGAAGGCCTTGACGCTGTGCAAACAGCAATAGCTAAAATGCTGGTGTGTTACCAACACTGTTTAAGGCACCAATGCAAACCAGAACACCAGAGGGGCTGCTATGAAGGAAGTGAACCCCACCCCAGCCAGACCCAGGACACTTGAACCAGGGTCCCAAAAATGGACACAGTAGTGTACAGGTGGTTTGACAAGTGATGGGCAGGGGAGACAATAATTTCCCTCACTCTTTTGGCGAAGCTCTTCTTTCCACACTCCAGGACACTGCTGGCCACCTCTGCTACCAGGTAGCCCTGGATCATGTGGATCACTGCTGGATCGTGTTTTGCCTTCTGTCCCCCAGCACCACCAGGGCTGTTTCCTCAGAGATGCTCTCTGGCCAGGCAGTCCCCTTCCCCTGCCACTGCAGGCTATTAGTCTATCCCAGGCTCAGGGTCTGGACTTTGTCTTTCTTGTATCTCACAAAGTCCCTGACAGGACAGTCCTTCTGCCTGTTAGGGTTCCCCTGAATGGCATCGCCAGGCACAGGAATGGTCCTCCCAATATAGTGCCATCAACAAACGTGGTGAGAGTTGCCTCCTCCGGGTCATGGATACAGGTGTTAAAGTGCACAGAGCCCAGGAGAGTCCCCTGTGAAGCCCCACAATGCCCCAGTATGTCCCACTGGCCTCCAGGTAGGGTATGGTCCCTTCACCACTGTGCTCTCAGCCTCATCATCCAACTGGTGTTTTGCCCATCTCTTTGTTTATCCATCCAGACCGTAATGTCCTAACTGGAGTAAGAGGGTATTGAGGGACACTGTGCAAAAAGTCTTGCTGAAGCGGAGGTAAACAACAGCCACCGTGCTCCCCTTGTTCACATATACACTTCCTTCATCATGACGGCAATCAGGTTGGAAAGGTCCTGATGACCCTTGGAAAGTCCATGCCAATGTTGTCCTTTTTTAGGTGCCCAGAAATGCCACCCATGGGGAGTCATTCCATGGCACGCTCCTCATCAAAGTGACCTTGTACAGCCTGTGGCTCCCTGGGTTGCACTTTTGGCCTCTTTAGGAGATGGGTGCAACATTGGTTTGTCTTCACTCTCAAGAGACCCCTACCAATTCCATGACCCTGTAAAGAGGACATTCCACAGAAATATCAGTCGTCCCCTGTAACTTCCTTACCACTATTCTGTTTGTCCTACGGTGTATTTAGTTGCTCTAGTCTTTCATATAGTTACACCTGTCCTGATACAATGACCATTTCTGAAAGTCATCTTTTCAGATGCAGACTGCCTAGGCAAAGGCCCTTTCCATTATGCTCCACTTCTCCCCTTCCCTTACTCTTTGTTCATCAAGATACCTCTCCCTTATGCAGCTGCTTTGAGCTTCAGGGAGTTAAAAGCTTGCCTGGCCTCCAGTAGTCTAATTGGCTCTTTAGCCAATTCTTTATTTGTGTTTATCGCTAACTTTTTAGTTTCTGTCACAAACATTTCTCATAAGACTATCCCTTGTAGAAAGGCAGCCTCATTAGGGGCAGCTTGTACGTCCCATATGGATGAGGAGGGTGACTTATTGTTTATGAAACTTCATCATGATTTTCTTTGCTTTGCTTGCAAATAGGAAAAATTCTTCTGTGCAGCCAGTTCTCTAAGGAGAGCAGGGGGGAGATGATGCAATGGAGCGGTAACATCCAGCTGTAGAGATCAGTGGAGAAGTCTGAGGCATGGAACAGGGATGTAAGCCCCAGGTGGCCAATGTCAGAAGTGGTGAGGTTTGAAAGGTGAGGAGCACGGGTGTCCATACAGTGTCAGACCTCAAGGCACTGCTTTTCCTACCTGTCCAGACCTCCAGAGGAGACACTCGGGATCATTATCACTTGGAGAATGCTTCTATCACCTCCACTCTGTCCTGGTTTCAGCTGGGATAGAGTTAACTGTCTTCCTAGTAGCTGGTACAGTGCTATGTTTTGAGTTCAGAGCGAAGAATGTTGATAACACTGATGTTTTCAGTTGTTGCTCAGTAGTGTTTAGACTAATGTCAAGGATTTTTCAGCTTCTCATGCCCAGCCAGTGAGAAAGCTGGAGGGGCACAAGAAGTTGGCACAGGACACAGCCAGGGCACCTGACCCAAACTGGCCAACGGTGTAATCCATACCATGTGACGTCCCATGCAGTATAGGAACGGGGAGGTGGGAGGCAGGGATTCGCCGCTGGGGGACTGGCTGGGTGTCGGTCGGCGGGTGGTGAGCAATTGCACTGCGCATCATTTGTACATTCCAATCCTTTCATTATTGCTGTTGTCATTTTATGAGTGTTATCATTATCATTATTAGTTTCTTCTTTTCTGTTCTATTAAACCGTTCTTATCTCAACCCACGGGTTTTGCTTCTTTTCCCGATTTTCTCCCCCATCCCACTGGGTGGGGGGGAGTGAGTGAGCGGCTGCGTGGTGTTTAGTTGCTGGCTGGGGTTAAACCACGACACCATATTACTCTGGAGTACCAGTAGGGGTAAAGGTACTACTGTGCAGGGTCAAGGAACGGATGCCAGGCCTAACCTGGAGAATCAAGTAGGCATAGCAGGGCGAGCCAAGAGCATCAAGTAGGGAGGCCAGGTCTACCCAGCCCATGTGGGTAGGGAGGCCATGCGTGACCCGCCCGCGAGGGTAGGGAGGCTAGGTCTACCCCGCCTTTGCCGGCAAGGCGGCCAGGTCTACCCCGCATGCACGGGTAGGGAGGCCAGGTCTACCCCAACCGTGCGGGTATGGAGGCCAGGTCTACCTCGACCACGCGGGTAGGGAGGCCAGTTGTACCCTGCGCGCATGGGCAGGAATGCCAGGTCTACCCCGCCGGCGCCGAAATGGAGGTCAGCTCTACCCCGCCCGCGCGGGTAGGGAAACCAAGTCTACCCCATCTGCGCCGTCAAGGAGGCCAGATCTACACCTCCGGCACCGGCAGGGTGGCCAGCTCTACCCCGCCAGAACCAAAGTGAGGCCAGCTCTACCCCGCCCGTGCGGGTAGGAAGACCAGGTCTAAGCCAACTCTTCCGGCAGGGAGGCCAGGACTACTCCGCCCGCGCGGGTAAGAAGGCCAGCTCTACTCCGCCCGCGCGGGTAAGAAGGCCAGGTCAACCCCGCCGGGGCCGGCAGGGAGGCCAGGTCGACCCCGCCGTAGCAGATTGGGAGGCCAGGTCTACCCCGCTGTTTGCTGGCAGGGCGGCCAGGTCTACCTCGCACAGGCGGGTAGGAAGGCCAGGTCTAACCCGCCCGCGCCAGCGGGGAGGCCAGGTATACCCCTCCCGCGTGGGTAGGGAGGCCAGGTCTACCCCGCCGGCGCCGGCAAGGTGGCCAGGTCTACCCCGCCCGTGCTCGTATGGAGGCCATGTCTACCCTAAGTGCGTGGGCAGGGAGGCATGGTCTACCTCTCCCGTGTGGGTAGGGAGGCCAGGTCAACCCCGAAGGCACCGGCAAGAAGGCGAGGTCTACCCCGCCCATGCGGGTATGGAGGCCAGGTTTACCACACCCGTGTGGGTAGGGAGGCATGGTCTACCCATCCCGTGTGGGTAGGGACGCCAATTCTACCCCACCGGCGCCTGCAGGGTGACCAGGTCTACCCCGCCCGCTCGGGTAGGGAAGCCAGGTCTACCCCGCTGGTGCCAACAGGGGGGCCAGGTCTACCCCGCCCGTGTGGGTAGGGAAACCAGGTCTATCCCTCCTGTGCCGGTAGTGATGCCAGGTGTACCCCGCCCATGCGGGTAGCCAGCCAGGTCTACCCTGCCCACGCGGGTAGTGAGCTCAGGTCTACCCCTCTTGCACGGACAGGGAGGCCAGGTCTACCCGCCACTCGGGTAGGGAGGCCAAGTCTACCTCTCTGTGCCCGTAGTGAGGCCAGGTCTACTTCGCCCGCGCGGGTAGGGAGGCCAGCTCTACCCCGCCAGAGCTGTATGGAGGCCAGCTCTACCCCGTCTGCGCTGGTAGGGAGGCCACGTCTACCTCGCCCGCCCGGGCGGGGAGGGCAAGTCTACCCTGCCCGTGCGGGTAGGGAGACCAGGTCTAACCCGCCAGCACGGGTATGGAGGCCAGGTCTACCCTGCCCACGTGGGTACGGAAGCCAGGTCTACCCCGCCCGCCCGGGTAGGGAGATCTAGTCTACCTCTCCCGTGCAGGTAGTGAGGCCAGGTCTATCCCGCCCACGCTGGTAGGCAGGGCAGGTCTACCCCGCCCGAGCGGGCAGGGAGGACATGTCTACCCCACCCACGTGGGTATGGAGGGCAGGTGTACCCTGCCAGCGCGGGTAAAGGAGGCCAGGTGTACCCCGCCCACGCGGGTAGGGAGGCCAGGTCTATAACGCCACTGCCGGCAGGGATGCCAGGTCTACCCCTTCCGCACGGGTACAGAGGCCAGGTCTACCGTGCCCACGCGGGTAGGGAGGCCAGATGTACCCCGCCCACGCGGATCGTGAGGCCAGGTCTACCTCGCCCGCGTGGGTAGGGAGGTCAAGTCTACCTTTCCCATGCCCCTAGTGAGGCCAGGTCTACCCTGCCCAAAGGGGTAGGGAGGGCAGTTCTACCCAGCTGGCACCGGCAGGGAGGTGAGGTCTACCCCCCTGCTCCGGTAGGGAGGCCAAGTCTACCTCTCCCATTCCGGTAGTGAGGCCAGGTCTACTGCGCTCGCGCAGGTAGGGAGGCAAGGTCTAAGCATCCCATGCGGACAGGAAGGACAGGTCTACCCCACCCGTGTGGGTAGGGAGGCCAGGTCTACCCTGCCCACGTGGGTACAGAGGGCAGGTCTACCAATCCCGCGCGGGTAGGGAGGCCAGGTCTACCCTGCCCGCGCGGACAGGGAGGCAATGTCTACCCCGCCCGTGCGGGTAGGGAGGCCAGTCAACCCGGCCAGAGCCCATAGGCAGGCCAGGTCTACATCGCCCACGGGGGTAGGGAGGCCAGGTCTACCCCGCCCGCACGGGTAGGGAGGTCAAGTCTACCCCAACTGTTCTAGGTAGGGAGGCAAGGTCTACCCCACCAGCACGGGTACGGAGGCCAGGTCTAACCCGCCCGCGTGGGTAGGGAGGCCAGGTCTATCCCACCCGCGTGGGTAGGGAGGTCAAGTCTAACTCTCCCGTGCCAGTAGTGAGGCCAGGTATACCCTGCCCGCGCGGGTAGGGAGGTCAAGTCTAACTCTCCCGTGCCAGTAGTGAGGCCAGGTATACCCTGCCCGCGTGGGTAGGGAGGCCAGGTCTACATAGCCCACGCTGGTAGGCAGACCAGGTCTACCCCGCCCGAGCGGGCACGGAGGCCATGTCTACACAGCCCGCGCAAGTAGGGAGGCCAGGTCTACCACGCCTGTGACCGTAGGGAGGCCAGGTCTACCTCGAACGCACGGACAGGGAGGCCAGATCTACCCCAGCGGCGCCGGCAGGGATACCAGGTCTACCCCACGGGGTCCTGCAGGGACGCCAGGTCTAACCTGCTTGAGAGGGTAAGTAGGCCAGGTCTGCCCCGCCCGCAAGGGTATGGAGGACAGGTCTACCCTGCCCGCGTGGGCAGGGAGGCCAGGTCTACCCAGCCAGCGCGGGCAGGGAGGCGAGGTCTACGCTGCCCGCGCGGGTAGGGAGGCCAGGACTACCCCGCCTGCGTGGACAGTGAGGCCAGGTCTACCCCCCAGCTGGGGTAGGGAGGCCAAGTCTACCTCTCACGTGCCGGTAGTGAGGCCAGGTCTACCCCGCCCGCGCAGGTAGGGAGGCAAGGTGTTTCCCACGCGTGCAGGTAGGGAGGCCAGGTCTACCCCGCCACAGCCCGTAGGGAGACCAGGTCTACCCCGCCCGCGCGGTTAGGGAGGCCATGTCTACCCCGATGGCGCCGGCAGGGGGGCCATGTCTATTCCACCCGTGTGGGATGGGGATCCAGGTCTACCTCTCCCGTGCCGGTAGTAAGGCCAGGTCTACCCCGCACACGCAGGTAGGGAGGGCAGGTCTACCCCGCCCGTGCGGGTAGGGAGGACAGGTCTATCCCGCCCGCTAGTGTAGGGAGGCCAGGTCTACACTGCCAGCGCCGGTAGGGTGGCAAGGTCTACCCTGCGGGCACCGGCAGGGACGCCAGGTCTACCGCGCCTGTGCGGGTAGGGAAGCCATGTCTACCTCCCCCACGCCTCTAGAGAGGCCATGTCGACCCCACCCGCGTTGGTAGGGAGGCCAGGTCTACCCTGCCCGCGCGGGTAGGGAGGCCAGGTCTACCCCGCCGGCGCCAGCAGGGAGGTCCGGTCTACCCCGCCCGTGTGTGCAGGGAGGGCAGGTCTACCCCGCCCGCGCAGTCAGGGAGGCCATGTCTACCCCGCCCGCGTGGGTAGGGAGGCCAGGTATACCCTGCACGCGAGGGCAGGGAAGCCAGTTCTACCCCGCTGGTGCAGGTAGGGAGGCCATGTCTACCCCGTCAGCGCAGGTAGGGAGGCCATGTCTACCCCGACGGCGCCGGCAAGGAGGCCAGGTCTAGCGCGCCGGCGCCAGCAGGGAGGACATGTCTACCCCTCCCGCAGCAGCAGGGAGGCCGGTCTACCCCTCCCGCGCCAGCAGGGAGGCCTGTCTACCCCACCGGCGCTATCACGGAGGCCAGGTCTACCCTTCCCGCGGCAGCTTGGGAGGCTGGTCTGTGTGGGATACTTGGAAAGTAATGGGCACATAGTGAACAATCCAGACTCGATGTAATTGATCAATTTGTGAGCCAAGCATGTTTTGTAGGCAGCAGGCTTCAAGGACGCTTTGCTTGTGGACACATTTAGCTAACGGTAGTAAGAGCATTCCTGACACCTTTAGAAGGCTTTGAACAGAATAAACAAGACAAAAAAAGAAAGATGCCAATTAGAAGAACACAGGTGCGCATTCCACGATAAAGGGAACTTGGCACAAAGAACCTCAATTCCACAGCTTATCTTGACCAATAGACTGAGACAAGTTTTGCATGTTTTAGTTAATACAACCAATTATACCTTATGTTTATGCGCGTGTACAGTGTTGATATAACCAATCATTAGGTGTAACTAGGCGCGTGGACGGCTCATGCTAACCAATCTCTATTTTGCTTATGCGTGAACAGAAACTAGAATGAACATATACATCGAGCTATCTTGGCAATAAAGTGGCATCTGCTTGATCATAGTGATTGTGTGCAGTGTCCGTGACTTCCGCGTCAACAGACCTGGCCTCCCTGCCAGCGCAGGCGGTATAAACCTGGTCTCCGTACCCTCGCGGGCGGAGTAGACCTGGCCTCCCTTTTCGTGACCAGGGTAGACATGGCCTCCCTACCCTCTCTGGATGGGTAGACGTGGCCTCCCTGCCGTCACCAGCAGGGTAGACCTGGCCTCCCTGCCGGCGCCAACGGGGTAGAACTAGCCTCCCTGCCGCTGCGGGCCGAGTACACTTGGCCTCCCTGCCGCTCAGCCCTGGTAGACCTGGCCTCCCTGCCGCCGAGCCGGGTAGACCTGGCCGCCCTGCCGGCACCGGAGGGTTAGACCTGACCTCTCTGCCGCTGCCAGCGGGGTAGACCTGGCCTCCCTGCCGGCGCCGGCGGGGTAGACCTGGCATGCCTTGCGGTGCCGGCTGGGTAGACCTGACCTCACTGCCGGCGCCGGCGGGGTAGACCTGATCTCACTGCCGGCGCCGGCGGGGTAGACCTGGCCTGTTTGTCGGCTACGGTGGGTTAGACCTGGCCTCCTTGCCGGCGCGGTCGGGGTAGACCTGGCCTCCCTACCGGCGCGGGAGGGGTAGACCTGTCCTAAATTCCGGCGCAGGCCGCGTAGACCTGGGCTCCCAGCCGGCGCTGGCGGCTTAGACCTGCCCTATAAGCCGCTGCCGGCTGGGTAGACCTGGCCAACCTGCCAACGCCGGCGGGGTAGACGTGGCCTCCCTGCCGGCACAGGCTGGGTAGAGCTTGGCTCCCTGCCGGCGCTGGCGGGCAAGACCTGGCCTCCCTGCCGGCGTGGGCCAGGTAGACCTGGCCTCCCTGCCGGCGCCGGCAGCGTAGACCTGGCCTCCCTGCCGGCGCGGTCGGGGTAGACCTGGCCTCCCTGCCGGCACCTGAGGCTTAGACCTGGCCTCTCTGCCGCCGCGCGCCGGCTATACCTGGACTCCCTGCCCGCGCGGGCCGGGTAGACCTGGCCTCACTGCCGGCGTGGGAGGGGTAGAGCTGGCCTAAATTCCGGCACGGGCAGGGTAGACCTGGGCTCCCAGCCGGCGCCTGCGTGGTAGACCTGGCATCCCTTGCGGCGCCGGCTGGGTAGACCTGGCATCCCTTGCGGCGCCGGCTGGGTAGACCTGGCCTCCCTGCCGGCGTGGGCCAGGTAGACCTGGCCTGCCTGTCAGCTACGGCGGGTTAGACATGGCCTCCTTGGCGGCGCGGGCCGGGTAGACCTGGCCTCCTTGCCGGCGCGGGCCGGGTAGACCTGGCCTCACTGCCGGCACGGGAGGGGTAGACCTGGCCTAAATTCCGGCGCAGGCCGGGTAGACCTGGGCTCCCAGCCGGCGCTGGCGGTGTAGACCTGCCCTCTCTGCCGCTGCCGGCGGGGTAGACCTGGCCACCCTGCCAAAGCCGGCGGGGTAGACGTGGCCTCCCTGCCGGCACAGGCTGGGTAGACCTTGGCTCCCTGCCGGCGCTGGCGGGCAAGACCTGGCCTCCCTGCCGGCGTGGGCCAGGTAGACCTGGCCTCCTTGCCGGCGCCGGCAGGGTAGACCTGGCATCCCTTGCAGAGCCGGCTTGGTAGACTTGACCTCACTGCCACGCCGGCAGCGTAGACCTGGCCTGCCTGTCGGCTACGGCGGGTTAGACCTGGCCTCCTTGCCGGCGCGGTCGGGGTAGACCTGGCCTCCCTGCAGGCACCGGAGGGTTAGACCTGGCCTCTCTGCCGCCGCGCGCCGGCTATACCTGGACTCCCTGACGCGTTGGCCGGGTAGACCTGGCCTCCTTACCGGCGCGGGCCGGGTAGACCTGGCCTCCCTGCCGGCGCCGGCAGCGTAGACCTGGCCTCCCTGCCGGCGCGGACCGGGTAGACGTGGCCTCCTTGCTGGCGCGGGTCGGGGTAGACCTGGCCTCCCTGCCGGAGCCAGCGGGGTAGACCTGGCATCCCTTGCGGCGCCGGCAGGGTAGACCTGGCCTGCCTGTCGGCTACGGCGGGTTAGACCTAGCCTCCTTGCCGGCGCGGTCGGGGTAGACCTGGCCTCCCTACCGGCACGGGAGGGGTAGACCGGGCCTAAATTCCGGCACTGGCCGGGTAGACCTGGACTCCCAGCCGGCGCTGGCGGCTTAGAGCTGCTCTATCAACCGCTGCCGGCGGGGTAGACCTGGCCACCCTGCCAACGCCGGCGGGGTAGACGTGGCCTCCGTGCCGGAGCGGGCTGGGTAGAGCTTGGCTCCCTGCCGGCGCTGGCGGGCAAGACCTGGCCTCCCTGCCGGCGTGGGCCAGGTAGACCTGGCCTCCCTGCCGGTGCCGGCAGCGTAGACCTGGCCTCCCTGCTGGCGCGGACCTGGTAGACGTGGCCTCCTTGCCGGCGCGGTCAGGGTAGACCTGGCCTCCCTGCCGGAGCCAGCGGGGTAGACCTGGCATCCCTTGCGGTGCCGGCTGGGTAGACCTGACCTCACTGCCGGCGCTGGCGGGGTAGACCTGGCCTGCCTGTCGGCTACGGCGGGTTAGACATGGCCTCCTTACCGGCGCGGTTGGGGTTGACCTGGCCTCCCTGCCGGCACCAGAGGGTTAGACCTGACCTCTCTGCCGCTGTCAGTGGGGTAGACCTTGCCGCCCTGCCAGCACCGGCGGGGTAGACATGGCCTCCGTGCCGGAGCGGGCGTGGTATACCTGGCCTCCCTGCCGCCGCCGGCGGGGTAGACCTGGCATGCCTTGCGGCACCGGCTGGGTAGACCTGACCTCACTGCTGGCGCCGGCGGGGTAGACCTGACCTCACTGCCGGCGCCGGCAGGGTAGACCTGGCCTGCATGTCGGCTACGGCGGGTTAGACCTGGCCTCCTTGTCGGCGCGGTCGGGGTAGACCTGGCCTCCCTACCGGCACGGGAGGGGTAGACCGGGCCTAAATTCCGGCACTGGCCGGGTAGACCTGGGGTCCCAGCCGGCGCTAGCGGGTTAGACCTGCTCTATCAGCCGCTGCCGGCGGGGTAGACCTGGCCGCCCTGCCAGCGCCAGCGGGGTAGACGTGGCCTCCCTGCCGTCGCGGGCGTGGTAGAACTGGCCTCCCTGCCGGCGCCGGCGGGGTAGACCTGGCATCCCTTGCGGCGCCGGCAGGGTAGACCTGGCCTGCCTGTCGGCTACGGCGGGTTAGACCTGGCCTCCTTGCCGCCGCGGTTGGGGTAGACCTGGCCTCCCTACCGGCACGAGAGGGGTAGACCTGGCCTAAATTCCGGCGCAGTCCGGGTAGACCTGGACTCCCAGCCGGCGCTGGCGGCTTAGAGCTGCTCTATCAACCGCTGCCAGGCGGGGTAGACCTGGCCACCCTGCCAACACCGGCGGGGTAGACGTGGCCTCCCTTCCGGCACAGGCTGGGTAGAGCTTGGCTCCCTGCCGGCGCTGGCGGGCAAGACCTGGACTCCCTGCCGGCGTGGGCCAGGTAGACCTGGCCTCCCTGCCGGCGCCGGCAGCGTAGACCTGGCCTCCCTGCCGGCGCCGGCAGCGTAGGCCTGGCCTCCTTGCCGGCGCGGACCGGGTAGACCTGGCCTCCTTGCCGGCGCGGTCGGGGTAGACCTGGCCTCCCTGCCGGCACCGGAGGCTTAGACCTGGCCTCTATGCTGCCGCGGGAGGGGTAGACCTGGCCTAAATTCCGGCGCAGACCGCGTAGACCTGGGCTCCCAGCCGGCGCTTGCGGGTTAGACCTGCCCTCTCTGCCGCTGCCGGCGGGGTAGACATGGCCGCCCTGCCATCGCCGGCGGGGTAGACGTGGCCTCCCTGCCGGCACAGGCTGGGTAGATCTTGGCTCCCTGCCGGCTCTGGCGGGCAAGACCTGGCCTCCCTGCCGGCGTGGGCCAGGTACACCTGGCCTCCCTGCTGGCGCCGGCAGTGTAGTCCTAACCTCCCTGCCGGCGTGGACCGGGTAGATGTGGCCTCCTTGCCGGCGCGGTCGGGGTAGACCTGGCCTCCCTGCCGGAGCCAGCGGGGTAGACCTGACCTCACTGCCGGTGCCGGCAGGGTAGACCTGGCCTCCTTGCCGACGCGGTCGGGGTAGACCTGGCCTCCCTACCGGCACGGGAGGGGTAGACCTGGCCTAAATTCCGGCGCTGGCCGGGTAGACCTGGGCTCACAGCCGGCGCTGGCGGGTTAGACCTGCCCTATCAGCCGCTGCCGGCGGGGTAGGCCTGGCCGCCCTGCCAGCGCCGGCGGGGTAGACGTGGCCTCCCTGCCGTCGCGGACGTGGTAGGCCTGGCCTCCCTGCCGGCGCCGGCGGGGTAGACCTGGCATCCCTTGCAGCGCCGGCAGGGTAGACCTGGCCTGCCTGTCGGCTACGGCGGCTTAGTCCTAGCCTCCTTGCCGGCGCAGTCGGGGTAGACCTGGCCTCCCTGCCGGCACCTGAGGCTTAGACCTGGCCTCTCTGCCGCCGCGCGCCAGCTAGACCTGGACTCCCTGCCCACGCGGGCCGGGTAGACCTGCCCTCACTGCCGGCGTGGGAGGGGTAGAGCTGGCCTAAATTCTGGCGCTGGCTGGGTAGACCTGGGCTCCCAGCCGGCGTGGTCGGGGTAGACCTGGCCTCTCTGCCGCTGCCGGCGGGGTAGACCTTGCCGCCCTGCCAGCGCCGGCAGGGTAGATGTGCCCTCCCTGCCGGCGCCGGCGGGGTAGACCTGGCATCCCTTGCGGCGCCGGCTGGGTAGACCTGACCTCACTGCCGGCGCCGGCGGGGTAGACCTGGCCTGCCCGTCGGCTACGGCGGGTTAGACATGGCCTCCTTGCCGGCGTGGTGGTGTAGACCTCGCCTCCCTGCCGGCACCGGAGGGTTAGACCTAACCTCTCTGCCACTGCCGGCGGGGTAGACCTGGCCACCCTGCCAGCGCCGGCGGGGTAGACGTGGCCTCCCTGCCGTCGCGGGCGTGGTAGACCTGACCTCACTGCCGGCCCCAGCGGTGTAGACCTGGCCTCCCTGCCGGCGCAGGTGGGGTAGACCTGATATCCTTACCTGATGATCCAGGGTAGGCCTGACATTCCATACCTGATCCTCCGGTGTAGTACCTCTACCCACACTGGTAATCAAGTCTAGTACCGGTACCCGCCTGCCGGTACTCCGGGCTAGTACCAATACCCCACCCCGCACCCCGCCCGGTACTCCGGGTTGGTAGCGATAACCCACGCCGGTAGTCCAGTGTAGTACTGGTACGCCCACCGTTTCTCGAGGGTAGTACCGGTACCCCCCGCCAGTACTCCGGGGTAGAACCGGTACCCCCACCGGTACTCCGGGGTACACTTGCTATCCCTACAGGCGATCGGAGGTAGGCCCGACCTCCCTACCTGACCTTCTGGGATAGGCCGGCTATCCCTAACTGATGCTCCGGGGTAGGCCTGGCCTCCCCAGCCGGCGCCAGCGGAGTAGACATGGCCTCCATTCCGGCGCAGGCGGGGTAGACCTGGCTTGCCTGCTGGCCTCGGTGGGGTAGACCTGGCCTGCCTGCCGGCTCCGGCGGGTTAGACCTGGCCTCCCTAGCCGGAGTCGGCAGCGTAGACATTGCCTCGCTAGCCAGCGCCGGCGGGGTACACCTGGCCTACCTGCCGGCTCCGGTGGGATAGACCTGGCCTGCCTGCTGGCTCCGGCGGGATAGACCTGGCCTCCCTAGGCGCCGCTGGCAGCGTAGACCTGGCCTCCCAAGACGTCGCCGGCGGGGTAGATCTGGCCTCCTTAGCCGACGTCGGCAGTGTAGACATTGCCTCCCTAGCCGGCGCCGGTGGGGTAGACCTCGTCTTCCTAGCCGGCGCCGGCGGGGTAGACGTGGCCTCCCAAGCCGGCGCCAGTGGGGTAGACCTGGCCTCCTTAGCCGGCGCGGGAGGGGTAGACTTGGCCTCCGTAGCCGGCGCCGGCGGGGTAGACCTGGCCTCCCAAGCCGGCGCCAGCGTTGTAGACCTCGTCTCCCTAGCCGGTTCGACGGTGTAGATATTGCCTCCCCAACTGGCACCGGTGTGGTAGACATGGCCTTCCAAGCCGGCGCCGGTGGCTTAGACCTGGCCTCTCTAGCAGGCGCCGGCGGGATAGACCTGGCCTCCTTAGCCGACGTCGGCAGTGTAGACATTGCCTCGCTAGCCGGCGCCGGTGGGGTAGACCTGGGATCCCAGGCCTTCGCCAGCGGGGAATATTTACTTGGTCTCCCTAACCGGCACCGACGGGATAGACCTGGCCTCCCTAGCCGCGCCAGCGTGGTAGACCTAGCTTCCCAAGACAGCGCCGGCAGGGTAGACCTGGCCTCCCTAGCCGGCGTCGGCGGCGTAGACCTGGCCTCCCTAGCCGCGCCAGCGTTTTAGACCAGGCCTCTCAAGCCGGCGCCGGCGGGGTAGACCTGGCCTCCCTAGCCGGCGCCAGTGGAGTAGACCTGGCCTCTCTAGGCAGCTCCGGACGGGTAGACCTGGCCTCCCAAGCCGGCGCCAGTGGGGTAGACCTGGCCTCCCAAGACGACGCCGGCGGGTAGACCTGGCCTCCCTACCGGCGCGGGAGGGGTAGACCTGGCCTAAATTCCGGCGCAGTCCGGGTAGACCTGGGCTCCCAGCCGGCGCTGGCGGGTTAGACCTGCCCTATCAGCCGCTGCCGGCTGGGTAGACCTGGCCGCCCTGCCGGCATGGGAGGGGTAGAGCTGGCCTAAATTCCGGCACGGGCATGGTAGACCTGGGCTCCCAGCCAGCGCCTGCGTGGTAGACCTGGCCTCTCTGCCACTGCCGGCGGGGTAGACCTTGCCGCCATGCCAACGCTGGCGGGGTAGACGTGGCCTCCCTGCCGGCGCCGGCGATGTAGACCTGGCCTCCCAAGCCGGCGCCGGCGGCATAGACCTGGCCTCTCTAGGCGGCGCCAGCCGGGTAGACTTGGCCTCCCTAGCCGGCGCCAGCGGGGTAGACCTGGCCTCCCTGCCGGCGCCGGCGGGGTAGACCTTGTCTTCCTAGTCGGCGCCGGTGGGGTAGACCGCCGGCAGCGGCAGACAGGTCAGGTCTAACCCTCCGGTGCCGGCAAGGAGGCCAGGTCTACCCCAACCGCGCCGGCAAGGAGGCCATATCAAACCGACAGGCAGGCCAGGTCTACCCCTCCGGCAGCGGCGGAGAGGTCAGGTCTACCCAGCCGGCGCCGCAAGGGATGCCAGGTCTACCACGCCCGCGCCGGCAGGGAGGCCAGGTCTACCCCTCCCGCGCCGGTAGGGAGGCCATGTCTACCCCGACCGCGCCGGCAAGGAGGCCACGTCTAACCCGCCGTAGCCAACAGGCAGGCCAGGTCTACCCCGCCGGCGCCGGCAGTGAGGTCAGGTCTACCCCGCCGGCGCTGGCAGGCAGGCCAGGTCTACCCCGCCGGCGCCGGCAGGCAGGCCAGGTCTACTCCGCCGGCGCTGGCTAGCGAGGCAATGTCTACGCTGCCGATGCCGGCTAGGGAGGCCAGGTCTACGCCGCCAGCGCCGGCTTAGGAGGCAAGGGCTACCCCGCCGGCGCCGGAAGGGAGGCCAGGTCTACCCCGCCAGCGCCGGCTAGGGATGCCAGCTCTACGCCGCTGGTGCGGTCTTGGGAGGCCAGGTCTACCCCGCCAGAGCCGGCAGGGAGGCCAGGTCTGCCTGCCAGTGTAGGCTAGGGAGGCCAGGTCTACCCCGCCGGCACCGGCTAGGGACGCCAGGCCTACCCCAGAGCATCAGGTAGGGATAGCTGGCCTATCCCAGAAGGTAAGGTAGGGAGGTCGGGCCTACCTCCGATCGCCCGTAGGGATAGCAAGTGTACCCCGGAGTACCGGTGGAGGTACCGGTTCTACCCCGCAGTACTGGCGGGGGGTACCGGTACTACCCTCGAGAAACGGTGGGCGTACCAGTACTACACCGGATTACCAGGGCAGGTTATCGCTACCACCCCGGAATACCGGGCGGGGGCTGGGTGTGGGGTATTGGTACTAGCCCAGAGTACCGGCGGGCGGTACCGGTACTAGTCTGGATTACCGGTGTGGGTAGAGGTACTACAACGGAGGATCAGGTATGGAATGCCAGGCCTACCCTGGAGCATCAGGTAAGGATATCAGGTCTAACCCACCTGCGCCGGCAGGGAGGCCAGGTCTACACCGCCGGCACCGGCTAGGGAGGCCAGGTCTATCCTGCCGGTGCCGACATGGGAGGCCATGTCTATCCCACTGGCGCCGGCTAGGAAGACAATGTCTACGTAGCCGGCGCCGGCTAGGGAGGCCAGATCTATGCCGCCGGTGCCGGCTAGGGAGGCAAGGTATACCCCGCCGGCGCCGGCAGGCTGGCCAGGTCTACCCAGCCGGCGCCGGCTAGGGAGGCAATATCTGCGCCGCCGACGCCGGCTAGGGAGGCCAGGTCTACGCCGCCGGCACAGGCTACGGAGGCCAGGTCTACCCCGCAGGCGCCGGCTTGGGAGGCCAGGTCTACCCCACTGGCGCCGGCTAGCGAGGCAATGTCTATGCCACCGACGCCAGCTAGGGAGGCCAGGTTTACCCCGCCGGCACCGGCTAGGGAGGCCAGGTCTACCCCGCCGGCGCCGGCTAGGGAAGCCAGGTCTATCCCGCCGGTGCCGGCTTGGTAGGCCAGGTCTACCACGCCGGCACCAGCTATGGAGGCCAGGTGTACCCCGACCCCTCCGGAATTTAGGCCAGGTCTACCCAGACCACGGCGACAGGGAGGCCAGCTCTACCCTGCTGGTGTGGCAGGGAAGCCAGGTCTACCCTTCCGGTGCCGGCAGTTAGGCCAGGTCTACTCTGCCCGCGCCGGAATTTAGGCCAGGTCTACGCCTCACTCGCCAGCAGTGAGGGCAGGTCTACCCGGCCCGCACCGGCAGGGAGGCCAAGTCTACCCGGCCCAAGCTGGAACGGAGGCCAGGTCTACCCCACCGGCGCCGGCAGGGAGGCCAGGTCTACCACGCTGTCGCCGGCAGGGAGATCAGGTATACCACACCGGTGCCGTCAGGGAGGCCAGGTCTACCACGCTGTCGCCGGCAGGGAGATCAGGTATACCACACCGGTGCCGTCAGGGAGGCCAGGTCTACCCCTCCGGCGCCGGCAAGGAGGCCAGTTCTACCATGCTGGCGCCGGCAGGGAGGCCATGTGTACCCCGCTGTCGCCGGCAGGGAGGCCAGGTCCACCCCACCCGTGCGGGTAGGGAGGCAATGTCTACCCTGCCGGCACCGGCATGAAGGCCACGTCTACCCCACGTTCGCGTGAAGGGAGGCCATGTCTACCACACCCGCGCGGGAAGGAAGGCCAGGTCTACCCTGCCGGAGCGGGCAGGGAGGCCAGGTCTACCCCGCCACGTGGGTAGGGAGGCCAAGTCTACCCCTATTGACGTGGAAGTCCCGGACACTGCACACAATCAATGTGATCGAGCAGATGCCACTTTATTGCCCAAATAGCTCAGTTTATATACTCATTCTTGTTCCTGTTCATGCATAAGCTGATTAAAGATTGGTTAGCATGTGTTGTCCACGCTCCTAGTTACACCATATGATTGGTTATATCAACACTGTACACGCGCATAAACATAAGACATAATTGGTTGTATTAACTAAAACATGCAAAACTTTTCTCAGCCTAATTGGTCAAGATAAACTGCCGAATTGAGGTTCTTTGTGCCAAGTTCCCTTTATCGTGGAATGCGCACCTGTGTTCTTCTAATTGGCATCTTTCTTTTTTGGTCTTCTTGTTTATTCTGTTCAAGGCTTTCTAAAGGCATCTGGAACGTTCTTGCGACCGTTAGCTAAATATGTGTCCGCAACAATTCCCCCTTTTTTGTTTTACATCAATTAACACAGCCTTACTTGATCTATCAATTAATTTTTAAACACATTGCAACATACAAGGCACACAAATTAAAATACAAAAAACCCACTACGAGATAAATCAAAACTATCTTAATCAATGATTTAAGAGCAGCTCTATTTTGTAAGGTTGTGTGTCTAATACTATCTACATCTAACAGTAAATCAGATAATACTACACCAATCTGTATTCAGGAACCCCAGAATTTGTGATTCCTGGGTTGGCAATGAGGGTGAATGCCCGATCCATGGAAACCAGGCATTCCCATCCATTGAGTCCATGACCTGCTGCACAGGGGTCTCCATCAATAAGTTCTTAAACTTCGTTGATGCCAGTGGAACCCCCTATTAAACCTGTGAAAAAGGGATTACTTGGTGTTGCTGTACGGAGGCATAAGCAATCTTGTCTGGTCACGTCAGCCAGGGTCATCCAGAGGTTTTCTTTGGCTTGCGGCGGTATCCATGGCTACATCCATCCGAGGACTGTGAGGAAGATGGACCATCCGTACATTCTTGTGCCGTCTTGCACCGCAAACTCAGCCCAGCAATCGGTAGGTGCCAGCTTTACATCGGCGTCGCCATGGAGGCAACGAAGGCCTTGCCGTACAGCAGCCCGATGCTCTTCGGGAAATCCTGGTATTTATACGTTTATACATATATATACAAAGGAACGGATTTCAGCACACGTGGCCAGCGGGTGTCAAAATCCGCCTCGGTTGCAACATGGGGAGCCTATGACGCATGCGCTTGCTGGCCAGGCACGCTGCACGAGTCATAGCCATCCTGTCTACTGGTTCATGGGTTTTGTGATGCGGTTGCAATGCACCGAGAATCTTGACCTGTTATGTTGGCCAAGGTGACCTACAAGATCTATGAACACAATTAATTAAACACAGTAAAAGCAACATTATACCTAATAAAATACACAAGAATAAAAGAAACCCCGATTTTTAACAAAGATACAAACCAACTCCTAAGTCCCCATCCTGCAGCTAAATGCTGTAAGCCGAAATGACAGCTTTCTTAATTGCGTTAAAGCTCTTGCAGCTCCTTCTTGCCTCTGCAGTTCTGTTATCTTGTTTATTAATTGCTCCACTGTCCAAGTTCCTCATGTCCGTTGTTTTTCTGGTGGTTCAAAGTCCGTTTATACTGCAGCTGTCACGTACTCCGGCCCACTCATGCTAACTGCGGCCTACTTATGCTAACTCTAAGTAATCAGGCTCAAAGAAATGTCCCCCATTTTCCATGAAATCTCCCACAATTCCCCCTTTTTGTTTTTGTGCAAGCCAAGTTACATGAAATGCTTTTGCAATCATATGTTCAACTATTTTTATGATACGTGGTACAATCATTACAACTGCTAATATTACAATTAAAATAACTAAGCCATGTATAAGCAAATCTTTCAACCATCCCGTAATTCTTAAACTTGTTAGTCATCTGCTTAACCCTGTGTTAGTTATCGTGAGTCTTTTACTGGGAATCATATTGATATCGGGTGTCAGTAACGTAAGTCGTCCGAGGCTACATGGCCTCCCGTTAAGTTTTGATGGAATTCCCCCCCCACGCTCTAGCCCCACAAATTAAAAACATCCCTGCAGGTAAAGCAGCTGGAATAGAAAAAAAAAGCGTGATATTCTGGAATAGATATAGTTACACCAAGCTGTAGCATTTCTATATACCGGCAAAATAGCATTTACATTCTGACCCTTTCGAGTGGTGTTACAGGTGTAATTAAACATTACACAGGGATTCATGATGACTGATCCTAACAACTCTAACTCTTGAGGTTCTTGTATTACTTGAGGCAGGTGTGCATACACACCGTCCCAATTATCGACACAGGATTGTGGGTTAGTACAAAGGGAAAATTCAGGCATTGGATCTGGCCAGGTGTCTAGAGGTAACCCCACCAAAGAGGTAGAAAAAGGATTTTCAGGGGTAGCGACAGAAAGATATATAGTTTCTTGATGCGTTATGTTTGCCAAAGTTACCCATACATTCTGTTTTGGTTGTTGGATCATCCATTCTTCACTTATGTGTGTCACCCATAACAGGCCAAATGCAGTGAGGAGGAGGAAAGCGAGGGGGGGGGGAAAGGGGGTGCATCAAAGGATACGGTTGGCGGTTTTTCTCGCTTCACAGCAGCCTCCAGCTGTGCCAGCTTTTCTATTACTGACTGTAACTGCTGCAAAGTGAACTCCGGCCCCTCTTCATGCTCTTGAGGCGACCTAGGCATAGACGGAGGCAACGGAGGGTATATGCTAGGTATAATTTGTTCATGTTGAGCGGCAATATCTGGGGGCTGTTTTCTCGTAGGCGGATTTTTACTCGCTTCCTGATTCTGTAGTGTTTCCTTTAAGCGTACGGTTAGGGAGGCTTGGGAACTGTCAGATGGCTGATTATTATCGGCAGTCCCAGGGATGGCTCCAGGCGGGCTTCGAGAGCCTCCAGCCTTTGTAACAGTTCTTTTAGTTGCTGATCCCCCGAACCTATTGCCCGTTCCTCCTTTCCCTTGAGCGGGGATGGAGGAGTGGATGGTAGCAGTGGTGGATACAGGGATGACGCAACTGGTTTAGGTGATGAAGGACGAGAATTAGAGACTAAGTTGTTTTCCGTCTCTTCTGGTGGTGGTGGTGGAAATTCTGCCAGGCTGTCGGCTTTTTCCAAGGGCTGATCTCTGGGCTCTGGATCTGCTACTGCAGATTTACTGACTGCACTAACCCCTGCGCCAGATACATGGGTTGGAACAACAGCTGGAATTTGTGGTGGCACAAAGGTGAAGCTCACCAGGGATGGCATCCCTTGTGGCCCTTCGGGCTGCAGTGCGGCAAAAGCAGAAGCTACTGCCGAACGTTCAGCTTTCATATCTTTTAAAGTTTCTATAATTAACTTCCACATGGTGGAATATCTGCTCGCCTCTTTTGAACCTGAACTTATGTTATGCCATAATTCTTGCCCTATCATTTACCAAGTAGGGATGCCAAAAGCATCTCCAAAGATAGGGAGTAAGCCTTTTTCTCTCGCCCATAGTAACAGGACTTTCAGGGTAGACGAGTCATTAACTTAATCCTCTCGTAGAGAGCATATGTTGGAGGAGCTTAACCACTACTGCCTCTTCCTTGGACATAGTGGACCCCATCTCCTCCCCGGCCGCTCGCCT
This sequence comes from Harpia harpyja, assembly GCF_026419915.1. NCBI lineage: Eukaryota > Metazoa > Chordata > Aves > Accipitriformes > Accipitridae > Harpia > Harpia harpyja. Next base: position 1,920,406 of record NW_026293320.1, read on the forward strand.
GATCAGGACGAGATTCCACGACGGTACCATTTTTTTTTCCCAAGTGCTGGGGCAGCACTCGCCTACGGCCGGCTTCCGCACCCTCTCTCCGTCGGCTCCTGTCGTACAATTCAACACCGATCCGAGGGTCCCTGTTCGGGCGCCACTTGTTGATGCGGAAGTCACGGACACTGCGCACAATCAATATGATCAAGCAGATGCCACTTTATTGCCAAGATAGCTCGGTTTATATGTTCATTCTAGTTACTGTTCACGCAGAAGCAAATTAGAGATTGGTTAGCATGAGCTGTCCACGTGCCTAGTTACACCTAATGATTGGTTATATCAACACTGTACATGTGCATAAACATAAGGCATAATTGGTTGTATTAACTAAAACATGCGAAACTTGTCTCAGTCTAATTGGTCAAGATAAGCTGCCGAATTGAGGTTCTTTGTGCCAAGTTCCCTTTATCGTGGAATGCGCACCTGTGTTCTTCTAATTGGCATCCTTCTTTTTTTGTCTTCTTGTTTATGCTGTTCAACGCATTCTAAAGGTGTCTGGAATGCTCTTACTACCGTTAGCTAAATATGTGTCCACAAGCAAAGCGTCCTTGAAGCCTGCTGCCTACAAAACATCCTTGGCTCACAAATTGATCAATTCTATCGTGTCTGGATTGTTCATTATGTGCCCATTACTTTCCAAGTATCCCACAGTGAGGCCAGGTCTACCACGCCCGCCAAGGTAGGGATGCCAGGACTACCCAACCGGAGACAGCAGGGAAGACAAGACTACCCCGCCTGCGCATGTAGGGAGGCCAGGTCTACCCCGCACGCGCGGGTAGTGAGGCTAGGTCTACCCAGCCAGTGTGGATAGGGAGGCCAGGTCTACCCCGCCGGCGCTGGCAGGGAGACCAGGTGTACCCCGCCTGTGCGGGCAAAGAGGCCAGGTCTACCCCGCCCTCGAAGGCAGGGAGGCCAGGTCTACCCGGCTTGCGCGGGTACAGAGGCCAGGTCTACCCTGCCCGCGCAGGTAGTGAGGCCAGGACTACCTCTCCGGGTCCGGCAGGGAGGCCAGGTCTATTCCTCCGCACCAGCAGGCAGGCCAGGTTTACCCCACCACACGTGTAGGGACGCCAGGTCTACCCTGTCGGTGCCGGCAGGGAGACCAGGTCTACCCTGCCTGAGCGGGAAGGGAAGCCAGGGCTATCCCGCCCGTGTGGGTAGGGAGGCCAGGTCTACCCCACCGGCTCTGGCAGGGAGGCCAGGTCTACCCCGCCCGCGCAGGTAGGGTGGCCAGGTCTACCCCGACGGCGCCAGCAGGGAGGCCAGGTCTACCCCGCCTGCGCGGATAGGGAGGCCAGATGTACCCCGCCGGCACCGGCAGGGAGGGCAGGTCTACCCCGCCCACGCGGGTAGGGAGGCCAGGCCCACACCACACGCGCGGGTAGGGAGGCCAGGTCTACCTTGGCGGCGAAGCAGGAAGGCCAGGTCTACCCCACCTGCGCCGGCAGGGAGGCCAGGTCTACCCCGCCGGCTCCAGCAGGGAGGTCAAGTCTACCCCACCCGCGAGGGCAGGGAGGCCAGCTCTACCCTGTCGGCGCCGGCAGGGAGGCCATGTCTACCCCGCCCGCACGCGTAGGGAGACCATGACTACCCCACTTGGGCGGGTAGGGAGGACAGGTCTACCCCACCTGCGCCGGCAGGGAGCCCAGGTCTACCCTGCCCGCGTGGGTACAGAGGCCAGGTCTACTCCCCCGGTGCCAGCAGAAAGGCCAGGTCTACCACGCCCGCCTGGGTATCGAGGCCAGGTCTATGTCGCTGGTGCCAGAATGGAGGCCAGGTCTATCCCACCTGCACAGGTAGGGAGGCCAGTTCTTCTTCGCCAGCGCGGGTAGGGAGGCCAGATCTACCCCGCCGGCCCCGGCAGGGAGTCCTGGTCTACTCCACCCACGCGTGTAGGGTGGCTAGGTCTACCCCGGCTGCACTGGCAGGGAGGCCAGGTCTACCGTGCCGGCTCCGGCACGGAGGCCAAGTCTACCCCGCCCGCGTGGGTAGAGAGGCCAGGTCTACCCTGGCCACGTGGGAAGGGAGGCCAGGTCTACCCCGCCAGCGCAGGAAGGGAGGCCGTGTCTACCGTGCCCGCCCCGGTTGGGAGGCCAGGTCTACCCCGCCCGCGTGGGTAGGGAGACCAGGTCTACCTCACTTGCGCGGGTAGGGAGGACCGTTCTACCCCACCTGCGCCAGCAGGGAGGCCAGGTCTACCTTGCCCGCGTGGGTAGAGAGGCCAGGTCTACCCCCCCGGAGCCGGCAGGGAGGCCACATCTACCAGGCCCACGTGGGTAGGGAGGCCAGGTCTATGCCTCTGGTGCCGGTATGGAGGCCAGGTCTACCCCACCTGTGCAGGTAGGGAGGCCAGGTCTACCTCGCTGGCGCGGTTTGGGAGACCAGGTCTACCCCGCTGGCTCCGGTAGGGAGTCCAGATCTACCCTGCCCGCGCGGGTGGGGAGACCAGGTCTACCCTGCCCGCACGGGTAGGGAGGCCATGTCTACCCACACGGCGCCGGCAGGGTGGCCAGGTCTACCCTGCCGGCGCCAGCAGGGAGGCCAGGGTTACCCCGCCCGCGCAGGCAGCGAGGCCAGGTCTACCCCGCCTGCGTGGGTAGGTGTTTTGGCTTTGTGTGGCAATGTTTTGGTAGCGGGGGGTTACAGGGGTGGCTTCTGTAAGAAGCTGCTGGAAGCTTCCCCTGTGTTCGAGAGAGCCCATACCAGCCGGCTCTAAGACAGACCCGCCGCCAGCCAAGGCCAAACCAATCAGCGATAGTGGTAATGCCTCTGTGATAACATTTTTATGAAGGAAAAAAAAAGTTGTGACAGACGGTAATTGGCTGCCGGAGTGAGGAGTGAGAACATATAAGAGAAACAACCCTGCAGACACCAAGGTCAGTGAAGAAGGAGGGGGAGGAGATGCTCCAGGCGCCGGAGCAGAGATTCCCCTGCAGCCCGTGGGGAAGACCATGGTGAGGCAGGCTGTCCCCCTGCAGTCCATGGAGGTCCACAGTGGAGCAGATATCCACCTGCAGCCCGTGGAGGACCCCACGCCGGAGCAGGTGGGTTCCCGAAGGAGGCTGTGACCCCGTGGGAACCCCACGCTGGAGCAGGCTCCTGGCAGGACCTGCGGATCTGTGGAGAGAGGAGCCCACGGAGCAGGTTTTCTGGCAGGACTTGTGACCCCGTGGGGGACCCATGCTGGAGCAGTCTGTGCCTGAAGGACTGCACACCGTGGAAAGGACCCATGCTGGAGCAGTTCGTGAAGAACTGCAGCCCATGGGAAGGACCCACGTTGGAGAAGTTCATGGAGGACTGTCTCCCGTGGGTGGGCCACGCTGGAGCAGGGGAAGAGTGTGATGAGTCCTCCCCCTGAGGAGGATGAAGCGGCAGAAAATAACGTGTGATGAACTGACCGTAAACCCCATCCCCGTCCCCCTGTGCCGCTGGGGGGTTGGTAGAGAATCCGGGAGTGAAGTTGTGCCCGGGAAGAAGGGAGGGGTGGAGGGAAGGTGTTCTGAGATTTGGTTTTATTTCTCATTACCCTACTCTGGTTGATCTGTAATAAATTGAGTTATTTTTCCCCAAGCTGAGTCTGTTTTGCCCGTGACGGTAATTGGTGAGTGATCTCTCCTGTCCTTATCTTGACCCACAAGCTCTGTGTTATATTTTCTCTCCCCTGTCCAGCTGAGAAGGAGGGGGAGTGATAGAACGGCTTTGGTGGGCACCTGGCGTCCAGCCAGGATTAACCCATCACAGCATCACACCCCCCCACCTCAAACTGCTCCCAGGAAGAGCTGTAAGCATCCCATGAAGGAACGGATCACCCTTCCCGGGTGCATGGGGGTCAGGGCTTGGCCATCCTGCTTGGTGAAACACATTTAGGGCTTTCACAGCCACCTCCACAATTGATCTTCCACCTGTAACCAGTGTCTCCGACTTCCTGTTTCACCAGTCCCCAGGGACGGTCTCCTTGTCTGGTCATTCCCTCCACGGTCTCTTCAGTGATGTTCCTCAGTGGAGCCCACTAACACCCTCAGAAACTTGCAAGTTTGATGCTGACTTTTACTTCTTGAGAGGCTTGTTCAATCTTTCAGCATCTGCAGTTCAGGAACTTGGCACCAGAGGGCTCATTAACATGAAAACTCCCTAACGAGCCAAGGCTCTGTGCATAATTTTCCTTTAGGTCTTCAATTCTTATGTGGTTAATTACAGACATTTCAGGAATGTAGTCAAAGTGGAAAGATTCAATACTAAACAATAAGAAAGAATACTTTTTTTCCCCCCGCTTTTCTTTAATTTTCTGCTCATGCATCATATAATATCAGAAATCCTCAATTCATATTGATCCTCCTAATGGAGTTTGAATGATTACAAAGATCAAGACCCTTTCCGTCTTAACAATCTATGGTCATTCTTCATCCCTACCCCCAGCCCCACCTTTTCTCTCAACCACCTGGCACTTACAGCAGCCTTGTTCAAATCTGAGCTTTCTTCACTGAAGTCTGTAGCTGCATGTTTCAGCCCGTGGGCACCAACTCCCTCCTGCTGGAGAACGAGCTGCACACAGACACGCAGTGATGTAATACACTCAGCGGCTGTATATTAAGTCCACGTTACCTCCTGTGAAGTTCACTTCCCACAGCAGATAGCCTTAGACAAACAAAACCCAAATTTTTGAGTAAGCAGAGATCCCAGGACCCCCCCAATACACTCCCTGCCCTGGACTCTATCTGTCCATATCCACTCTTTGCACACAGCAAGTCACACGTTGAAGTCACGAGCTCCCCTGGTTCACAGAGGGAAAAAAGAGACAAAGCGAATGAAATGGTCTTTTTTGAATAGCCAAACGGGCACTAAGCCCAATATATCTGGACACAGGAGCATCTTCAAGCAGACTCTGCAATACCTAGACCCACTCATTTTTCATTCCCTGCAGGGTATAAAGTACATGTGGCTCTATCATCGGTGAAGACAGGGATGAGACTGATCTCCTCTAATATTGGACACCTTGGGTGCTGCTGCCCAGGCTTCCTTTTCTACCTGTATTTGGTAGTCATCCGTTATAATCCAAAAAACCTGATGGCACTACATGTAGTTAAGGCTTGACTGTCTCCATTGTGGAGACCCCACAGCCTTTCTGGGTGCATGTTCCCAGTGCCAGACAGACCTTATAGTGCAGGTTCTTTTCTCTTAAGCCTAGTCAGAATTTCCAATGGCCCAACTTTTTCCCATGGCTTCTCATCCTTCCACTGTGCCCACCTGGGAAGAGTCTGACTCATCCTCCTCTGCACCATCCCAGAAGCTAGCTGTAGACAAAGACAGTATCATCTCCCCTAGGCCAGCCTTGAATTTCTGACATCCTTCTCTTTGGCCCAGTGATATCGACCAGCCTTCAGCAGACTCCCCATTTCCAGTAGTTGGAGGTTGTTGGACTTGTGGGCCTAAACCTGTGTCTATAACCGCCATGCTGATCCCCACCAGGTCCCACTCCAGCTTCAGGAGATAACTAGGGATGAGAAGTCAGGGGTCACCCACCCCATTCCAGGGGTCTTCATTCCAATGAGACAGACCCTGTCCTCACACCAGTGTGTTGTCTGTACCGTTTCTGCAGTCACTCCATGGGGAATGGAGGTGAGCAGCTTTGATGCACATGTGCATCCACAGAGGCAGCTCCTCACACGCTGTTCTCTACAACATGGAATGTGGCAGAGGGGCCTAGTTCTACCTTTAATTACTTATGAGATGCCCCCATCACCCTGGAAAGATGTTCTCTGCAGGGGTAGAAATCCTTTCTGTTGCTCTCAGTGAAAGTAGAGACCCATGGAGGTGTAGTTTCCTGCAGTCAGAAGTTGATCTGACCATAAGGCTTGTCCTGTGCTGCCATGTGCTCTCAGCTAAACAGCAGTCACACTTGTGAGTTACCCGCCAAAACAGAAACTGTACTGTGCTAAAAAAGGAGTGCAGTTTCAAAGTGCAGATCTCCCAACTCCTCTGCCTTTCTTAGCCCAGACATGGAGAAAGTAACAAAGAAGGTGTGATGCATAAGTATCCTGCCTCGGATGACCAAACCAAGGACTCTCCAATACCACAATGGTATCACAGATAGCACAAAGGGAGAGCTGTGCCTTTCTGGAGGGCAACCTACAGCCTGGCAGGAGTCCCACAAGAAGACAATAACACACTGTTGGTTTAAAGAAGACGTAGGACTCATAGCCATATGATGTAGGCTATAGACATAGCCCCATGGACTACATTGCCTGGAGCCCCACAGGTTAGAAGGGGGCTTGGGCACCTCCATGCAGACACTTCCATGCCAAGACCAACAGGGTCAAGTGTCTGAAATGCGACTGAACGCCCCGTCCCAAAGAGCCTGGGAGCTAGAACAAGAGCAGCAGGCACAGATGGGGAAAACAAGGAGCAATAGTGTCATCCTCCTGCCGAGGGACAGACAGATGGGCACCCAGGAGACCCTTCACCTTCCCCAGCTGTGCACACCACCTTCCACAGCAGCATCACAGGGCAGTCTCTTTCAGCCCCTTTCTCCGGCAGAGGGCAAGGTGCACAATGGGGGAGAGATGCAGGCACTACGCTCCTCTACTTGAGGTCCTGCTGCAGAGGAGGCAGCTCTGGGCTGTGCTTGACCCCAGTAACCCTTACCAGGCCTCATCCTGACCCCAACCTGTGGATCAACTTCCTGGCTTGACCTTGGACCTGTTCCATCATCAGAACCTCGCCAGATGATCTGGGCTTTGAACTGCCTCCAGCTGCCAGCCCCCTGGCCTGCCCTGCTCCCTTGTTGGCAGCTCAGGCTGGTGAGGCCCCCTCCCTGCTCACCTGGGGCTACCCCTCACTTCCCAGCTAGCTCTGCCTTCCAGAGCAGTTGTCCCTCGCTGCCCCCTAACAGAGCTGAGGTCCCAATCATGTCACCATTACCTGCATCTCCACTGCCCTCCCCTATGCTCTGGTTGTCTTGATGGCTTCACGATGCCCATTGTCCTGATGGACTCTCACTTTGCTACAGCTGACAGGGCCTCACAAGGAACAACCCACCGGCATCCTGGACTTTTTCCCTGCCCTCTCTCCATGCTGTTGTTTCTACTTGGCAATCTTAGTGATGAACTTGCTAAAAAAAAAATAAAAAAAAAAGAAAAAAACAACCAAATAACCCCTCAAAGAAAGAGGAAAATAAAACCCAAGAAAAACAAGTGATGCAAAAGAAGACAATTGCTTACCACTGACGAATCAATGCCCAGCCAATCCCCAAGCAAGGGCAGCTGCTTCTGACCTCTACCTCCCCAGTTTTATTTCTGAGCATGACATCATGCAGTATGGAATATCCCTTTGGTCAGTTGGGGTCAGCTCTCCCAGCTGTGTCCCCTCCCAACTTCTTCTGCACCTGCAGCCTACTTGCTGGCAAGGCAGCGTGAGGAGCAGAAAAAGCCTTAATGCTGCGCAAGCACTGCTCAGCAATAACTACATCATCAGTGTGTTGTCAACCCTGTTTTCAGCACAAATCCAAAACACAGCCCCATACAAGCTACTGTGAAGAAATTTAACTCTGTCCCAGCCAAAACCAGTACACTCAGGTTGGAAAGGACCTCAAGAGGTCTCCAGCTCAGCAGGGTCAACTCTGGGGTGAGAGCTGGTTGCTCAGCACTTGATCTAAGTTACGACTTGAAAACCTCCAAGAATGGAAATGGGATTATTTCTCTGGGCAGCCACTTCCTGTGCTTGGCTGTCCTCATGAGGAAAAAGCTTTCCCTTGTCTCTGGTGTGAACTTTCTTGTGTCAATCTCTTGGCCTCCCTCCATGCACCACCGTGAACTGACTGGAGGAGGCGGGAAAAGGAAAAGATTCCTTGCCTCCAGCCCCCTACACCTGAAAGGAGCTCCAGCAAAGCTCGGTCAGTACAGCAGACAGTACCTGTGCCTCTTGACTGAGCCGGTGGCCATTCCTGAAAAATTTCCTTAAAACTGGAAGCTTCCTGGAAGCTCCAGCTTTTTGGACAAGGTAGTTTTCTTCTCAGTTTCATGTCTGACTGTCTCCTCTTATGAAATACCTTTAAATTCTTCTTAACTTGGAAAGGAGGAGAGGAAATCCCAACAGTGCACAAGGATCCAGGAGAGAACTTGACCCATACAAATCTGTGGGGCTTCATCCACAGCTGCTGAGAGAGGACAGGGCATCCTCCTGAACAGGTAACACTCTGCCTGGAGCCAGGAGCAAGTGAAGTACTGCAAAGTCTGTCCTGTCCTGGGAGCTCTTCTGCTTGATAGCTTTATTAATGACCTGGAGGTCTTGGTAGATGGCAAACTGCACGTGAACCAGCAGTGTGCCTTGTCAGCCAAGAAAGCCAACAGCTTTCTGGGCTGTATGAAGAGGAGCATAGCCAGAAGATGAGGGAAAGTGTTTATCCCTCTCTCCTCAGAGCTTCTTAGACCACCTAGACAACACTGCGTCCAGCTTTGGTCTCCTGTGCCCCGTCCCCCATCCTGGTGCAGGCAAGACACTGATGAGCTGGTGCAAGCTCAGCGGAGGGCTATGAGACCGATGGGTTGGGGGCAGGCTGGAGCACTTGCCATCTAAGGCAAGACGGAGGGAGCAAAGCTTGTTCAGGCTGGAGCAGAGAAGCACCAGGTGATAAGGAGAAATGTTTTCACCATGAGGTCAGTTGCCAAGAGAGGCTGTGCCCTCCCTGTTCCTGGAGGTATTCAAGTCTTCTCCCACCCTGCCTGTCATCTCCTCCCTTTGACCAAAACAGTCTTGCTCCTGCAAGAGTAAAGCAAGAGAGCCATGGAACCAGCACAGACTCTGCATGCCCTGAGACCTCGCTTTCCTACAGCAAAGAGAGCTCTTTCGTCAGCTCCACACTTCTTTTTCCACCCTCGGCCTTTGTAGTTGCATGTGTCTGGCTTTTGCTAAGATCATATTTGAACTGGAAGCCCGCAAGACGCCTGGAACTCCTAACATCGATCAGGCATTCACCACAAACCTGGATCCCAGCCGGCCAGGAAGGCATCAGTCATCCAGTGCCTCAGCTGTGCTGCCCAAGGCAGGTTTTGTCACGCCACTGTCAGCGCTGCTGATGCTGTGCCCATGTCCCGTCCTTCTGCCACAGACTGCCCATGATCCCCCAAACAGCCCCAGCTGCCTCGGGGGCTGCAATGAAACATTTCAGGAGCGGGCTGAGGTGGGGTGGCGGGAGATGGGCTCTTGGCACCGCCTGGCTAGCAGGCCTGGGCAGGGAGAAGCCAGCTCCCCTCTGCCGGGGCTGGGCACAGTTTTTCCCAGGAACTTCCCTGAGGAACACGTCTTCTATATCTCTCCATGCCCTTGCATGGCTGGCATGGGGACTAGGGCTCCTGGGGCAGAGCTGAAGAAGCTCAGCGGGGAGAGTGTTAGAGTGAAGATCTAAAGGTCCCTGGCTCAAGCCCGGGCTTTGGCAATGTTTTCCCTCGGGCTTTTGCAGAGCCTCTTGCTCTTCTTCCAACCTACCCCTGCCCTCCTGCCTCTGCCTTCCTCATGCTCAAGGCAGAGTTTCCCCAGGGCTGGGCCCAGCTTTTCCCTGGGGAGCTCCCTCTGGAGCTGCTCCTGGTGATCCTCCACCTCTACCCTGGCAGGAGCACCTGAGCTCAGGCTGCTGGGTGGATGTGCACAGGCAAGTGAAAGAGGGTCAGGCTGCCCAGGGGGAATGCAGAGACTGTGTCTGTGCAAGCAGGGGTAGAGTCAGGGCAACTCTAGTTAGAGCTCAGCTGGAGCTGGAACCAGCAAGGGGTGGGTAACCAGAACAGCTCCTCTAAGTAAATCCATAGCAAAAGCCACGATAGGAGCTAAGGAAAATGTGTACCTGCTGCTCAGTGGGGCAGGGGACCTTGTAACCAAGGGCATGTACAGACCTGAGGTATTCAGCACCTTTTTCCTCTGCCTGAGGCTTCCCAGTTTCCCAAGCCTTCCTAGCCTCCTTCCCTCCTCCTAACTGTGGGACGTAAGCACCCAGTCCCTGCCAACCCCAGCTGCATCTCAGGCATAGGACACAGCCATCTTCTGGGACCTCTTGGATTCTAGTCCAGAAGACAAGCCATGCTGGGCTGGCCTTTTTTCCTTAGTCTGGATATGGAGATGTGCCGGAGGATGGAGCTGGCCATGTACCATATCACAGCCAGCACTGGAGATGAGTGATGTGAGGGGCTGCCCTGTGATGAGTGTCCCGCAGCAGCTTCTCCTTGTGTCCAGGGAGCAAGGGATCAGACTGAGCTTTTCTTCTGCACCTTCTACACTTGGTTTCTCTCCAGCAAGTGCTGGCTCTGCACCATGAGTACCATGCTGTTAGCCCATAGTCCCCAGTCATACTGAAGAGCTCGATGCTCGTCTCCATTTTTCAGACAAGCTCAGCCCCATTCCCAGCTCTCCCATTCCCAGCTCTCCCTGGTACCCGCCACAGGGAGCTGCAGAGCTCTGGGATCTCCCAGCAAAGCCCGAGCTCCTTTGAAGGGAACAGCAGTCCCAGGAAGATGGGGAGCAGGGGCATCAGGGAGGAGGGCATGTCAGCCTTCTGTCAGCCCCAAACTGCAGGCCAGCAATGACTCCCTTGTATCCAGGAAAGTCCTCACCAAGACAGCCTTTGCCTTCCCCCCATTCCCACTGCCAGCCCCGCTCCCCAGGACAGTGCAAAAGCCCTGGTCCTGGGGATCCTGGGAGCCCTCCAGCAGTTCCTGCTGCTCCAGCCATAGAGCAGCCAGCCCTGAACTTGCATGTACAGAAATGGATTTCTCTTTCTTATTTAATCCAGAAGCAGGAGAGGTGTTTGGGTGCTACACTAGATCCAGGCCAAGGTTTTTTTACTGAGGGTGCATGAATCACTCTCCAGCCTCCCTCCCTGTGCCTGCTGGGTCCCTGCTGCCTCTCCTGGGATTGCAGACCCCTCCATTACCTTTTCACACTTGGATCTAGTGTTTTCCCTTTTTATGACTACACCTTGGGTGGCCCCTCATTTTGTGAAGCTCCCCACTCACTCCTGGGCACACGCTGTCCCTTCAGATCCCCTGAGCTCTCCCGATTCACCTCCAGAAAGGATGAGTGTTGGCCATTAGCCCATAGCACGTGTGGCAGCCCAAGGCAGGTAAGCATGAGACAACTCTCCAACTCTGTTTGCACTAGGCACTGACACCTGAGCCCTGGATCCAGACGTGGGTCCCCAACAGATCACACTAGGGTGCTGAGCTCATCCTCCAGGTCAGTGGGGAACCTAATGAAAGCCAGAGGATCTTTTAGGGTGCAGCTCAATGACAATGTCCTTTCATGATCTTTTGAGTTATAGCGCGGTCTTCAGGACCTGCACTGAAGGTCTCTGTGGTGCTGAGACACCACTTTTTAAAGACATAGCACTGGGGAGCCAGCTGTGATAATGTAAGCATTTACAGAATGCTTCTAGGTCAGACACAGCAGGTTTCACCATTAGCACAGCTGGGATGAATCCAAACATTTCTGTAGGATCGCAAGTATGACAGAGACAGCAACAAGAAAAACCAAGCAGATTGCAGACCTGCCCTTAGATACCATGGGTGCCATGACTGCATAGGGCTGGGCAAGGCATTCTAGATGAAAAAGGGCTCTGAACTCAATTTTCTCACTGCGTCCTTGAATTGCCTCTCCAAAGAGTGGAGGGCAGCTAATTCCAAGAGCAAGATTTCACAGAGAACAGGTGTCTAAAAGAGATGGAGATTTCCCCCTCTGTTAACCCCCATTTCTGTCCCTAGGCAGTGACAGCAAGAGGTCCATTTCCCCTTCTGTAGGGCAGTGACTCCGCTGAGCCAGTGCAGATATCCAGCCTCTGGTTAGAAACCCTCGGAGGGGATGGGTATTCAGCTCCCCCATGCACCCCACAGACCCACCCTCTTGCTGCAGTGCAGATGTGCACAAAAGAAGCTCCTGCATGCGAGTACCTGGTCTGAGCTCCTTCTCTAATCAGTGGGGATGGAGGGTGGCAGTTAGTTACTCACGCTTTTTTGTGGCCTGCTGCATTTGCAGTGCTGGGGTGGTCTGAGACATGTACAAGTGCCTGCAAGCCCTGACAGAGCAATTCTGAGTGACCCACAGCATTCGTCTGCATCAACACTAGAGGTGAGTGGGTCTCCACTGAATGGGGGTGACACTGATCACTCTCCAGACTCCTTTACACGTGCTGTGGGGTCCCTGCTGCCTCCTCTGGGACTGCAGAGTCCTTGTTTCCCTGTGGATACAGCAATTCGGCACTTCATCTTCGGTGACTCCACCTTGGGTGCTCTCTCACATTCACTGCCCACCTCCGGCACACTCTGTGCCCGGAGAGCCTGGGAGATCTCCAGGCAGCTCCAGTTTCCCCTTGAGAATGATGTTGTCTGCCCCGTGTGACATGTGACAGCCTTGGGTATGTCACTCAGTGACCAGCCATGGCCTCCACTGTCACTAGACACTGACGGGTGAGTCCTAAATCCAATCCTTGATCTCTACATGGTCACAAGGTGACTGAGAGGCTTTTGCTCCTGCAGTCATGCAGAACCCTGAGCAACAGCCGTTTTCATGCCTACTCCTGACTCCGGCATTGGAAGACAAGCCCAGTGTTCATGCACAGCACAGAACAGATCTCATTTTATTACACAGATGTTGTAACTGGTTCACCTCTCAACAAGCATTAGACATCTTTATAGAGGCTTCAGGTAAGAGAGAGGGGATTCATACCTCTGTAGAAGCAAGAGGAATCCAAAAATTACCGTAGGAACATTATAAATTAAGAATAACAATTACTACAATAATAATAATAATAATAATAATAATAATAATGAGAACAACAAAAAAAATCAGGACTGGTGTGGAATAACCTGGCAGTCATTTCTGGATAGATGGGATGTTTCTTGGTGCAAAAAAGGAGCCCATTTTATCAGTTTCCTAATGCCATCCCTGAGGTCCTGATTCCTCCTGCTGTAGATGAGGGGGTTCACAGCTGGAGGCACCACTGAGTACAGAACTGCCACCAGCAGGTCCAGGGATGGGGAGGAGATGGAGGGGGGCTTCAGGTAGGCAAATACAGCAGTGCTAATAAACAGGGAGACCACGGCCAGATGAGGGAGGCACGTGGAAAAGGCTTTGTGCCGTCCCTGCTCAGAGGGAATCCTCAGCACGGCTCTGAAGATCTGCACATAGGACAGCACAACGAAAACAAAACAACCAAAGACTAAGCAGGCACTAACCACAAGTACCCCAACTTCCCTGAGGTAGGCATCTGAGCAGGAGAGCTTGAGGATCTGGGGGATTTCACAGAAGAACTGGCCCACAGCATTGCCTTGGCAGAGCGGTAGTGAAAATGTGTTGGCAGTGTGCAGCACAGCATTGAGGAACCCACAGCCCCAGGCAGCTGCTGCCATGTGGACACAAGCTCTGGTGCCCAGGAGGGTCCCGTAGTGCAGGGGTTTGCAGATGGCAACGTAGCGGTCATAGGCCATGACAATGAGAAGGAAATACTCTGCTGAGATCAAAAAGAGAAACAGAAACACCTGTGCAGCACATCCTGCATAGGAGATGGCCCTGTTGTTCCAGAGGGAACTGGCCATGGTTTTGGGGACAGTGGTGGAGATGGTGCCCAGGTCGAGGAGGGCGAGGTTGAGGAGGAAGAAGTACATGGGGGTGTGGAGGCGGTGGTCGCAGGCTACGGTGGTGATGATGAGGCCGTTGGCCAGGAGGGCAGCCAGGTAGATGCCCAGGAAGAGCCAGAAGTGCAAGAGCTGCAGGTCCCGCGTGTCTGCAAATTCCAGGAGGAGGAACTCAGTCATGGAACTGCTGTTGGGCATATGCGTCCTCTGGACACGGGGGACTGTCCAAGGAGGAAAAGGCAGTGACAAGTTACCAGGAACATCTCTGAGTAAAACCAAAGATATGTCTCATAGACCCTCCCGCTACCACACACCCACCCTTTTTCCTTCCTCAGGAGAAACTTTCATTCTGCCTTTGGTCTTCAGCTTCATTTTCTGTGGCTCTTTGTGCTGGAGCAGGGCCTCTGCCCATTGTCTCTTGAGGAGTCGACCCAGCCCCACTGCAGTGGGTATATGGGAATGTGGCGGGGGGGCTGGGTTTGGTATTCAGAATACATCAGATAAAATCACTCTTAACACAGGAGGGTTTGTCAGCATCTGCACTCCCAGTGTTAAAGAAAGTGGGTGGCAGAAACAAGTTTTAGGGCCTTTGGGTTTTTTACCTACTTCCCCCATCCTTCCCTGTGAGTGTTCTCTGAAATCAGAAATCGTACGCATTTCTAGTGCACTCAGAGTAACCAGCTGTGAGACATGAGAGGCAACGGGATTCACTGTGGCTTAGTGAGAAGTGAATGGAATTGGTTGGGTTTGTTCCCAGCTACCTTGTGCTTGCAGTTTTCTCAGATGGAGGGTGATCACACTCCCATGGTACCAGTAAAAGCCAGCAGACACTACTGAAAGGAGAGGGACCCACTGCAGACCACTAAATGCCTCACCCTTTCTCAAGGTCTCAACACCCTGTTTCTAGCCAAGGACACACACAGCTCATTTCATCAACCCAACAGCATTTCCTCAGTCGTAGCATCTCCGCACTTCTCTTTGTGGGCTTTCAGATAACAAAAAGATGCTATGTGAAAGATTTTCATGCTTAAGGACAGCTCAGAGCTTGGAAAGCCACCCCAAAGAGATAGCCAATGTCCTAATGATTGCATGTAATCCAGGGAAAACCAGCTCATTCCCCAGCCCCACAGACTGCATTGCCCACAGCCCCACAGGTGAAAGCTGGGACACCTCATTACCATGGACACACCTGCATAGGAGGACCCACAAGGTCAGAGTGTGACTCTGCAGCTGAAACTCCCATTCCCAGAGAGCCTGACAGCAAGAATGAAATAACAATAGAACAACACAGACAACTGGAGAAACATGGTAAAATGCAGTGAGGGTCTGGCTGAGAGAGGCAAGCAGGGAGGCAGCTGGGCACTCAGGAAAGTTCTGCTTACTCAGCTGTTCAGACCTCCTCCCAGACACCAGCATTGCCAGGCAGATGCTCTCAGCCCTGAGCTCTGCAGAGGGAAATGGGCACGTGGCTGGAGAGCTGCACCCATGGCTCTGCTGGAGTTCTGGCTGCTGAGGAGATGGTACATGC
The DNA here is from genome assembly GCF_026419915.1 of Harpia harpyja. NCBI lineage: Eukaryota > Metazoa > Chordata > Aves > Accipitriformes > Accipitridae > Harpia > Harpia harpyja. Next base: position 1,935,589 of record NW_026293320.1, read on the forward strand.
CTTGGACCCCCCAGCTCTGAGGGCAGAGGCTTTGCTGGGAGGGAGACGAGCCAAAGACGTTTGCTGAGAGGAAGGGGTCTGCACTGGAGGAGATCATAAAGAATTTTCTGGATGCTCCCTCCCACAACATTTCTGCATTTTGTTTCCTCTTATCCCCTGACAATATTCCTGTTGCCTGGAGATTTTTTCCGGGGAGATGTTTTCCTATCCCATTTCTTTTCCCTGTCGGCACTCACAGACCCCATCCCAACCTTTGCACACCCATCTTGGACCTACAGAAAGCTGCCTGTTTGCAGAGCACTGGCTGGGTGCATGTTCCTGTTTGCAGGTGCAAAAGGGCAGCTCAGAACAACCCTGATGGGTCCAGAAAAGGGGGTGCTGTCCATAGGCAGAGCAGTGGCTCAAGGCACTTTAACAGCCTCCTAGCAGACCTACTGATCACTATGCCCCGGTACACAGCCCCCTGAGGTAGAGGGACCCTGCTCTAAAGGACAGCTCAGGGGGGTGCCCTGCACAAATGCCTTCACACCCCTGCAGCCATCCCCGGAAAAAGGTAGCTGTCATGCCTTGTCCTTCTGGTGGTGCAGCAGGGAATTCCTGCTCTGGAGCACATCCTTCTTGTCTGCTGTAGAGAAACTGTGAGTTTTACTTAGAGAGCTCACAAGCTGTGGATTGTGCCAGCTTTTGGAGATCCCTTCAGGATACTCTTGTGCATTGCCCTGCAGTCAGAGACCTACCGTGTGAAGATGTGTCCTGCAACAAGCCCTCCTCTGTCCTCCAACTGCTGACTGCCTTTAACCTCCCTCTTCCTCACTCCTCTCCCCTGGGTGCCTGCAGGCAGTGCCCTCAGCCCTGCTGCGCTTTGCAGAGGAGCTGCTCCTGGGCAGAGCTGTCTCTCTGCAGTGCTGTCTCCTTGTAAGGAGCTCGCTCCAGCCCAGCAGCCCGGCCCAGCCCAGCAGCAGAGGACCAGCCCAAGGCACCATTTCCTCTGCCTGCTCTGGGCTCCCTGAAGATGTCTCTGGAGCTCTGGGACTGACAGCTCCTGAAAGGCCCTGGGGACACCCCTGGGGAGCATGCTGCAAAAACACCTGAAGTAATCACCAACAGTAGAGAGAAAGATTGATGATTCCAGCAGCATGGTTTGCCCTGCCAGAGTGCGGTTCTCTGTGACAGGTGTCAACGTTCCCCTCTGGACATCGATATTCTTCACCCACAAGAGAAGTGACACACGGACAAGGCCAGGGAGGGGTTTGGCTTCCCTTGTGCAGGCCAGGGATTCAGCTGAGGCAATGCAGGCTTCTCATCCTGACCAGGAAGCCCTTGGGTTGAAGCAGGACTCAGCTCCCCGCTTTGACTCCACAGACCCAGAGGAGCTGGGAAGCCTCCTGCTTCAGTTCAGGTGTGCACAAAAGAGTTGCCAGTGTGTGAGCCCTGCTCTGAGCCCCTTAACTTTAGTCACTGGGGACTCAGGTGCTCCCATACAGATACTTTGTGATGACTGAGGTGCCAGAGGTGGTCCAAGACATGTGCAAGTGTTTGCAAGCCGTGATGGAAGAATCTCTGAGAATAGCCACCTCCTCCCTGAGCATCAGCTGAGGGCCAGAGGGGGAATGGAGAGATCTTGGCCACCCACAATGACATCAGATGTTTAGGGCACCTGAATGTGCCTTGTAAAATATCCGAAAAGCCTCTAGTGCCATGCCAGGTGCCTGGGTGGCAAACACAACTCCACTCAGTAGGCAAACACAGCACCCAACCTCCAGGAAAGCCATGTTCTCTTAGAGCTGGTGGGGGGCAGACACCCCAGGGCATCCCAAAGGGGTCCGGTGACTACGTGCCACTACCTGAATGACAGCACCACGGCATTGATGCAAGGCAATGCCATCTACACCCGTGGTGATGCAGGGCTGGGAAGCAGATCACAGCAGGGTGCCCTCCCCTGTGCCTGTGTTCTCAGCCCCGGGCTATTCTCCTCTCTCTGAACCTCTATTCACCTGCCTGATACTAAGAAGAAGGAAGCTGATAAGAAAAGAATCACAGACTCATAGGATCATAGAATGGTTTTGGTTGGAAAGGAACCTTTAAAGACCACCTAGTTCAAACCCCTTGCCGTGGGCAGGGACATCTTTCACTAGATCAGCTTGCTCAAAGCCCCATCCAACTTGACCCTGAACACTGACAATGATGGGGCATTCACAACTTCTCTGGTCAACCTGTCCCAATGTCTCACCACCCTCACCATAAAAATTTTCTTCTTATATACTATCTACCCTCTTTTATTTTAAATCCCTTACCCCTTGTCCTGTCACTACAGACCTTGGAAAGAAGTCTCTCTCCATCTTCTTAAAAGCCTCCTTTATATATTGTATGGCTGCACTAAGGTCTCCTGTCACAGATCCTGATTTAGAATTCTGCCAAGCACACCAATTTGTCGCACACAGGTGATTTAGACTGCTTAAAGAACCACTGCCAGAGGTATCAGCAAAAGTGGTTGTCTTGAACCTTAACAACGTTTGATGGCAAGGTTCACTCTATCACTTACTGCACAAAGGATCTAAAAATGATTCAAAATTAGCAACACAGAATCAAAGGTACCAATACAAAAGCTGTATAGAGCACTATCATACAAGGTTATACGTGATATTGGTCACTTCCCAAAGATCTGCAGATGGTAAGAAGTCTTTCAGCCTCGAGAACCTTGAGAGATGTCCCAGCTCAAGGGGAGAGCACTGCCATGCAGCCAGCTGCTTAGCAGGGAGAGCTCAAAGAAGGCTCACTTAGGCTGTCATATTTATGGCCTAAAGTGGTTGGCTTGCAGTCAAATTACATGCAATGGAAAAGGTATGCATGAGACTCCTTGTACCCACAACTTTCTTTGTTCCTTGACAAAGGAACCATGGAGGAAACACCTGCTATTCATGTGTTAATCGCATGCTCGCTGTTCCAGTTTCCAAGCCCATATGCATCAATGTTCACCATGTCACTCTCTTCCTGTGTGGGTTTCCAGAGAACAGCTTGGAACCAGAGAGGTTCTTGGTCCTGTTATACCTAGGCCTTTACCTCTTTCAGAGCCTGAACCAAACTACCACTAGTTTGGCCAAAGAGTCGAGTGCACCCATCCCAGGGACTCAGCTGCCTCCCGTTCCTGACACAAACCCATGGGTGGTGGGAATCCTCTTGCCTCAGTTCAGGTGTGCACTCAATACAGTCCTCTGAAGACTGGAAGAAATCACATGTCCCTCCTATCTCCAAGAAGGACCCAGAGACCTACAGGCCAATCAGCCTTACCTCTCTCCCTGGGAAGGTAATGGAGTAGGTGAGCCTGGAAATATTTCCAGGCACATTGTACTGGTTTTGGCTGGGGTGGAGTTAATTTTCTTCATGGGGGTCCCTGTGGTGCTATGTCTGGGATCTGTGACCAAAAGAGTGTTGACAACACACCAATGTTGTAGCTATTGCTGAACCGTGTTTGCACAGCATCAAGACCCTCTCTGTTCTCTTTCTTCCTCCCCAGTGACTAAACAGTTTTTCTTGGTGAGGGAAGAGCAGGGCATGTCATATAGCACGTCAAAGCTTTACACTGTCTATTGGTGTCCATGTCCACATCTTGGTAGCAGGGGTGGTGCAGGGAAGGCCTCTGTGAGGAGAGACGAGGGGTTGCCTCCATGCCAGACACATCTGGTTCCAGCTGGCTCCAAAATGCACCCACCACTGGCCAAAACCTGAGCCCATCAGCAAAACTGGGGGAACCTCTGTGAAGGTATATTTAAGAAAGGACACAACTGCTGAACTGGGAGAGGAGCGAGGAGAAAAAGTGTGAGAAACAGCCCTGCAAACATCAAGGTCTGTGAAGAAGGAGGAAGTGCTCCAGGTGCCAGAGCAGATGGTCTCCTGCAGCCCATGGAGAAGACCACAGTGGAGAAAGTAATCCCTGCAGCCTGTGGATGACCCAACACTGGAGACGTTGGATAATTCCTGAAGGAACGGTGGCTTGAGGAGAGCCCATGCTGAAGCAGGTTTATGTCAAAGGACTGTAGCCCATAGGAGGGACCACATGGGAAAAGTGTTAGAAGGAAGGAGCAGCAAAGAGGAACTGGTATGGACTGACCACAACCCCCCACTCCCCACCCCCTGCACTGCTCGGGGGGAGGAGGTAGAAGAGTTGTGAGCTAAGGAGGGAAGCTGAGCAAGGGAGAAAAGGGTGGGGAGAGGCCTTCCACGGGGAAGGAGATAAGGTCTTCCTTATCTCCACCAGCCCCACACTTCTTCCACCCTCCGCCTTTGCAACTGCATATGCCTGGTCTGCCCACGTATCTTTGCCACTGTCACCTTTGTACAAGGCCCACATACATCTTGGCACACGCAGTGTAAGCTGGCCTCCACCATACCTGGAGCCCAGGTGGCCTTGGAGACAGAGAGGGGCCAGGTCCCCTCTGCCCAGGGCTGGGCACAGCTTTTCCCTGGGAACCTCCCTGAGGAGCTCTCCTCCTGTGTGTCAGCCTGTGGCCTGGCACGGGTGGCACAGGGAAAAGGGCTGCTGGGGCAGGGCTGAAGTAGCTCAGCTGGGAGAGCGTTAGACTGAAGATCTAAAGGTCCCTGGTTCAACCCCGGGCTTCAGCAGTGATTTGCTCCCTTTCATTTTTGCACAGCCCATCTGCCACCTTCCAGCCTGCCCCAGCCCTGCTTGCTCCTTCACCCCTTGTCAGAGCACTGTCCCTGCCTTGTAGCTGCAGATCTGTGGCGAAGAAGGAGCCTTCCTCCAGCACCAACAGTCCCCAGCCTTCCCCTGGGCAGGACTCTCCATTCAGTGCTCCTCTGGGGTGCTCTCCAGTTGTCCCTCCTTCCCTGCTCCACACGGATTGGGATCTTTCCTCTGCGGGGTCTCTGCAAAGACCCCCTCTCTCTCCTGCTTGTCATTCTCGATGGGGCACAGACTGCTCCCATCCTCATACACCTCCTCCACCTGCTCCTCAGTTCCCAGACCTGAGGCCACCATCCCCCCAGTCCCAGGGAGAGGCACTCCCTGGAGCTGAGGCCTCAATGGCATCCTCCTCCCTCCAGAGGTCTGTCACAGCGAGACCTCTGATGTGCCCAGGACGGCTGAGAAAGCTGTGCTGAGGGTAAGCCACTGTAGTGCCTGGGCACCAGTATTATTTACTCACACGCTGTCTCGAGCAGAGTTTCTTGGCCCCGCTGCAATGATTGATGAAACACCTATGTGCTCCTCTCTGGGCATCAGCAGGGAGATACAGAGCACAGCAGGATCCCTCTGGGGCCCCACATGAACATCGCTCTGCATCAGTTCATGCCTGCTGCAAGGGCACAAGTTGGGACACAAAAGCCATCATTGGCTCCCCTGCGGTCCAGCATGGAAGGTCACCAACTCTCACACCGTGTCTTCACAACAGCCCCAGCTCAACCACTCCATGTTATTTTTACTCTCCAAATTTACCCTCTTCTGCATGTCCTGGCATCGTATACACTTCTGTGTTCTCCATCCCCCCAGTACCAGACCCAGGGCTCACAGCACAAGTGTCTCAGTAGTCCCCAGTTCCCTTACTCAAACCTCACCCACCAGACTGCACTGCCCAGCCCAGCTGCAGCCCCTCACAGCCATCAGTCCCTGCCCAGAAAAAGAAAGAGCTGCTCATGAGCAGCTGGGGTCTGCAAGGGCCCAAGGCAGCAGGAGCAGCCCATGGAGACTGGGGTCCTGGCAGAGCCATCAAAGGGGCAATCCCAGCCCGTGTGCCCCAGCAAGTGGCTCAGCACCCTGTGCCAGGGCAGTGGGGAGCAGAGCTGCCTCCTAACCACTGTCGGAGGTGATCCATGGGCCATGATACACCCTGGGGCTGGCCAGGGTGTTCATGGCATGATGGAAAACTTAGGGCTCACTTCTGTGGGGCTATAGCCCAGGGCTCGCCCCAGCACGGCAGGCCTGCCACGGCCTCGGCCGTGTTCGACCAGCGTGGCCCAGGCAGGGCCTAGGGGAAAGAACGATCAGGGAATGCCGGGATGAGGAGATGGGTGCTCTTGCTGAGGTGCATGACGGGAAATTGCAAAGGACCATTTTGATGGAAGCTGTGTGTATTGGTTTTGTGTGGCAAGGTTTTGGTAGCGGGGGGGGTTACAGGGCTGGCTTCTGTAAGAAGCTGCTGGAAGCTTCCCCTGTGTTCGAGAGAGCCCATACCAGCCGGCTCTAAGACAGACCCTCCGCCGGCTAAGGCCGAGCCAATCAGCGATAATGGTAACGCCTCTGTGATAACATTTTTAAGAAGGAAAAAAGTTGGGACGGCGGTATTCGGCAGACGGAGAGAGGAGTGAGAACATGTAAGAGAAACAACCCTGCGGACACCAAGGTCAGTGAAGAAGGAGGGGGAGGAGATGCTCCAGGTGCCGGAGCAGAGATTCCCCTGCAGCCCGTGGTGAAGACCATGGTGAGGCAGGCTGTCCCCCTGCAGCCCATGGAGGTCCACGGTGGAGCAGATATCCACCTGCAGCCTGTGGAGGACCCCACGCCGGAGCAGGTGGGTTCCCGAAGGAGGCTGTGACCCCGTGGGAACCCCGCGCTGGAGCAGGCTCCTGGCAGGACCTGCAGATCTGTGGAGAGAGGAGCCCACAGAGCAGATTTTCTGGCAGGACTTGTGACCCCGTGGGGGGCCCACGCTGGAGCAGTCTGTGCCTGAAGGACTGCACTCCGTGGAAAGGACCCATGCTGGAGCAGTTCGTGAAGAACTGCAGCCCGTGGGAAGGACCCACGTTGGAGAAGTTCGTGGAGGACTGTCTCCCGTGGGTGGGACCCCACGCTGGAGCAGGGGAAGAGTGTGATGAGTCCTCCCCCTGAGGAGGATGAAGTGGCAGAAAATAACGTGTGATGAACTGACCGTAAACCCCATCCCCGTCCCCCTGTGCCACTGGGGGGTTGGTAGAGAATCCGGGAGTGAAGTTGTGCCCAGGAAGAAGGGAGGGGTGGAGGGAAGGTGTTCTGAGATTTGGTTTTATTTCTCATTACCCTACTCTGGTTGATTTGTAATCAATCAAGTTAATTTTCCCCAGGTTGAGTCTGTTTTGCCCGTGACGGTAATTGGTGAGTGATCTCTCCTGTCCTTATCTCGACCCACAAGCTCTTTGTTATATTTTCTCTCCCCTGTCCAGTTGAGAAGGAGGGGGAGTGATAGAACGGCTCTGGTGGGCACCTGGCATCCAGCCAGGGTTAACCCATCACACTGTGGCTGGCGAGATGGAAATGTCAGCAGGAATATTCCCCAGGGACCATGGGCTCTTGCAGACCCACAGCCTGACCCCAAGACTGCTGTCCCTGAGATATGTCCCTTCCCCACCGCCATGTCTTTGTGCTCTTCTCCCCCCAGTCAGTCTCAGGGAGACACCCCGAGACCTGGGCAGGCAAGCACCAGCTCTGGCTCAGAGCCCCAAAGGCTTTTAATAAGAACAGCGTAAAAACAGGGTCCTAAAAATAGAGGAAATGCCCAGCTGCTTCTGCTGCCTGTGGGAAAAGGGAGACGGTTCCCTGGTGCTCACGGCTCTCCCAGCTGCACAGACCTCTCCTTCCTCCTGGCTGCACCCAGCCCCACGGCAGGGACGGGCTCTGCTTGCCCTGGCATCAGGGACTGTTGTGCACTGAGCTCCGGTGTCACAGCCGTTGTGTCCTCAGGGGCATGTGCCTGAGACCCCTCTTCAGCATCGTCATAGCCTGTGCTCTCTGGGGACAGGGACCAGGCATCTGCCTCAGCTCCAGGGGCCCCAGCACTTCTCTGGGAGCGCAGGTTTGCCCCTGCAAGCAGCAAGGCAGGCCATTGCCCATTTGCCCCCTGGGGTGCCCCTCCTGGCCTCCACATCACCTTCCTCCCTTCTCCTCACCAGTCCTGAGATGTTCCGCTCCCTCTCCCACCCGCAAACTCCCAGGACACGTTCCTTCACCCCAGGAGGTTTGGCTCTCTCTCAGGACAGCACCAATTCATCCGGCACTGGGGATGGCACCCCAGGAACTGGCAGCGCTATCTTTCCCCCTCACCTCCAGCTGTATCCCTGGGCCCTGCTCCCTCCTCTGGTGCCCTGGGCATCTCCCAGTCTCCCTGCCCAGACACAGGATCCTCCCCAGGGTCAGAAACCTCCCGGGCATCATCATAGCCGTCCAATGGGTCACCTCCGGGCAGCACAGGGATGCCTGCAAGGAGAGGGGAGCTGGTGACAATGAGAAGATACACATGCAGAGCAGAGGATGGGAGGATATGCAGGGACACGAGGCTCAGACGGGGGTGTTGGCAGCACCACAGGAGGCCCCCATGTCCTCTCCAACTTCAACAGTGACACTGCTGTTCTTCACATGCCTGCAGGGAGGAGGCAGCCACTCCTTCCCACACCCTATTACCTGGTGCTGACCCCAGACCATCCTCCTCCTCGCTGTCCCCAGGGTAGGGCTGCAGATTGGTCAGGAACCCCTCTGAATAGGAGCCTGGAGAGAGGTGCAGCAGGTGCTATGGGAGTGCACTCTGCTGACCCAGACTGTGGTCAGTGCTTCTGGGGACAGGGGACCCACAGAGCCAGGGCTGAGTGAAGAGGAGGGCTCAGGACTCACCCTGCCACCCTGGGACAAACCCCATCTCAAAGGGACTCCCAGAGCTACTCCAGGACAGCACCTTCCCTCAGCCCTCAGGTGTCACCCAGGGTGTGGGGGCAGGCAGAGAGGGGCTGTCCCCCACTTGGATGGGAGGAACTGGTGGGGAGGAAGCTCCTCTCTTGGGCCCAGGACCTGGCTGCTCTCCCCACAGACCCCACAGCCCCAGTGCTGCAGGGACCATTGGCCATGGGACTGCAGGGGGTAAGCCCTGAGTGGGGGGGCAAGGGGAGAGAGCCTGGCAGATGTGCCCCCTGGGAGGGACCCACACCCACCTGAGCGACTGAACCTCGCCTGCTTCTCCCACGCCGGGCTGTAACCGATCTCCTCATACACGGCCTCAGGGAAGGGCTCCCAAGCTCTCCTGGAGCCTGCGGACAGTGGCAGGGCTGGCCCAGGGACAGGCAGAGAGGGGACAGGATCCTGCTCTGCCGCCCCAGCTTTGGTCCCCTGGGCCAGCAAAAGGCTATTGCCGCAGCACAGCCCCGCTGCACCGTCTGGTTGCCGCTACCACTTCCTCAGTGAGGGCAACGTCCCCATGGAGATGGTCTGGAGCAGCGACACCCTCGCACTGTCCCCTCAGAGACAGCCCTTGTGCCCCTCTGGCCCCTGGGTCAGGTCCCTGGTGCTGAGCTTGGAGCAGCTCCCACCTTTCCTCTCCCCCTCTCTGCCCATGGATCCATAGCAACGGCCCTTGCCCTGCTGGAAGAAGGTCAGGGTTGGACAGAGGAGCAGCCTGGGGGCCTGAAACCATGGGCCTTGCCCCTGCTGTCCCACACTCCTCCTGGCATCTCCCCTGCCCCAGAGCCCCCTCCAGAGCTGCCCACAGCGCTTCCAGAGTGACGTCCTCGTCTGTCTCCTCCCTACTCCCATCTGCCCCAACCCAGCTCTGCCATTTCTGTCCTCGCCCCATCCCTAACTCCCCCCGTGTCTGCACTCTCTACCCCTTGCTGCTGGTGGCCCACGGTCAGGCAGTCAATGAGGTGGTGCATGGGAATGAAGGCAGAGCACACCCTTGTCCTCCCGGCTCTGCCTGTGCCACTCACTGGCACCTCACAGCATCCCTGGCCTTGCCGGGAGGCATCTTCCCCCGGTGCCGCAGGGGAAGGACCCACCTCTGCGCCCAGCCCTGGCGCTTCGCAGTTGCCCAGCCAGGAGGGCCAGGAGCAGGCAGAGAAGGGCCCCCAGGACGATGCAGATGATGACGGGCAATGAGACTCTCCCACTGCTGGTTGGACGGCCCCGCGTGGGATCTGCACGGGCAGGAACACAGAACGGGCAGCACCAGGCCTGGGAGAGGTGTGGGGCCAGCACACACTGGTCCTGACCCCCACTGAAAAGGTGGTGAGGGACCCCAGGGTGTGAGTGATGGGGAAGCTCCCACCCCACTGGGTAAATGACAGCCCTCCCCAAACCCCACACCACTGCCCCGGTACTTCTTTTGGGGGAGTTTCACACCCCAGCAAGGAGCCCCTTCCCTCTGGCTGTGGATCACAGCCTGGCCCCATGAAGACCCAGTGCTGCTGGGGAGGACAGGTTACCTGCTCGGGGGGTTGGTGCTGCTGTCCTGGGTGCAGCTGCAGAGGAGAAGAAGAGCTGGGCTGAGAGGGTGGGTGTGAGGGTACCACCAAGCATCCTCTCTGAAACACTCTGTGTGTGTGTGTGTGCGCGCGCGCACATCTATGACTGACACATCGCACCCAAATCGCCCCTCCTGTGGGGCTGGTCAGGGTGGCTGAGGCAGAGCCCAGGGCCCTGCTCTGGGTATTGGGCAGGATGATGCAGGAAGCCCGGGAAATGCCCCTGGGGGCTGCAGGGCCCTGCGGGCAGAAGCTGGACAACATCCAACCCCACAGAGGCTGCTGCCCACTTGGCACCAGGCTCCCATGCTCTGCAGGGATGGCCTGGCTCTCGGGAGCTCTGGGGCTGTGATGGGACCCAGTGGGGAAAACATCTTCCCCAGCTCCTTGCCAATACCCCAGCAAGGGTCCCAGACCTGCCGCTCACCTGAGCAGTTCACGGCAGCGTCCTCCTTGTGCCGGCAGGCACCGCTGTCCCCAGGCCGGGCCCAGCAGTCCTGCAGAGACGGCTCTGTCCCCCGGCACTCCACCTGCTCCAGCCAGATGGGGCCCGTCCCCATCCCAAACGCAGCCTCATGCAGGGCAGACACCGCGGGGCCACAGCCCAGCTGCCTGCACGCCACCTCGGCATCCCGCATGTCCCAGGAGTCATCGCAAACCGTCCCCCAAGAGCCACGGTGCCAGACCTCCACTCTGCCTGAGCACCCGTCCTCACCTCCCACGGCACGAATCTTCTCCCTGTCTGGAGAAGGCAAAGACCTCCCATGGCACCGGGACAGCAGGCAGAGGCCTGCCGGGTGAGAGGGGCATGCGGAGGAGCAGCTACCTGTGCAGCTTGTGGAATCTGGGCACACAGTCGCCAGGGATGGGGGCGTTTCTGGCCGTCTCCCTGCAGAAGGCAATGCTGCCGTGAAGGGGCTGCTGAAGGGGGGTCATGCAGCAGAGAGCAGGGCTGAGCTCTGCTCGTGCCACCTCACTCATGGCAGCAGCTGAACCCCGGTCATTTGGGGGACATGCATGGCAATGTGGGGAACGCGGACTGCTCAGCCCCAAAAGGGACCCTGCTTCACAGAGCAGCAGGAGGATGTCCATGGAGGGGACAGTCCTCGGAGCCGTGGCTGGTCTCTTCTGAGACCTTGCCTGGAGACACCTCTGCCTCCCCTGGGCGCTGCTGTGAGCCCAGCTGGCAACTGCTGGTGAAGGTGTGGTGCTCTGAGACCTGAAATCCCAATTTTGCTACCAGCAGCAGCAGAGTCTGGCACATAAAGAAAAAGTTCCTACGGGCTGTCTCTACATTTGACCCTGCCTAGGAAGGAGCAGGAGTTGGGGATTAGCTCTGGTAGCTTGGTGCCCAGGTAGCTCAGAATTACCATTGCAGGTGATGTGGGTCTCATCTTGCAGGTCATCGCATGACTGAGGATCCCAGGGAGCCGAAGGACACTGCCAGAAGGAGCTGTTTCTCTCCCCACACTGCACGTGATCTAGCCAGGTGGGGCCAGACGTCCTGCCGTAGGGCCGTTGTGTTTCTAGGGACCCTTCATCCCCGCAGCCCAGCTCCTTGCATGCCAGCAACACCGTTTTGGGAGTCATGGAGTTGGAGCAAACGCTGCCCCACGTCCCATTATAGAAAACCTGCAGGCGCCCAGAGCAGTTGTTGCTGTTCTCCAGCCTCAGGGCCACGAACTCTGGGAGGAAGGGCCCCAAAGGGGAACAGGCTGGTGTGGGGCTGTGGGAGCAGGGATGCCCCTAACAGCCCCAGACCCTCAGGCAGGCAAAGGCATGGCCAGCAAGTCCCCCTTGCACCCATTGGCAGAGAGAAGTCCCCGACGGACAGAAAACCCTGCCCTCCCTGCTTACCCTTGGGGACAGCCGAGCTCCCCAGTGGGACTGAGGGTATGCGTGCGTGGGTGTCTGCGGGATGGGCTTGGGCAGGGGCTCAGAGGCAGCCAAGGACAGCCCCGGCCATTGCCAGCTCTCCCCTCGTCTCGGTCTCCCCGGGCAATGGGCTTCCACCACAGCTCCCGGCACAGACCTGAGCAGATGACTCCTGCGTCCTCTTTGTGCCCGCAGTCGTGCTGCCCCCACGACCCTGCTGGGCAGTCCCAGAGAGAATCTTCGGCCCCGGAGCAGTTCACGCCATCCAGCCAGATCTGACCAGAGCCTTCCCCGAACCGAGCGGAGCCAACCGCCTGCACTGCCCCGCCACAGCCCAGCTGGTGGCAAATGACGGTGGCATCCGACAGGTCCCAGCCGTCATCGCAGATGGTTCCCCAGCTGCCCTGGTAGTAGACCTCCACTCTCCCAGCACAGCGCCCTGGCCCATTCACCAGCCGGACCTGCCGGCTCCCTGCAGTGGGAAGAAACCCCAGCTGCTGTCAGGGGCCGGCACCCACCCAGCCCAGAGCCTGGGGGGCCTCTGCAGTGTCACTCACCCCAGCAAATAACTCCCACGTCCTCTGCAGTCCCTGCCGCCGCTGAACTCTCGGGCAGGGAGGTGTTGCAGAGGGTCAGGTTGGCCTCGTGCCCTGCGCACCGGACCCCTCGTAGCCCCACGGGACCCGACCCTCTTTGAGGCTTTGGGGGATTGTAGGCTTTCTCTGCCTCTCCGCACCCTAGCTGCCGGCACACCACGCTGGCCTCCTGCACGTCCCACTGGTCATCCAGGACTCTGCCCCACGTCCCACGCTGGAGGATCTCCACTCGCCCGTCGCACCGGCTCCCTCCACCAACCAGCCGCAGGGACGCGGAGTCAGCTGGGCCTGGGGAGAGCAGCCATGCCCCAACCCTCAGCAGCACCAGAGAACCCAGAAACCTGCAGTGCCTCTCAAAGCTCTGGGACCCTCACGGTGTCCTGAAGCTCACCCGCCCGGCCCCAGCCCTCTGCAGTGAGCTTCAGGAGCAGGTTTCCACAGCATTTGTTTCCCAGTCCCTGAGCAAGACACTGTCTTTGCTTTTGCTGGGGTAGGGCCACTTCAACACGTCCCTGCCTAGGCAGGTGGGGCAGCTCCCACAGGAGGGAGAAGCAACGAGTGGAGTTACCCAGGGACAGGCAACGCCAGGAAAAGCCTTGCCGAACCTCAGCGCTGACACCGACACCGTTGAGACACGGTGCACGGCACACACGTCTCTGCCCCTCTGCATGCCTGGGGATCATGGACTGGGAGCCTGTGTCCCTGGCAGGGAGCAGAGCGAGGGGGGCCTTTCCGATCAAACAGGACAAGTCTGGGACTTGCGCTGACTAGAAGCAAGGGCCCAACCCTGCTCTGCAGCTCATATCCCAGCTCTGCTGCTGCTGCTGCTGCCAGGGGTACCCGAGCAGCCCCTGCGGGTGTGGGATTGGGCTCTGAGAAGGACTCTGTGGGGCTAGGACAGGGCTGTCTGCAGCCAGAGGGATGGAGCAGAGCCCCACAGCTCTGTCCTGCAGCATGAGAGCAGATGAGCCCAGGCCTGGCAGTGGCCCCGGGGCATGAGCTGCTGCCCCAGGGACCAGAGACACCTCTCCCAGTTCAGCACTCAGCTCTCCCACATCAGAGCAGCAAGTCTGAGCAGACAAAGCTCTCCAGACCACTGCTGGTGAAGCCAGGGTTTCTCCAGGGAGAAATTCACACTCATGCTGCCATGCGGTCCCCTGCTTTGGGTGGCCACGTCACACCCAAGGGGCAAATGGAGTTAACGCAGCATTTTCCCTGAGCAGCGCTCACCTGAGCAAATGACAGCAGCATCGCTCTCGTGGGAGCACAAGGCCCCCAGAGCAGTCACTGGGCACTGCCCCAGGTGGCCTTCAGTCCCGTCACAGTGAAATGAGTCTCTCCAGAAGGGGTGGGTGGCTCTCCCAAAATGACCTGGCCTGGGAATGGACTCGGCAAACCCGCAGTCAAGGTGACGACAGAGAACGTGGGCGTCCAAGAGATCCCAGTGGGAGGCACAGAGGGTGCCCCAGGTCCCCAGCACCTGGACCTCCACCCTCCCCTCACACTCCGTGCTGCCGTTCACCAGCCTGAACCCTGTGAACTCTGGGAACAGAGAAGGGTGAGAAAGGACAGACTTGTGCTTTTGTTCCCTCGGGAGGTAGAGGAGAGGCCAAATGGATGCCTTTCCTTTCTCCTCCTTCTGCACAATTTTAGGGCTGCAGACAAACATTCAAGGTCAGGTCTAATGGGGCTCTGAGCAACCTGATCTAGGTGAAGATGTCCCTGCTCATTCCAGGGGCGGCCGGACTAGATGACCTTTAAAGGTCCCTTCAAACCCAAACCACTCCATAATTTTATGATCACCCCTTCTGTCCTCCCCTCCAGCACAAGTCCTTGCCCTGCTCTCCCGTCCTCAGCACACCCCTGGTGTTGAACCCCCCACCCTGAGTCCTTACGTGTGCAGGTGACACCGACATCCTTTGCGTGGGAGCAGGGCTCGCCCCTTGGGGATCCCCTGGGGCAGGAAGCAAGAAGGGATTCATTCCCCACACACTGCAGCTCTCTGTCCCAGATGGGACCATCCCCTTCTGCAAAGTGAGCTGCCCCAGCGACAGACAGGGCTGTGCCGCACTGCAGCTCCCTGCAGACCACGGTGGCAGCTTTGGGACCAAAGTCTGAGTCACAGACGGTTTTCCACTGGTCCCCATCACGGATCTCCACTCGTCCTGAGCAGGGGCTGTTGTCTCCAACCAGCTGGACAAATCCTGTAGCAACCAAAGACCCCCGTGAGTTCCCAGAGCCCTCTGGCAGTTAGTTACCTGACCACAGGCCACCTAATCTCTAAGGTGGCTGCAGGCAAAGAGCCCCGCAACCATCCCAGCAGTTCCCACTGGGTGCTGATGGCACAAACACACCAGAGCCCTCCTGCTGCTCCTCAGGCATTAGCACGGCTCTCGGGGGCTGCCTCCTCTCCCAAACCCCCAGCCGCAGGAACCACTCGTACAAACTGGTGCCATCCTGCAGACCCTGGTCTGCCTGGCACTGGCCCCAGGCACTGCAGCACCAAGAGCACTGGAGCCCAAGGAGGTGGGCCGAGCCACTGTTGGCAGCTGCAGGCTGCTCTGCCCCACCAAGCTCTGAGCCAGGCTCAGGAACCCCTTGGAGCCACTGGAAATACACCCCGTTCCCAGGTGGTTCTCGGGCCATTGGGGCACTGCTATTAGAGGGGACAGGGTACAGATGCGGTGCAGGTGTACCTGCTGTCGCCGTCTTCACCAGCCCCTGGCTCCAGCTCCTGACTGGGGAGGGGGTCCTCAGCCAGGGCCAGAGTACGCTGCCAGCTGTGCACATCCCCGGCCAACAGCTGGGTAGAGGGCAGGAGAGCGGGCAAAGGAGCAGCCCTGGGCTGACACAAGCTCCCAGAGCAAGGATGGGCACCAAGGAGAACCAGAAAGTGCTGGCAAATCCCCTGTGGCACAGGGCAGCCAGGGGCTGGGGTAGGCAGGAGAGGCTGGGCAGCAGGTCAGCACTGCCTGCACAGGGTTGTTTCCCTGTGGGCTGCCTCTCACGGGGTGAGCCTGGAAGAGGAATGAAGTGGCCACGGGCCACCCTGTTCTTCTGCCCAAGCCCAGTGCTCCTCCCCTCTAAGCAGCCCCTCTGCTTTGGGGGAATCATGTCTACCAAGGGACACAACCCAAAAGTCCCCGGCCATGTTGGGCCCTTCCTCAGGACTGTGGGTGGCCATGTGAGCTGCTCTCACTGCCTCTGCCATGGTGAGACCTGGTCCTCGGTGCTGCCAGACAGGTCCTGGCTGAATGGGAGGAGAAAGATGGGAACCAAAGGAGACTGAGGAGCAGGGCGCGGCATACATCTTTCAGCCGGAGGCTCCAATGGAGGGTGGGCTGAGCCACTTCCCAGGCCAGGCAGTGGCAAGTTCTCCTGGGGCTTTCCTCAGGGACCAGGAAAACCAGCAATGACAGTCACAGCTCAGCAGTGTGCCTGGCCACACCGGGAGCTGCTCCAGTACCCTTCCGTTGTTCCCTGAGGGTGCAGTCTGGTCCCTTCCCCCATCCTGGCCACAAAGGTAGGGAATAGGCTGGCCCCTTACCTGAACACGTCACTCCAGCATCCCAACTGTGATGACAGTACACTTGAGTCCCTTCTGTGTTTGTGCAGTCAGACAGGGCAGACTCGGTGCCATCACACTCTACAGAAGACATCCAAATGGGGCCAGATCCTGGCCCAAAGCGTGCTTCCTGATGAGCTTCAAGAGCAGATCCACAGCCCAGCTGCTTACAAACCACTGCAGCATCACTCATGTCCCAGAAGACACCACCACACACAGTCCCCCACTGGCCCTGTTGTTTCACCTCCACTCTTCCAGCACAGCGCCAGCTGCCACCCTCCAGCCTCACCTCCGCAGCTCCTTCAAACACCAACATGGGACCAGTCAGAAGAGCACCGAGCCCCAGACTGCAGGTCTGGGAGCCCCCCTTCCCACGCGGAGTCACAGGCACCTGCATGGGAGCCCTCCCCCTTCCACGCTGTCCCCGGGCCGCAGTGGGAGCCCCTCCTCTCCCCACAGGCTGTGCAGGCTGGGGGTGCCCAACGCCAGCCCTGCTGGGCCATTCACCATCTCACAGCCCTTGGCACCTCCTTCCACTCCAACAGCCCCATGCCCACCTCCACACTGTGCCCCCAGGCCCTGCCCAGGGCACCATCTCCTCCCCAGCCCAGCACACCCTGCACAGCCCCGTGCCCCCAGGCCCACAGCTTCCCCTGCCCACCACCTGCCCTGGCACCACCCAAACCCACACCACACCCTGAGCTTTCCATGTCCTCAGGGAGCACTGAGACAACCCCAAGGATAACCCCAACGCATGTCCCCTCCTCGCCCTTGACATCAGCCCAGCCCCCGTGCTTGGCCAGGGCCCCTAGGAAGGAAACTTCTCTGCCACCTGTGGGTGCAGACAGCCCCGTCCCCTTCTCTCTGTGGGGCACAAACTGCCTTCCTGGGGTCGGGGCTCCCCTGGAGCCTGGGGGCAGCGAGCAGCACACAAACCCTCCAGGGCACCCTAGAGATTGGCTGTGCCCGGGGGATCACTGAGTGCTGCCATCACCAGCTGGGACACCGCCAACCTCAAGGGTACAGCACTGGGGAACAAGGGGTCCCAAAAGGGTAACCCAGGATGGGGTGTCTATAAATGCAGCCAGGCACGGGCTGCCATAAACACAGACAGGCCCAGGGAAAGGCAGAAGGTCCATGGGCTTGAACACCTTCTGACTCTTGTCTCAGGGGAGCCTGGAAAGGAACTGCGTCCCCAGAGGGATCCCCATGATCCCACTGGCCCCAGGAAGTGGGATGAGGGAACCAGCACTTACCCCTGCACATCTGCACCCAGAGGAGAAGCCACAGCACCTGAGGGAACACCAGTCCCTCTCTCCCCATCCTGAGAGTCCTGCCCTGCTGGCACAGCCCTGCTCCACCCCACTCCCTGTCACGGCTCCCGGGGACTCCCAGGGACAACAGCGATGGGAGGGTTATATATCTCTGCAGATGCCGACCCAGCTACAGGAGGAGCCAATCGAAGCAGCAGCACCTTTTTAGACATTATCGGGAGCCATCTCTGCTCCGACACAGCCCAGCCCTCCAATGAACTTCTCCAGCGCCATTCATGACCATATATGAGAGATGGCTCCGCTACAGGTGTCACGTCACTGTGGTGGGGGGCCGTCACAAGACAGGGCCAGTAGTGGGGGGGGAACAGGTTTTTTACCCCCTGAATCGTGCTGTGTGGACAAGGAGCACTGAGCATCTCCTATACTGGGCACATCCAAGCGCCCCAGGTGCGAGTGTCCAGCCACCCCTGTGCCATGGGAATCACAGGGCTGAGACTGCAGCGGGGGCTGTGTCAGGAAGGGAAGGAAACAGCCCCTACCCCTGCTTCAGACCCCCCTCTGCTGGGAGGAGCAGCTGGGAAAGGTGCTTGGCCAGGGGAAGAGCTCCATTCCACGAGTGCCGGCTCATTCGTCCCTCCCTGGAGAGCCCCATGGACGGTCCCTTCCAATGAGCTGGAGCTGGGACACGTCTCTGTCCCAGCAGCAGACATGCAGCCCAGAGGCTCAGTCATATCCCTGACTCTTGGCATGTTACCGAGGGGCCGTTATTCCCCACGGGTGGCTCAGGACCTGCAGCCTGCAGGTGCACAAACCACAGCCCACGTGACCTCGCAGCGCTCCCCGCGCTCCGGAGGAAGTCTGTGGTTTCCTCCTGGCGCCGTGCCCAGGCACATCCCTGCGGTGCCCCCGAGCCACCCCTACCCCGACTGCTCCAGCCAGGGCTTCAGGGGCTGCTCCTTCGGCCTCGCAAAGACGGGCCTGGGCAGATCCCATCCCCTCTGATGCCCTTGTGACAGCACACGGCCGATCTGCACCGAGCCCCGCAGCCATGGGGTGCCATCGGTGATGTGAACATTGCCAACCTCCCACGGCCACCGCTACGTGCTCATGATTTATACTGACGGTGATATACTGAATATATTAAATATATACTGAATTATATATATAAATATATACTGAATATAAATATAAATATAAATATATATATTATATAAATATATACTGAATATAATATAAATATATAAATATAAATAATATAAATATATACTGAATAATATATTAAATATAATTAAATAATATAATAAATATATTATATAAATATAAATTGATATAAATATAAATATAAATATATACTTATATAAATATATACTGAATATATTAAATATATACTGAATATATTAAATATGGTAGCGCAAACATGTGGAACTTCAATCAAACCCGGATTGCAAGAACCCGGGGGCATAATTCTACTAGACCCAGGGGATGGCCCACTCCAGTAGGACTAGGATGGTATTGGATTTGTGGACAGACAGGATATAAAGTGCTGCCTCTAGGCTGGACTGGCCAATGTGCCGTAGGAACCATAGTCCCTAATACCATTGTGGTTAAAAATTTGACTGACAATGATTCAAAAAAAATTTTTACGGACTTATATGAAACCAGTAATAAGGCAAAAACGCACCAGCAATCCCCTAGTGGAAAGACCAACTAGATTTCATAGTTTTGTACGATGGCTCATTCCATCATTGGGAGTTAGTGAGTTAGAGAAAGCTCTGCTAAATCTTTCTGCCACTATGGAAATTATTAATAATGCCACAATCGATGCTATAAAGACCCTCCAGGAAGAAACCACTTCCCTAGGAAAAATGGTGCTCCAGAATCGACTAGGTCTAGATATGCTCTTCGCTCAACAAGGGGGCCTGTGTACTGTAATTAATGAACGCTGCTGCACCTATGTTAACCAAAAAAGACGAATAGAAACAGATGTCTCTCAAATTTGGAAACAAACCCAGCTTTTACATTTAATGTCACAAGATGACACTTCATGGGAATTCACTGAGATATGGGAAAAATTAACCTCCTGGTTGCCAAATTTGGCATGGTTGAATCAATTGTTTGTCACTATAATAATCATTATTCTCTCGTCTGTGGTCCTTTGCATAATGGTTTGGTGTGGCTTCTTGTGCTGTAAGAGTACAGGAGACTCTTACAGTGAATGGAAAAAGAATCAGTTACGACGAAAACTCAAGACCAACAAATACTTTGAGAGGATGCTAGATAGGGAAACAATGTATTAGAAGTACTAGGATTAGATATAGTAAAAGAATTTACTATTTTCTAGAAAAGGGGGGACTGAGACAAGGGGAGTCAAAAGAATCTCAGTAGACATAATAAGGGGGGATGAAGGATGATGTTTAGCGCTTCCATTGTTGAAATTAGCTGAGGCAAAGACAGTCTTTGATAAGAAGAGCTAGTCCCAAGGACCAGCCAGTGAGGTAAAGACAGCTCCTGATAAGAAGCAGGAGCAGGCCCCAAGAGCCTGCTAAGACTGGTCTTGCGGCTCGGGTGAATACCAAGAAATCACTGAGCCTGCGCAAGAAAAAAGGTTACTAGCGGTGACGAAGAGGAGTCATCTCTCTTCATCTCTGCGACCACCAGACGACCACCATAAAGAGGCACTGCGCAAGCGCAGTTGAGAGGAGACTATGGAAATGACCTCTCGGAGCTAATTTTAATATGGAGCGGGGATAGGTCATGCATATGTATAGGTGTATTGTGAATATGTAACACTTGACTGTATAAACTTGAGACAAACTGCCGAGTGCGGCGCGCACGACTTTGGTGGGACTACCCCCCGTGCGGCCCAGCGCTGAATAAACATACCTACTTTACAGTCTCACTGATTGTGGAGTCTGTTTTCCGCACGTCACCCAGGGCTCGGTGTTGGGCCCTGTTCTGTTTAATATCTTTGTTGATGATTTGGATGAGGGGATTGAGTGCACCCTCAGCAGGTTTGCAGACGACACCAAGTTGGGAGGCAGGGTCGATCTGCTTGAGGGTAGGGAGGCTCTACAAAGAGATCTGGACAGGCTGGATCGATGGGCTGAGGCCAATTGTATGAAGTTTAACAAGGCCAAGTGCCGGGTCCTGCACTTCGGTCACGGCAACCCCACGCAGCGCTTCAGGCTTGGGGAAGAGTGGCTGGAAAGCTGCCCGGCAGAGAAAGACCTGGGCGTGCTGGTCGACAGCCGGCTGAATATGAGCCAGCAGGGTGCCCAGGTGGCCAAGAAGGCCAATCGCATCCTAGCCTGTATCAGGAACAGTGTGGCCAGCAGGAACAGGGAGGTGGTTGTTCCCCTGTACTCGGCACTGGTGAGGCCGCACCTCGAGTACTGTGTTCAGTTTTGGGCCCCTCACTACAGGAAAGACATTGAGCTGCTAGAGCGTGTCCAGAGAAGGGCAACCAAGTTGGTGAGGGGCCTTGAGCACAAGTCTTATGAGGAGCGGCTGAAGGACCTCGGGTTGTTCAGTCTAGAAAAGAGGAGGCTGAGGGGAGACCTTATCGCTCTCTACAACTACCTGAAAGGGGGTTGTAGTGAGGTGGGTGTTGGTCTCTTCTGTCAGGTGTCTGGAGATAGGACAAGAGGAAATGGCCTCAAGTTGAGGCAAGGGAGATTTAGCTTAGATATTAGGAAAAATTTTTTTACTGAGAGGGTTGTCAAACATTGGAATGGGCTGCCCAGGGAAGTGATTGATTCACCATCCCGGGAGGTATTCAAAAAGAGACTGGACAGATTACTCCAGAGCATGGTTTAGGGGGCACGGTTAATGGTTGGAGTCGATGATCTTGAAGGTCTTTTCCAACCAAAATGATTCTTTGATTCTACCCTGCCAGCGCCGGAAGGAAGGCCAGGTCTACCCTGCTGGCGCCGGCAAGGAGGCCAGGTCTACCCTGCCGGCGCCGGCTAGGGAGGCTAATTCTACCCCGCCGGTGCCGGCTTGGGATGCCAGGTCTACCCTGCCGGCGCCGGCTAGGGAGGCCAGGTCTACCCCGCTGGTGCCAGCTAGGGAGGCCAGGTCTACCCCGCTGGCGCCGGCTAGGGAGGCCAGGTCTACCCGTCCGGCGCCGGCAGGGAGGCCAGGTCTACCCCGCCGGCGCCGGCTTGGGAGGCCAGGCCTAGCCCTGAGCATCAGGTAGGGATAGCCGGCCTATCCCAGAGGGTCATGTAGGGAGGTCGGGCCTACCTCCGATCGCCCGTAGGGATAGCAAGTGTACCCTGGAGTACCGGTGGGGGTACGGGTGCTACCCCGGAGTACCGGTGTGCATGCACGGGTAGGAAGGCCACGTCTACCCCGCCCACGCAGGTATGGAAACCAGGTCTACGCTGCCCGCGCGGGGAGGGAGGCCAGTTCTACCTTGCCCGCGTGGGTAGAAAGGCCACGCGTACCCCGCCGGTGTGGCAAGGAGGCCAGGTCTACCCCACCCTCGTGGGTAATGAGGCCAGGTCTACCCCACCCGCGTGGGTAGGGAGGCCAGGTCTACCTCTGCGGCAAGGGTAGGGAGGGCACGTCTCCCCCGCCGATGCCAGTAGGGAGGCCATGTCTACCCCGCCGAAGCGGTTAGGGAGGCCAGGTCTACCCTGCTAGAGCGGGTAGGGTGGCCAGGTCTACACTGCCCACGCGGGAAGATAGGCCAGGTCTACCCCGCCCGCGCGGGTAGGGATTCCAGGTCTACCTCGATGGCATGGGTACGAGGGACAGGTCTACCCCGCTTGCGCGGGAAGGGAGGCCACGTCTACCCCGCCGGTGCCGGCAGAGAGGCCAGGTCTAGCCCGACTGCGTGGGTAAGGAGGCCAGGTCTACCCAGCCGGGGCAGGCAGGATGGCCAGATCTACTTAGCCCGTGTGGGTAGGAAGGCCAGGTATACCCCCTGGCGCCGGCAGGGAGGCCAGGTCTACCCTGCAGGCGAGGGTAGGGAGGCCAGATCCAACCCGCCGGCGTGGCAGGAAGGCCAGGTCTACCCCGCCTGAGCGGGTAAGGTGGCCAGGTCTACACCGCCCGCGTGGTTAGAAAGGCCAGGTCTACCCAGCCCGCGCGGGCAGGGAGGCCAGGTCTACCCTGCTCGCGTGGGTAGGGAGGCCAAGTCTACCCCGCCGTTGTGGGCAGAGAGGTTAGGTCTACCCGGCCCAACTGGGTAGGGAGGCCAGGTCTACCCCGCCGGCGTGGGTACGGAGGCCAGGTCTATCCTTCCGCCGCGGGTAGGGAGGCCAGGTCTACCCCTCCGGCGCCGGCAGGGAGGCAGGTCTACCACACCTGCATGGGTATGGAGGCCAGGACTACCCAGCCGGCGCCAGCAGGAAGGCCAGATCTACTTCACCCGCACGGGTAGGAAGGCCAGGTGTACCCCGCCCACGCGGGTCGGGAAACCAGGTCTACCCCTCCCGCGTGGGGACGGAGGCCATCTCTGCCTTGCCCACGCGGGTGGAAAGGCCACGTGTACCCCGCCGGCGTGGCAGGGAGAACAGATCTACCCCACCTGCGCGGGTAGGGAGGCCAGGTCTACCTCTGCGGCAAGGGTAGGGAGGCCACGTCTACCCCGCCGACGCTCGCAGGGAGGCCAGGTCTACCCCGCCGGAGCGGGAAGATAGGCTAGGTCTAGCCCGCTGGCGCGGGTAGGGATGCCAGGTCTACACCGACGGCGTGGGTACGAGGGACAGGTCTACCCCGCACGCGCGGGCAGGGAGACCACATCTACTCCGCCGGTGCCGGCAGAGAGGCCAGGTCTAGCCCGACTGCATGGGTAAGGAGGCCAGGTCTACCCAGCCGGCGCAGGCAAGAGGGCCAGATCTACTTCGCCCACGTGGGTTGGAAGGCCAGGTCTACCCCACCCACGCAGGCAGGGAGGCAAGGTCTACCCTGCCCGCGCGGGTAGGGTGGCCACGTCTACTCCGCCGGTGCCGGCCGAGAGGCCAGGTCTACCCTGCCCACACGGTTAGGGAGGCCAGGTCTACCCCGCTGGAGCCGGCAGGGAGGCCAGGTCTACCCCTGTCACGGTCCACTCGGTGGACTCGTGATTGTTCGTTTGCTACGATCTCGAAAGTGCAAAATTAAGGTGACCAACACCAAAGGGGATAGCAATAATCACACAGTAAAACTTTATTGTATTCCTTTGAAGAGGCATGCGATACTTAGAGATGGGTGAAAGAAAGGAGAAAAGTAAAGTAAAGTTTAGAGAGAGGAGAAAGAGAAGTTATAGCTACCACCGCTGATCACAAGATGTCCTAACGGTCCCGGGTCCAGCTAATGCTGCGTCATCGATCGTCGTGGTCCTTGGTGGGGAAGCTTCAAATTTCCGTTGTTCAGAAGTCATCTTTTATGCTTAGTAACACACCTTGCTCCACCTCTGCCTCAGGAGACTCCGCCCTTCTCGAGCGAGGCTATTACGCAGGCACAGGGTCAGTGTCCGAGGCATGGTAAGTCTTGGAGGTGTGTTTTGGTATTATAATGAAGCAAAGTTCGTCTAAAGTTCATGATTTCTTCATCGATGTTATGGTAAGAATTGCAATCCATCCTTTTTGGACAGTAGCTGTGTGGTTATCTTTAACAGAGCCTTGTACCGCGCATTCTGTTCTTGGGATCGGCCACTGCACTCCCAAACAGGCCGTTGTCAGATAACGTACTGTTCATGTTCCTGATGACGATGTTGAGACAATGCTGATTTTCTGTCCGTACTGTTCATGTTCCTGATGATGATGTTAAGACAATGCTGATTTTCTGACCGACTCCTACAACGATGCCCGTGTGGATAGGGTGGCCAGGACTACCCCGCCCGTGTGGGTACAGAGGTCAGGTATATCCTGCCCGCGCGGGTAGGGAGGCCAGGTCTACCCCTCCGGAGCGTGTAGGGAGGCCAGGTCTACCCCGCCTGCGTGCGTAAAGAAACCCAGGTCTACCCAGCCGGCGCCGGCAGGGAGGCCGGGTCCACCCGGCCCAAACGGGTAGAAAGCCCAGGTCTACCCCGCCGGTGCCGGCAGGGAGGCCAGGTCTACCTCTCCCGTACCGTTAGTGAGGCCAGGTCTACCTCACCTGCGCGAGTAGAGTAGCCAGGTCTGCCCCGCCCGCGAGGGTACGGAGACCAGGTGTACCACTCCCGTACTGGTATTGAGGCCAGCTCTATCTCGCCCGCGCGGCTAGGGAGGCCAGGTCTACCCCACCCGCGCGGGTAGGGAGGCCAGGTCTACCCCGCCCACGCGGCTATGGAGTCAAACTCTACCCCGCCCACGGGGGTAGGGAGGCCAGGTCTATCCCGACCGTGCGGTTAGGGAGGCCAGGTCTACCGCGCTGAGCGAGTAGGGAGGCCAGGTCTATCCCGCTGGCGCAGGTAGGGAGGCCAGGTCGACCCCGCCCGCGCCGGTATGGAGTCCACTTCTACCCCCCCACCAGGGTAATTAGGCCAGGTCTACCCCACCCTCAAGGCTATGGAGGACAGGTCTACCCTGCCCGCTCAGGTAGGGAGGGCAGGTCTACCCCTCCTGCGCCGGTAGGCAGGCCATATCTATCCCACCAGTGCCAGCAGGGACACCAGGTCTACACCGCCCGCGCGGATAGGGAGGCCAGGTCTACCCTGCCCATGTGGGTAGGGAGGGCAGGTCTACCCCACCTGCTCCGACAGGGAGGACAGGTCTACCCCACCCGCTTGGGTAGGGACGCCAAGTCTACACTGCTGGCACCAGCAGGTGGGCGAGTTATACCCCGTGCATGCAGGTAACGAAGCCAGGTTTACCTGTCCCGTGCCGGTGTTGAGGCTATGTCTACCCCGCCCGCGCGGGTAGGGAGGAAAGGTCCACCTCGCGTGTGCGGGAAAGGAGGCCAGGTCTACCCCACCGGCGCCGGCAGGGAGGCCAGGTCTACCCCGCTGGCGCAGGCAGGGACGCTATGTCTATCCCGCCTGCGTGGGTAGGGAAGCCAGGTCTACCTCGCCCATGCCGGTACGGAGTAGAGGTCTACACCACCCGCGTGGTAGGGAGGCGAAGACTACCCTGCCCACGCGGGTAGGGAAGCCAAGTGTAACCCGCCCGCGCCGGCAGGGAGGGCAGATCTACCTCGCCTGTGCGGGTAAGGAGGCCAGGTCTAGCCCACCCGCACGAGTAGGGAGGCCAGGTCTACCCATCCTGTGCGGGCAGGGAAGCCAGGTCTACCTCACCCACGCCAGTAGGGAGGCCTGGTTACCACACCATCGCCGGTAGGGAGGCCAGGTCTACCCCACCCGCGCGGATAGGGAGACCGGGTTACCACGTCATAGCTGGTAGGGAGGCCAGGTCTACCCCGCCCATGCGGGTAAGGATGCCAGGTCCTCCTCCCACAGTCCGGCAGGGAGGCCAGGTCCACCTCGCCCACGCGGGTAGGGAGGCCAGGTCTACCACGCCCACGTGGCTATGGAGTCAAAGTCTATGCCGCCCGCGGGGGTAGGGAGGCTACGTCCATCCCACCCGGGCGAGTATGGAGGTCAGGTCTACCCCGCCAGCGCAGGTAGGGAGGCCAGATCTACCTTGCCCGTGCGGGTATGGAGTTAAAGTCTACGCCGCCCGTGGGTGTAGGGAGGCCAGGTGTACCCCGCCGGCACCGGCAGGGAAACCAGGTCTTGCCCGCCGGCACCGCCAGGGATGCCAGGTCTACCCCGCCGGCGCCGGCAGCGAGGCGAGATTTACCCGGCCCGCGCCGGCAGGGAGGCCAGGTGTACCAGGCCGGCACCGGCTGGGAAGCCAGGTCTACCCCTCCGGTGCCGACAAGGGGGCCAGGTCTGCCCCGCCCGCGCCAGAATTTAGGCCTTGTCTACCCCTCCCGCGCCGGCAGTGAGGCCAGGTCTACCTGGCCCGCGCCGGCAAGGGGCCACGTCTACCCTGCCAGCGCCGGCAGGGAGGCCAGGAATACCCGGCCCGCGCCGACAGGGAGGCCAGGTATTGACTGCCAGCGCCGGCAAGGAGGCCAGGTCTACCTGGCCTGCGCCGGAATTTAGGCCACGTCTACCCCTCCCGCGCCACTAGTGAGGCCAGGTCTACCAGGCCCGTGCCGGTAGAGAGGCCAGGTCTACCTGGCCCGCGCGGGTAGGGAGACCAGGTCTAGCCAGCGCGCAGCGGCAGAGAGGCCAGGTCTAACCCTCCGGTGACGGAAGTGAGGCCTGGTCTACTCCGACCACGCCGGCAAGGAGGCCAGGTCTAACCCGACGAAGCCGACAGGCAGGCCAGGTCTACCCGGCCTGCGCCGGAATTTAGGCCAGGTCTACCCCTCCCGCGCCGGTAGGGAGGCCAGGTCTACCCCGACCGCGCCGGCAAGGAGGCCAGGTCTACCCCGCTGGCGCCGGCAGTGAGGTCAAGTGTACCCCGCCGGCGCCGGCAGTGAGGTCAGGTCTACCCAGCAGGTGCCGCAAGGGATGCCAGGTCTACCCTGCCGTCGCTGGCAGGGAGGACAGGTCTACAACGCCCGTGCCGGCAGGGAGACAACGTCTACCCCGCCGGCGCTAGCAGGGCGGCCAGGTCTACCCCGCCGGCAGCGGCAGAGAGGTCAGGTCGAACCCTCCGGTGCCGCAAGGGAGGCCAGGTCTACCCCAACCGCGCCAGCAAGGAGGCCATGTCTAACCCGCCGTAGCCGACAGGCAGGCCAGGTCTACCCTGCCGGCGCCGGCAGTGAGGTCAGGTCTACCTAGCCGGCGCCGCAAGGGATGCCAGGTCTACCCCGCCGGCGCCGGCAGGGAGGCCAGGTCTACCACGCCCCGCGCCAGCAGGGAGGCCAGGTCTAACCCGCCGTAGCCGACAGGCAGGCCAGGTCTACCCCGCCGGCACCGACAGTGAGGTCAGGTCTACCCCGCCGGCGCCGGCAGTGAAGGCAGGTCTAACCAGCCGGCGCCGCAAGGGATGCCACGTCTACCACGCCCGCGCCGGCAGGGAGGCCACGTCTAACCCGCCGGCGCTGGCAGGGCGGCAAGGTCTACCCCGCCGGCAGCAGCAGAGAGGCCAGGTCTACCACGCAGGCGCCGGCTGGGAGGCCAGGTCTACCCTGCCCGTGCTGGAATTTAGGCCAGTTCTACCCCTCCCACGCCGGCAGTGAGGCCAGGTCTACCCAGCCCGCGCGGGCAAAGAGTCCAGGTCTAGCCGGCGCGCGGCGGCAGAGAGGCCAGGTCTAACCCTCCGGTGCCGGCAGGGAGGCCAGGGCTACCCCGACCGCGCCGGCTAGGAGGCCAGGTCTACCCGGTCCGCGCCGGCAGGGAGGCCAGGTCTATGCTGCCGGCACCGGCAGGGAGGCCAGGTCTACCACGCCAGCGCCGGCAGGGAGGCCACGTCTACCCCGCCAGCGCAGGCAGAGCGGCCAGGTCTATCCCGCCGGCAGCGGCAGATAGGGCAGGTCTAACCCACCAGCGCCGGCTGGGAGCCCAGGTCTACCCGGCCTGCGCCGGAATTTAGGCCAGGTATACCCTTCCCGTGCCGGTAGGAAGGCCAGGTCTACCCCGACCACGCTGGCAAGGAGGCCAGGTCTACCCCGCCGGCGCCAGCAGTGAGGTCAGGTCTACCCAGCCGGCGCCACAAGGGATGCCACGTCTACCCCGACGGCGCTGGCAGGACGGCCAGGTCTACTCCGACGGCAGCGGCAGAGAGGTCAGGTCTAACCCTCCGGTGCCGGCAGGGAGGCCAGGTCTACCCCGACCGCGCAGGCAAGGAGGCAAGGTCTACCCGGTCCGCGCCGGCAGGGAGGCCAGATCTACGCTGCCGGCGCTGGCTAGGGAGGCAATGTCTACACCGCCGGCGCCGGCTAGGGAGTCCAGGGCTACGCCGCCAGCGCAAGCTAGGGAGGCCAGGTCTACCCCGCCGGCACCGGCTAGCGAGGCAATGTCTACGCCGCCGGCGCCGGCTTGGGAGGCCAGGTCCACCCCGCCGGCGCCGGCAGGGAGGCCAGTTCTACCCCACCGGCACCGGCTACGGAGGCCAGGTCTACCCCGCCGGCGCCGGCAGAGAGGTAAGGTCTACCGCGCCTGCGCCAGCTTGGGAGGCCAGGTCTACCACTCCGGCGAGGCTAGGGAGGCCAGGTCTAGCCTGCCGACACCGGCTAGGAAGACAATGTATACGCAGCCGGCACCAGCTAGGGAGGCCAGGTGTACCCCGAAGACCCGGCTAGGGAGGCCCGGTCTAACGCGCCGGCGCTGGATAGGGAGGCAATGTCTACACCGCCAGCGCCGGCTAGGGAGGCCAGGTCTACCCGGACAACGACGCCTAGAGAGGCCAGGTCTACCCCGCCGGCGCTGGCAGGGCGGCAAGGTCTACCCCGCCGGCAGCGGCAGAGAGGCCAGGTCTACCACGCAGGCGCCGGCTGGGAGCCCAGGTCTACCCTGCCCGTGCCGGAATTTAGGCCAGCTCTACCCCTCCCATGCCGGCAGTGAGTCCAGGTCTACCCAGCCCGCGCGGGCAGGGAGTCCAGGTATAGCCGGCGCGCGGTGGCAGAGAGGTCAGGTCTAACGCTCCGGTGCCGGCTAGGGAGGCCAGGTCTACCCCGCCCGTGGGGGTAGGGAGGCCAGGTCTACCCTGCCCGGGCCGGTAGGGAGGCCAGGTCTATCCGCCCGCGCCGGCAGGGAGGCCAGGTCTACCCGGTCCGCGCCAGCAGGGAAGCCAGGTCTACGCTGCCGACGCTGGCTAGGGAGGCAATGTCTACACCGCCGGCCCCGGCTAGGGAGACCAGGGCTACGCCGCCAGCGCCAGCTAGGGAGGCCAGGTCTACCCCGCCGGCTCCGGCTTGGGAGGCCAGGTCTACCCCGCCGGCGCTGGCAGGGCGGCAAGGTCTACCCCACCGGCAGCGGCAGAGAGGCCAGGTCTACCACGCAGGCGCCGGCTGGGAGCCCATTTCTACCCTGCCCGTGCCGGAATTTAGGCCAGCTCTACCCCTCCCACGCCGGCAGTGAGGCCAGGTCTACCGCCCCGGAGCCATCAAGGGACGCCAGGTGTACGCCGCCGATGCTGGCTATGGAGGCCAGGTCTACGCCGCCAGCGCCGGCTTCAGAGGCCAGGTCTCTCTCTCTCTCCCCTTGCCTCCCACTCAGGGCTGACCCCCTGCAGTCCCATGGCCAATGGTCCCTGCAGCACTGGGGCTGTGGGGTCTGTGGGGAGAGCAGCCAGGTCCTGGGCCCAAGAGAGGAGCTTCCTCCCCACCAGTTCCTCCCATCCAAGTGGGGGACAGCCCCTCTCTGCCTGCCCCCACACCCTGGGTGACACCTGAGGGCTGAGGGAAGGTGCTGTCCTAGGGTAGCTCTGGGAGTCCCTTTGAGATGGGGGTTGTCCCAGGGCGGCAGGGTGAGTCCTGAGCCCTCCTCCTCACTCAGCCCTGGCTCTGTGGGTCCCCTGTCCCCAGAAGCACTGACCACAGTCTGGGTCAGCAGAGTGCACTCCCATAGCACCTGCTGCACCTCTCTCCAGGCTCCTATTCAGAGGGCTTCCTGACCAATCTGCAGCCCTACCCTGGGGACAGCGAGGAGGAGGATGGTCTGGGGTCAGCACCAGGTAATAGGGTGTGGGAAGGAGTGGATGCCTCCTCCCTGCAGGCATGTGAAGAACAGCGGTGTCACTGAGTGTCACTGTTGTAGTTGGGGAGGACATGGGGGTCTCCTGTGGTGCTGCCAACACCCCCGTCTGAGCCTCGTGTCCCTGCATATCCTCCCATCCTCTGCTCTGCATGTGTATCTTCTCATTGTCACCAGCTCCCCTCTCCTTGCAGGCATCCCTGTGCTGCCCGGAGGTGACCCAGTGGATGGCTATGATGATGCCAGGGAGGTTTCTGACCCTGGGGAGGATCCTGTGTCTGGGCAGGGAGAGTGGGAGATGCCCAGGGCACCAGAGGAGGGAGCAGGGCCCAGGGATGCACCCAGAGGTGAGAGGGAAAGATAAGCACTGCCAGTTCCTGGGTGCTGGATGAATTGGTGCTGTCCTGAGAGAGAGCCAAACCTCCTGGCATGAAGGAACGTGTGCCAGGAGTTTTTCCTGGGGGTCACGGAGAAGGAGGTGGGAGAGGGAGCGGAACATCTCAGGACTGGTGAGGAGAAGGGAGGAAGGTGATGTAGAGGCCAGGAGGGGCACCCCATGGGGCAAATGGGCAATGGCCTGCCTTGCTGCTTGCAGGGGCAATCCTGTGCTCCCAGAGAAGTGCTGGGGCCGCTGGAGCTGAGGCAGATGCCTGGTCCCTGTCCCCAGAGAGCACAGGCTATGACGATGCTGAAGAGGGGTCTCAGGCACATGCCCCTGAGGACACAACGGCTGTGACACCGGAGCTCAGTGCACAACAGTCCCTGATGCCAGGGCAAGCAGAGCCCGTCCCTGCCGTGGGGCTGGGTGCAGCCAGGAGGAAGGAGAGGTCTGTGCAGCTGGGAGAGCCGTGAGCACCAGGGAACCGTCTCCCTTTTCCCACAGGCAGCAGAAGCAGCTGGGCATTTCCTCTATTTTTAGGACCCTGTTTTTACGCTGTTCTTATTAAAAGCCTTTGGGGCTTTGAGCCAGAGCTGGTGCTTGCCTGCCCAGGTGTCGGGGTGTCTCCCCGAGGCTGACTGGGGGGAGAAGAGCACAAAGACATGGCGGTGGGGAAGGGACACATCTCAGGGACAGCAGTCTTGGGGTCAGGCTGTGGGGCTGCAAAAGCCCATGGTCCCAGGGGAATATTCCTGCTTACAGTTCCAATCCGCCAGCCACAGGTTCCATCAAAATGGTCCTTTGCAAGTTCCTGTGATGCACCCCAGCAAGAGCACCCATCTCCTTATCCCGGCATTCCCTGGTCGTTCTTTCCCCTAGGCTCTGCCTGGGCCACGCTGGTCAAACACGGCCGAGGCCGTGGCAGAGCTGCTGTGTCGGGGCGAGCCCTGGGCTGTAGCCCCACAGAAGTGAGCCCTAAGTTTTCCATCATGCCATGAACACCCTGGCCAGCCCCAGGGTGTATCATGGTCCATGGATCACCTCCAACAGTGGTTAGGAGGCAGCTCTGCTCCCCACTGCCCTGGCACAGGGTGCCGAGCCACTTGCTGGGGCACACGGGCTGGGATTGCCCCTTTGATGGCTCTGCCAGGACCCCAGTCTCCATGGGCTGCTCCTGCTGCCTTGGGCCCTTGCAGACCCCAGCTGCTCATGAGCAGCTCTTTCTTTTTCTGGGCAGGGACTGACGGCTGTGAGGGGCTGCAGCTGGGCTGGGCAGTGCAGTCTGGTGGGTGAGGAGGTTTGAGTAAGGGAACTGGGGATTACTGAGACACTTGTGCTGTGGGCCCTGGGTCTGGTGCTGGGGGGATGGAGAACACAGAAGTGTATGCGATGCCAGGACATGCAGAAGAGGGTAAATTTGGAGAATAAAAATAACATGGAGTGGTTGAGCTGGGGCTGTTGTGAAGACACGGTGTGAGAGTTGGTGACCTTCCATGCTGGACCGCAGGGGAGCCACTGCTGGCATTTGTGTCCCAACTTGTGCCCTTGCAGTAGGCTTGAACTGATGCAGAGCAATGTTCATGTGGGGCCCCAGAGGGATCCCGCTGTGCTCTGTATCTCCCTGCTGATGCCCAGAGAGGAGCACATAGGTGTTTCATCAATCATTGCAGCGGGGCCAAGAAACTCTGCTCGAGACAGCGTGTGACTAAATAACACTGGTGCCCAGGCACTACAGTGGCTGATCCGCGGCACAGCTTTCTCAGCTCTCCTGAGAACATCAGAGGTCTGGCTGTGACAGACCTCTGGAGGGAGGATGCTGCCATTGAGGCCTCAGCTCCAGGGAGTGCCTCTCCCTGGGACTGGGGGGATGGTGGCCTCAGGTCTGGGAACTGAGGAGCAGGTGGAGGAGGTGTATGAGGATGGGAGCAGTGTGTGCACCATCGAGAATGACAAGCAGGAGAGAGAGGGGGTCTTTGCAGAGACCCCGCAGAGGAAAGATCCCAATCCGTGTGGAGCAGGGAAGGAGGGACAGCTGGAGAGCACCCCAGAGGAGCACTGAATGGAGAGTCCTGCCCAGGGGGAGGCTGGGGACTGTTGGTGCTGGAGGAAGGCTCCTTCTTAGCCACAGATCTGCAGCTACAAGGCAGGGACAGTGCTCTGACAAGGGGTGAAGGAGCAAGCAGGGCTGGGGCAGGCTGGAAGGTGGCAGATGGGCTGTGCAAAAATGAAAGGGAGCAAATCACTGCTAAAGCCCGGGGTTGAACCAGGGACCTTTAGATCTTCAGTCTAACGCTCTCCCAGCTGAGCTACTTCAGCCCTGCCCCAGCAGCCCTTGCCCGTGCCAGGCCACAGGCTGACACGCAGGAGGAGAGCTCCTCAGGGAGGTTCCCAGGGAAAAGCTGTGCCCAGCCCTGGGCAGAGGGGACCCGGCCCCTCCCTGTCTCCAAGGCCAGCTGGGCTCCAGGTTTGGTGGAGGCCCGCATACACTGGGTGTGCCAAGATGTATGTGGGCCTTGTACAAACGTGACAGTGGCAAAGAAACGTGGGCAGACCAGGCATGTGCAATTGCAAAGGCGGAGGGTGGAAGAAGTGTGGGGCTGGTGGAGATAAGGAAGACCTTATCTCCTTCCTCATGGAAGGCCTCTCCCCACCCTTTTCTCCCTTGCTCAACTTCCCTCCTTAGCTCACAACTCTTCTACCTCCTCCCCCCTGAGCAGTGCAGGGGGTGGGGAATGGGGGGTTGTGGTCAGTCCATACCAGTTCCTCTTTGCTGCTCCATCCTTCTAACACTTTTCCCATGTGTTCCCTCCTATGGGCTACAGTCCTTTGACATAAACCTGCTCCAGCATGGGCTCTCCTCAAGCCACTATTTCAGGAATTATGCAACATCTCCAGTGTTGGGTCATCCACAGGCTGCAGGGATTACTTTCTCCACTGTGGTCTTCTCCATGGGCTGCAGGAGACCATCTGCTCTGGCACCTGGAGCACTCCCTCCTTCTTCACTGACCTTGGTGTTTGCAGGGCTGTTTCTCACACTTTTTCTCCTCGCTCCTCTCCCACTTCAGCAGTTGTGTCCTTTCTTAAATATACCTTCACAGAGGTTCCTCCAGCTTTGCTGATGGGCTCAGGTTTTGGCCAGTGGTGGGTGCATTTTGGAGCCAGCTGGAACCAGATGTGTCTGGCATGGAGGCAGCCCCTGGTCTCTCCTCACAGAGCCCTTCCCTGCACCACCCCCGCTACCAAGATGTGGACATGGACACCAATAGACAGTGTAAAGCTTTGACTTGCTAAATGACATGCCCTGCTCTTCCCTCACCACGAAAAACAGTTTAGTCACTGGGGAGGAAGAAAGAGAACAGAGAGGGCCTTGGTGCTGCGCAAACACGGTTCAGCAATAGCTACAACATTGGTGTGTTGTCAACACTCTTTTGGTCACAGATCCCAGACATAGCACCATCGGGACCCCCATGAAGAAAATTAACTCCACCCCAGCCAAAACCAGTACAATGTGCCTGGAAATATTTCCAAGCTCAGCTACTCCATTACTTTCCCAGGGAGAGAGGTAAGGCTGATTGGCCTGTAGACATTGCCTCCCTTGACGGCGTCGGCGGCTTAGATATTTCCTCGCTCGCCACCACCGGCGGGGTAGACCTGGGTTCCCTGGCTGGCGCCGGCGGCGTAGATCTGGCCTCCCTAGCCGTCGCTGGCGGCGTAGACCTGGCCTCTCTAGGCGGTGCCGGCAGGGTAGACCTGGACTCTCTAGGCGGCGCCGGCCTCGTAGACATGGCCTCCCTAACCGGCGCCGGCGAGGTAGACCTGGCCTCCCTGCCGGCGCCGGCAGGGTAGACCTGGCCTCCATATCCGGTGACGGCATGGTAGACCTGCCTCACAATCAGGAGCTGGCGGGAAAGACCTGGCCTCCCAAGGCGGCGCCAGCGGGGTACACCTGGCCTACCAAGCCGGCGCTGGCGGCGTAGACCTGGCCTCCCTAGCTGGCGCCGACTGGGTAGACATTGCCTCCCTTGCCGGCGTCGGCGGCTTTGACATTTCCTCGCTTGCCAGCGCCGGCGGGGTAGACCTGGCCTCCCTAGCCGGCGCAGGCGGAATAGACCTGGCCTCCCTGCCGGCGCTGGCGTGGTAGACCTGACCTACCAAGCCGGCGCCGGCAGGGTAGACCTGGCCTCTCAAGCCGGCGCCGGCGGCGTAGACATAGTCTTCCTAGCAGGCGCCGGCGGGGTAGACCTGGCCTCCCAAGCCGGCGCCAGCGGGGTAGACCTGGCCTCCATATCCGGCGACGGCGGGCTAGACCTGGCCTCTCTCCTAGCGCCGGCGGGGTAGACCTGGCCTTTCAAGCCGGCGCCGGCGTCGTAGAGGTGGCCTCCCTAGCCGGCGTCGGCGACGTAGACATTGCCTCTCTAGCCGGCGCTGGCCGGGTAGACCTGGCCTCCGTGCCGGCGCCGTCGGGGTAGACATGTCCTCCCAAGCCGGCGCCGCGGGGTAGGCCGGGCCTACCAAGCCGGTTCCGGCGGTGTAGTCCTGGCATCCCTAGCCGGCGACAGCGGGGTAGACCTCGCCTCCCTAGCCGGCCCCCGCGGGGAAGACCTGACCTCCCAAGCCGGCGCCGGCGGTGTAGACATTGTCTTCCTAGCCGGCGCCGCCAGGGTAGACCTGGCCTCCGTGCCGGCATCTGCGGGGTAGACCTGGCCTCCGTAGCCTGCGCCGGCGGGGTAGAGCTGGCCTCTCAAACCGGCACCGGCGGGGTAGACCTTGACTTCCTAGCCGGCGCCGGCGGGGTAGACCTGGCCTCCCTTCCGCAACCGGCGAGGTAGACCTGGCCTCCCCAGCCAGTGCCAGCAGCGTAGAACTGGCCTCCCTAGCTGGAGCCGGTATAGTAGACCTGGCCTCCCAAGCCGGCGCCGGCGGTGTAGACCTGGCCTCCCTAACCGGTGCCAGCGGGGAAGACCTGGCCTCCCTAGCCGGCACCGGCAGGGTAGACCTGGCCTCCCTGCTGCCGTTGGCGGTGTAGACCTGGCCTCCCAAGCCGGCGCCGGCGGCGTAGAACTGGCCTCCCTAGCCGTCGCTGGCGGCGTAGACCTGGCCTCTCTAGGCGGTGCCGGCAGGGTAGACCTGGACTCTCTAGGCGGCGCCGGCCTCGTAGACATGGCCTCCCTAACCGGCGCCGGCGAGGTAGACCTGGCCTCCCTGCCGGCGCCGGCAGGGTAGACCTGGCCTCCATATCCGGTGACGGCATGGTAGACCTGCCTCACAATCAGGAGCTGGCGGGAAAGACCTGGCCTCCCAAGGCGGCGCCAGCGGGGTACACCTGGCCTACCAAGCCGGCGCTGGCGGCGTAGACCTGGCCTCCCTAGCTGGCGCCGACTGGGTAGACATTGCCTCCCTTGCCGGCGTCGGCGGCTTTGACATTTCCTCGCTTGCCAGCGCCGGCGGGGTAGACCTGGCCTCCCTAGCCGGCGCAGGCGGAATAGACCTGGCCTCCCTGCCGGCGCTGGCGTGGTAGACCTGACCTACCAAGCCGGCGCCGGCAGGGTAGACCTGGCCTCTCAAGCCGGCGCCGGCGGCGTAGACATAGTCTTCCTAGCAGGCGCCGGCGGGGTAGACCTGGCCTCCCAAGCCGGCGCCAGCGGGGTAGACCTGGCCTCCATATCCGGCGACGGCGGGCTAGACCTGGCCTCTCTCCTAGCGCCGGCGGGGTAGACCTGGCCTTTCAAGCCGGCGCCGGCGTCGTAGAGGTGGCCTCCCTAGCCGGCGTCGGCGACGTAGACATTGCCTCTCTAGCCGGCGCTGGCCGGGTAGACCTGGCCTCCGTGCCGGCGCCGTCGGGGTAGACATGTCCTCCCAAGCCGGCGCCGCGGGGTAGGCCGGGCCTACCAAGCCGGTTCCGGCGGTGTAGTCCTGGCATCCCTAGCCGGCGACAGCGGGGTAGACCTCGCCTCCCTAGCCGGCCCCCGCGGGGAAGACCTGACCTCCCAAGCCGGCGCCGGCGGTGTAGACATTGTCTTCCTAGCCGGCGCCGCCAGGGTAGACCTGGCCTCCGTGCCGGCATCTGCGGGGTAGACCTGGCCTCCGTAGCCTGCGCCGGCGGGGTAGAGCTGGCCTCTCAAACCGGCACCGGCGGGGTAGACCTTGACTTCCTAGCCGGCGCCGGCGGGGTAGACCTGGCCTCCCTTCCGCAACCGGCGAGGTAGACCTGGCCTCCCCAGCCAGTGCCAGCAGCGTAGAACTGGCCTCCCTAGCTGGAGCCGGTATAGTAGACCTGGCCTCCCAAGCCGGCGCCGGCGGTGTAGACCTGGCCTCCCTAACCGGTGCCAGCGGGGAAGACCTGGCCTCCCTAGCCGGCACCGGAAGGGTAGACCTGGCCTCCCTGCTGCCGTTGGCGGTGTAGACCTGGCCTCCCAAGCCGGCGCCGGCGGCGTAGAACTGGCCTCCCTAGCCGGTGCTGGTATAGTAGACCTGGCCTCCCAAGCCGGCCCCGGTGGGGTAGACATGGCCTCCTTAGCCGGCTCCGGCGGGGTAGACCTGGCCTCCTAAGCCGGCGCCGGCGGCGTAGACCTGGCCTCCCTAGCCAACGTCGGTGGCATAGATATTGCCTCGCTAGCCGGCGCCAGCGGGGTAGACCTGGCCTCCCTAGCCAGAGTCGGCAGCGTAGACATTGCCTCCCTAGCCAGCGCCGGCGAGTTAGACCTGGCGTCCCCTCCGGCGCCAGCCGGGTAGACCTGGCCTCCATATCCGGCACTGGCGGGATAGACCTTGCCTCCCTGCTGGTGCCGGCGTTGTAGACCTGGCCTCCCAACCGGCGCCAGTATACTAGAAGTGGCCTCCCAAGCCGGCGCCGGCGGGGTAGACCTGGCCTCCCTAGCCGGCGCCGGCGGGCAAGACCTGGCCTCCCTAGCCGGCACCGGCGGGATAGACCTGGCCTCCCTGCCGGCCGCCAGCGTTGTAGACCTGGGCTCCCAAGCCGGCGCCGGCGGCATAGACCTGGCCTCCCTAGCCGGCGCCATCGGTGTAGACCTGGCCTCCCAAGCCGGCACCGGTGGTGTAGACCTGGCCTCCCTAGCTGGCGCCAGCTGCGTATACATTGTCTTCCTAGCCGGCGCCCGCGGCGTAGACCTGGCCTCCCTAGCCGGCGCCGGTATAGTAGACCTGGCCTCCCAATCCGGAGCCGGCGGGGTAGACCTGGCCTCCCTAGCCGGCACCGGTGGGGTAGACCTGGCCTCCCTGCCGGCGCCGGCGGTGTAGACCTGGCCTCCCAAGTCGGCGCCGGCAGCGTAGTACTGGCCTCCCGAGCCGGCGCCGGTATAGTAGACCTGGCCTCCATATCCGACGCTGGCGTGGTAGACCTGGACTCCCTGCCGGCACCGGCGGGGTAGACCTGGCCTCCCTAGCTGGCGCCAACGTGGCAGACCTGGCCTCCCATGCCGGTGCCGGCGGAGTAGACCTGGCCTCTCTAGGCGGCGGCGGCCGGGTAGACCTGTCCTGTCTAGGCGGTGCAGGCCGGGTAGACCTGGCCTCCCTAGTAGGCGCCAGCGGGGTAGACCTGGCCTCCCAAGCCGGCGCCGGCAGCGTAGACCTGGCCTCCCAATACCGGCGCTGACGGGGTAGACATGTCTTCCTTAGCCGTTGCCGGTGGGGTAGACCTGGCCTCCATATCCGGCGACGGCGGGCTAGACCTGGCCTCTCTGCTAGCGCCGGCGGGGTAGACATGGCCTTTCAAGCCGGCGCCGGCGTCGTAGAGGTGACCGCCCTAGCCGGCGTCGGCGACGTACACATTGCCTCCCTAGCCGGCGCCGGCGAGTTAGACCTGGCGTCCCCTCCGGTGCCAGCGGGGTAGACCTGGCCTCCCAAGCCGGCGTCCGGCAGCGTAGACCTGGCCTCCCAATACCGGCGCCAGCGGGGTAGACCTGGCTTCCCTAGCCGGCGCCGGTATAGTAGACCTGCACTCCCTGCCGGCGCCGGCGGGGTAGACATGTCCTCCCAAGCCGGCGCCGGCGGGGTAGGCCGGGCCTACCAAGCCAGTTCCGGCGGTGTAGTCCTGGCATCCCTAGCCGGCGACAGCGGGGTAGACCTCGCCTCCCTAGCCGGCGCCCGCGGGGAAGACCTGACCTCCCAAGCCGGCGCCGGCGGTGTAGACATTGTCTTCCTAGCCGGCGCCGCCAGGGTAGACCAGGCCTCCGTGCCGGCACCATCGGGGTAGACCTGGCCTCCCTGCCAGCGTCGGCGGCGTACACGTTGCTCCCTAGCCGGCACCTGCGGGGTAGACCTGGCCTCCGTAGCCTGCGCCGGCGGGGTAGAGCTGGCCTCACAAACCGGCACCGGCGGCGTAGACCTTGACTTCCTAGCCGGCGCCGGCGGGGTAGAGCTGGCCTCCCTTCCGCAACCGGTGAGGTAGACCTGGCCTCCCCAGCCGGCGCCGGCGGGGTAGACCTGGCCTCCCTTCCGCAACCGGTGAGGTAGACCTGGCCTCCCCAGCCGCTGCCAGCGGCGTAGACCTGGCCTCCCTAGCTGGAGCCGGTATAGTAGACCTGGCCTCCCAAGCCGGCGCCAGCTGTGTAGACCTGGCCTCCCTAACCGGTGCCAGCGGGGAAGACCTGGCCTCCCTAGCCGGCACCGGCAGGGTAGACCTGGCCTCCCTGCCGGCGTCGGCGGTGTAGACCTGGCCTCCCAAGCCGGCGCCGGCGGCGTAGAACTGGCCTCCCTAGCCGGTGCTGGTGTAGTAGACCTGGCCTCCCAAGCCGGCCCCGGCGGGGTAGACATGGCCTCCTTAGCCGGCGCCGGCGGGGTAGACCTGGCCTCCATATCCGGCGCTGTCGTGGTAGACCTAGCCTCCCTGCTGGCGCCGGCGTTGTAGAGCTGGCCTCCCAAGGCGGCGCCGGCGGGGTAGACCTGGCGTCCCTGCCGGCGCCAGCGGGGTAGACCTGGCCTCTCTTCTGGCGCTGGCTGGGTAGACCTGACCTCCCAAGCCGGCACCGGTAGGGTACACCTGGCCTCCCATTCGGGTGCAGGCGGTGTAGACCTGTCCTCCCAAGCCGGTGACGGCGGTGTAGACATGGCCTCCCTAGCCTGCGTCGGTGGCGTAGACCTGGCCTCCCAAGCCGGCGCCGGCAGCGTAGACCTGGACTCCTTAACCGGCGTCAGCAGCGTAGACATTGCCTTGCTAGCCCGCACCGGCGGGGTAGACCACGCCTCCCTAGCTGGCGCCAGCGGGGTAGACCTGGCCTCCCAAGGCGGCACCGGTGTCGTAGACCTGGCCTCCCTAGCCAGAACCGGCGGAGTAGACCTGGCCTCCCTATCCGGCGCCGGCGCGGTAGACCTGGCTTCCCAAGCCGGCGCCGGCGGGGTAGACCTGTCCTCCTTAGCCAGCGCCGGCGCGGAAGAACTGGCCTCCCTACCCGGCGCCGGCAGGGTAGACATGGCCTCCCTGCTGGCATTGGCGGGGTAGACCTGGCCTCCCTAACCGCGCCAGAGAGGTAGACGTGGCCTCCCTGCCGGCGCCGGCAGGGTAGACCTGACCTCCCTATCTGGGTACGGCGAAGTAGACCTGGCCTCCCAATCCGGCGCCTGCGGCGTAGACCTGGCCTCTCTAGATAGCGCCAGCAGCATAGACATTGTCTTCCTAGCCTGCGCCGGCGGGATAGACCTGGCCTCCCTATCCGGCTCCGGCGATGTAGACCTGGCCTCCCAAGCCTGCGTCGGCGTGGTAGACCTGGCATCCCAAGCCGGCGCCGGCGGCGTAGACTTGGCCTCACTAGATAGCACCAGCGGCGTAGACATTGTCTTCCTAGCCTGCGCCGGCGGGATAGACGTGGCCTCCCTATCCGGCGCTGGCGAGGTAGACCTGGCCTCCCTAGCCGCGCCAGCGTGGTAGACGTAGCCTCCCTGCCGGTGCCGGCGGGGTAGACCTGGCGTCCAAAGCCTGCGTCGGCCGGGTAGACCTGGCCTCCCTGCCCGCGCCGGCGGCGTAGATCTGTCATCCGTAGCTGGCGCCGGCGGGGTAGACCTGGCCTCCATAGCCGGCGCCGGCGGGGAAGACCTGGCCACCCTGCCTGCGCCGGCGGGGTAGACCTGGCCTCCCTAGTCGGCGCCGGCGCGATAGACCTGGCCTCCCAAGACGGCGCCGGCGGCGTAGACCTGGCCTCCGTAGCCGGCGCCGGTGGCGTTTACCTGGCCTCTGAAGCCGGCGCCAGCGGGGTAGACCTGGACACCCTGTCGGCGCCGGCATGGAAGACCTGGCCTACCTGCCGGCACCGGTGGCGTAGACCTGGCCTCCCTAGCCGGCGCCGACTGTGTAGACCTGGCCTCCCAAGCCGGCGCCGGCGTCATAGACCTGGCCTCCCTAGCCGGCGCTGGCACGGTAGACCTGGCACCCCTATCCGGTGCCGGTGAGGTAGACCTGGCCTCCCTGCCGGCGCCCGCGGGGTAGACCTGGCCTCCCAAGCCCGCGCCGGCGGCGTAGACCTGGCCTCCCAAGCCGGCGCCGGCGGCGCACACGTGGCCTCTTTTAGCCGGCGTCGGCAGCATAGACATTTTATCGCTAGCCGGCACCGTTGGGGTAGACCTGGCCTTCCAAGCCTGCACCAGCAGAGTAGACCTGGCCTCCCTACCCAGCGCCAGCGGGGTAGACCTGGCCTCCCTACCTGGCGCCAGCAGGGTAGACCTGGCCTCTCTGCCGGTGTTGGCGGGGTTAGACCTGGCTCCCTAGCCAGCGCCGGCGCGGAAGACCTAGCCTCCCTACCCGGCGCCAGCAGTGTAGACCTGGCCTCCCTGCCGGAGCCGGCGGAGTAGACCTGACCTCCCAAAATGGCGCCGGCGGCGCAGACCTGGCCTCCGTAGCCGGCGCCAGCGCGGTAGACATGGCTCCACTAGCCGGCGCCGGCGAGGTAGACCTGGCCTCCCTGCCGGCGCCCACGGGGTAGACCTGGCCTCCCAAACCGGCGCCGGTGGCGTAGACCTGGCCTCCCTAGCTAGCAGCGGCAGGGTAGACCTGGCCTCCAAAGCCGGCGACAGCGTCGTAGGCCAGGCCTCCCAAGCCGGCGCCGGCGGCATAGACCTGGCCTCCCAAGCCGGCGCCGGTGGCGTAGACCTGGCCTCCCTAGCTGGCGCCGGCTGCGTATACGTTGTCTTCCTAGCTGTCGCCGGCGGGATAGAACTGGCCTCCCTATCCGGCGCTGGCGGTGTAGACCTGGCCTCCCTGCCAGCGCCGTTGGGGTAGACCTGGTCTCCCTACCTGGTGCCGGCG
This sequence comes from Harpia harpyja, assembly GCF_026419915.1. Classification (NCBI taxonomy): domain Eukaryota; kingdom Metazoa; phylum Chordata; class Aves; order Accipitriformes; family Accipitridae; genus Harpia; species Harpia harpyja. Next base: position 1,977,303 of record NW_026293320.1, read on the forward strand.
AGGTACACCTGGCCTCCCAATCCGGCGCCGGCGGCGTAGACCTGGCCTCTCTAGGCGGCGCAGGCCTGGTAGACCTGGCCTCCCTGCTGGAGCCGGCAGAGTAGACCTGGCCTCCCAAGATGGTGCCGGCGGCGTACACCTGGCCTCCCTAGCTGGCGCCGGAGGGGTAGACCTGGTCTCCGTAGCCGGCGCCGTCAGGGTATACCTGGCCTCCCAAGCAAGCGCCGGCGTGGTAGACCTGGCCTCTCTAGGCAGCGACGGTTGGGTAGACCTTTCCTCTCTAGGCAGCGCAGGCCGGGGAGACCTGGCCTCCCTACCCAGCGCCGGCGGGGTAGACCTGGCCTCCCAAGCCGGCGCCGGCGGCGCACACCTGGCCTCCTTTAGCCGGCGTCGGCAGCGTAGACATTTCCTCGCTAGCCGGCGCGGCTGGGGTAGACCTGACCTTCCAAGCCTGCGCCAGAAGTGTAGACCTGGCCTCCCTACCCAGCGCCAGCGGGGTAGACCTGGCCTCCCTAGCCGGCGCCGGCGAGTTAGACCTGGCCTCCCTAGCTGGCGCCGGCTGCGTATACATTGTCTTCCTAGCCGTCACCGGCGGGATAGAACTGGACTCCCTAGCCGGCGCCGGCGGGGTAGACCTGGCCTCCATATCCGGTGACGGCATGGTAGACCTGCCTCACAATCAGGAGCTGGCGGGAAAGACCTGGCCTCCCAAGGCGGCGCCAGCGGGGTACACCTGGCCTACCAAGCCGGCGCTGGCGGCGTAGACCTGGCCTCCCTAGCTGGCGCCGACTGGGTAGACATTGCCTCCCTTGCCGGCGTCGGCGGCTTTGACATTTCCTCGCTTGCCAGCGCCGGCGGGGTAGACCTGGCCTCCCTAGCCGGCGCAGGCGGAATAGACCTGGCCTCCCTGCCGGCGCTGGCGTGGTAGACCTGACCTACCAAGCCGGCGCCGGCAGGGTAGACCTGGCCTCTCAAGCCGGCGCCGGCGGCGTAGACATAGTCTTCCTAGCAGGCGCCGGCGGGGTAGACCTGGCCTCCCAAGCCGGCGCCAGCGGGGTAGACCTGGCCTCCATATCCGGCGACGGCGGGCTAGACCTGGCCTCTCTCCTAGCGCCGGCGGGGTAGACCTGGCCTTTCAAGCCGGCGCCGGCGTCGTAGAGGTGGCCTCCCTAGCCGGCGTCGGCGACGTAGACATTGCCTCTCTAGCCGGCGCTGGCCGGGTAGACCTGGCCTCCGTGCCGGCGCCGTCGGGGTAGACATGTCCTCCCAAGCCGGCGCCGCGGGGTAGGCCGGGCCTACCAAGCCGGTTCCGGCGGTGTAGTCCTGGCATCCCTAGCCGGCGACAGCGGGGTAGACCTCGCCTCCCTAGCCGGCCCCCGCGGGGAAGACCTGACCTCCCAAGCCGGCGCCGGCGGTGTAGACATTGTCTTCCTAGCCGGCGCCGCCAGGGTAGACCTGGCCTCCGTGCCGGCATCTGCGGGGTAGACCTGGCCTCCGTAGCCTGCGCCGGCGGGGTAGAGCTGGCCTCTCAAACCGGCACCGGCGGGGTAGACCTTGACTTCCTAGCCGGCGCCGGCGGGGTAGACCTGGCCTCCCTTCCGCAACCGGCGAGGTAGACCTGGCCTCCCCAGCCAGTGCCAGCAGCGTAGAACTGGCCTCCCTAGCTGGAGCCGGTATAGTAGACCTGGCCTCCCAAGCCGGCGCCGGCGGTGTAGACCTGGCCTCCCTAACCGGTGCCAGCGGGGAAGACCTGGCCTCCCTAGCCGGCACCGGCAGGGTAGACCTGGCCTCCCTGCTGCCGTCGGCGGTGTAGACCTGGCCTCCCAAGCCGGCGCCGGCGGCGTAGAACTGGCCTCCCTAGCCGGTGCTGGTATAGTAGACCTGGCCTCCCAAGCCGGCCCCGGTGGGGTAGACATGGCCTCCTTAGCCGGCTCCGGCGGGGTAGACCTGGCCTCCTAAGCCGGCGCCGGCGGCGTAGACCTGGCCTCCCTAGCCAACGTCGGTGGCATAGATATTGCCTCGCTAGCCGGCGCCAGCGGGGTAGACCTGGCCTCCCTAGCCAGAGTCGGCAGCGTAGACATTGCCTCCCTAGCCAGCGCCGGCGAGTTAGACCTGGCGTCCCCTCCGGCGCCAGCCGGGTAGACCTGGCCTCCATATCCGGCACTGGCGGGATAGACCTTGCCTCCCTGCTGGTGCCGGCGTTGTAGACCTGGCCTCCCAACCGGCGCCAGTATACTAGAAGTGGCCTCCCAAGCCGGCGCCGGCGGGGTAGACCTGGCCTCCCTAGCCGGCGCCGGCGGGCAAGACCTGGCCTCCCTAGCCGGCACCGGCGGGATAGACCTGGCCTCCCTGCCGGCCGCCAGCGTTGTAGACCTGGGCTCCCAAGCCGGCGCCGGCGGCATAGACCTGGCCTCCCTAGCCGGCGCCATCGGTGTAGACCTGGCCTCCCAAGCCGGCACCGGTGGTGTAGACCTGGCCTCCCTAGCTGGCGCCAGCTGCGTATACATTGTCTTCCTAGCCGGCGCCCGCGGCGTAGACCTGGCCTCCCTAGCCGGCGCCGGTATAGTAGACCTGGCCTCCCAATCCGGAGCCGGCGGGGTAGACCTGGCCTCCCTAGCCGGCACCGGTGGGGTAGACCTGGCCTCCCTGCCGGCGCCGGCGGTGTAGACCTGGCCTCCCAAGTCGGCGCCGGCAGCGTAGTACTGGCCTCCCGAGCCGGCGCCGGTATAGTAGACCTGGCCTCCATATCCGACGCTGGCGTGGTAGACCTGGACTCCCTGCCGGCACCGGCGGGGTAGACCTGGCCTCCCTAGCTGGCGCCAACGTGGCAGACCTGGCCTCCCATGCCGGTGCCGGCGGAGTAGACCTGGCCTCTCTAGGCGGCGGCGGCCGGGTAGACCTGTCCTGTCTAGGCGGTGCAGGCCGGGTAGACCTGGCCTCCCTAGTAGGCGCCAGCGGGGTAGACCTGGCCTCCCAAGCCGGCGCCGGCAGCGTAGACCTGGCCTCCCAATACCGGCGCTGACGGGGTAGACATGTCTTCCTTAGCCGTTGCCGGTGGGGTAGACCTGGCCTCCATATCCGGCGACGGCGGGCTAGACCTGGCCTCTCTGCTAGCGCCGGCGGGGTAGACATGGCCTTTCAAGCCGGCGCCGGCGTCGTAGAGGTGACCGCCCTAGCCGGCGTCGGCGACGTACACATTGCCTCCCTAGCCGGCGCCGGCGAGTTAGACCTGGCGTCCCCTCCGGTGCCAGCGGGGTAGACCTGGCCTCCCAAGCCGGCGTCCGGCAGCGTAGACCTGGCCTCCCAATACCGGCGCCAGCGGGGTAGACCTGGCTTCCCTAGCCGGCGCCGGTATAGTAGACCTGCACTCCCTGCCGGCGCCGGCGGGGTAGACATGTCCTCCCAAGCCGGCGCCGGCGGGGTAGGCCGGGCCTACCAAGCCAGTTCCGGCGGTGTAGTCCTGGCATCCCTAGCCGGCGACAGCGGGGTAGACCTCGCCTCCCTAGCCGGCGCCCGCGGGGAAGACCTGACCTCCCAAGCCGGCGCCGGCGGTGTAGACATTGTCTTCCTAGCCGGCGCCGCCAGGGTAGACCAGGCCTCCGTGCCGGCACCATCGGGGTAGACCTGGCCTCCCTGCCAGCGTCGGCGGCGTACACGTTGCTCCCTAGCCGGCACCTGCGGGGTAGACCTGGCCTCCGTAGCCTGCGCCGGCGGGGTAGAGCTGGCCTCACAAACCGGCACCCGGCGGCGTAGACCTTGACTTCCTAGCCGGCGCCGGCGGGGTAGAGCTGGCCTCCCTTCCGCAACCGGTGAGGTAGACCTGGCCTCCCCAGCCGGCGCCGGCGGGGTAGACCTGGCCTCCCTTCCGCAACCGGTGAGGTAGACCTGGCCTCCCCAGCCGCTGCCAGCGGCGTAGACCTGGCCTCCCTAGCTGGAGCCGGTATAGTAGACCTGGCCTCCCAAGCCGGCGCCAGCTGTGTAGACCTGGCCTCCCTAACCGGTGCCAGCGGGGAAGACCTGGCCTCCCTAGCCGGCACCGGCAGGGTAGACCTGGCCTCCCTGCCGGCGTCGGCGGTGTAGACCTGGCCTCCCAAGCCGGCGCCGGCGGCGTAGAACTGGCCTCCCTAGCCGGTGCTGGTGTAGTAGACCTGGCCTCCCAAGCCGGCCCCGGCGGGGTAGACATGGCCTCCTTAGCCGGCGCCGGCGGGGGTAGACCTGGCCTCCATATCCGGCGCTGTCGTGGTAGACCTAGCCTCCCTGCTGGCGCCGGCGTTGTAGAGCTGGCCTCCCAAGGCGGCGCCGGCGGGGTAGACCTGGCGTCCCTGCCGGCGCCAGCGGGGTAGACCTGGCCTCTCTTCTGGCGCTGGCTGGGTAGACCTGACCTCCCAAGCCGGCACCGGTAGGGTACACCTGGCCTCCCATTCGGGTGCAGGCGGTGTAGACCTGTCCTCCCAAGCCGGTGACGGCGGTGTAGACATGGCCTCCCTAGCCTGCGTCGGTGGCGTAGACCTGGCCTCCCAAGCCGGCGCCGGCAGCGTAGACCTGGACTCCTTAACCGGCGTCAGCAGCGTAGACATTGCCTTGCTAGCCCGCACCGGCGGGGTAGACCACGCCTCCCTAGCTGGCGCCAGCGGGGTAGACCTGGCCTCCCAAGGCGGCACCGGTGTCGTAGACCTGGCCTCCCTAGCCAGAACCGGCGGAGTAGACCTGGCCTCCCTATCCGGCGCCGGCGCGGTAGACCTGGCTTCCCAAGCCGGCGCCGGCGGGGTAGACCTGTCCTCCTTAGCCAGCGCCGGCGCGGAAGAACTGGCCTCCCTACCCGGCGCCGGCAGGGTAGACATGGCCTCCCTGCTGGCATTGGCGGGGTAGACCTGGCCTCCCTAACCGCGCCAGAGAGGTAGACGTGGCCTCCCTGCCGGCGCCGGCAGGGTAGACCTGACCTCCCTATCTGGGTACGGCGAAGTAGACCTGGCCTCCCAATCCGGCGCCTGCGGCGTAGACCTGGCCTCTCTAGATAGCGAGCAGCATAGACATTGTCTTCCTAGCCTGCGCCGGCGGGATAGACCTGGCCTCCCTATCCGGCTCCGGCGATGTAGACCTGGCCTCCCAAGCCTGCGTCGGCGTGGTAGACCTGGCATCCCAAGCCGGCGCCGGCGGCGTAGACTTGGCCTCACTAGATAGCACCAGCGGCGTAGACATTGTCTTCCTAGCCTGCGCCGGCGGGATAGACGTGGCCTCCCTATCCGGCGCTGGCGAGGTAGACCTGGCCTCCCTAGCCGCGCCAGCGTGGTAGACGTAGCCTCCCTGCCGGTGCCGGCGGGGTAGACCTGGCGTCCAAAGCCTGCGTCGGCCGGGTAGACCTGGCCTCCCTGCCCGCGCCGGCGGCGTAGATCTGTCATCCGTAGCTGGCGCCGGCGGGGTAGACCTGGCCTCCATAGCCGGCGCCGGCGGGGAAGACCTGGCCACCCTGCCTGCGCCGGCGGGGTAGACCTGGCCTCCCTAGTCGGCGCCGGCGCGATAGACCTGGCCTCCCAAGACGGCGCCGGCGGCGTAGACCTGGCCTCCGTAGCCGGCGCCGGTGGCGTTTACCTGGCCTCTGAAGCCGGCGCCAGCGGGGTAGACCTGGACACCCTGTCGGCGCCGGCATGGAAGACCTGGCCTACCTGCCGGCACCGGTGGCGTAGACCTGGCCTCCCTAGCCGGCGCCGACTGTGTAGACCTGGCCTCCCAAGCCGGCGCCGGCGTCATAGACCTGGCCTCCCTAGCCGGCGCTGGCACGGTAGACCTGGCACCCCTATCCGGTGCCGGTGAGGTAGACCTGGCCTCCCTGCCGGCGCCCGCGGGGTAGACCTGGCCTCCCAAGCCCGCGCCGGCGGCGTAGACCTGGCCTCCCAAGCCGGCGCCGGCGGCGCACACGTGGCCTCTTTTAGCCGGCGTCGGCAGCATAGACATTTTATCGCTAGCCGGCACCGTTGGGGTAGACCTGGCCTTCCAAGCCTGCACCAGCAGAGTAGACCTGGCCTCCCTACCCAGCGCCAGCGGGGTAGACCTGGCCTCCCTACCTGGCGCCAGCAGGGTAGACCTGGCCTCTCTGCCGGTGTTGGCGGGGTTAGACCTGGCTCCCTAGCCAGCGCCGGCGCGGAAGACCTAGCCTCCCTACCCGGCGCCAGCAGTGTAGACCTGGCCTCCCTGCCGGAGCCGGCGGAGTAGACCTGACCTCCCAAAATGGCGCCGGCGGCGCAGACCTGGCCTCCGTAGCCGGCGCCAGCGCGGTAGACATGGCTCCACTAGCCGGCGCCGGCGAGGTAGACCTGGCCTCCCTGCCGGCGCCCACGGGGTAGACCTGGCCTCCCAAACCGGCGCCGGTGGCGTAGACCTGGCCTCCCTAGCTAGCAGCGGCAGGGTAGACCTGGCCTCCAAAGCCGGCGACAGCGTCGTAGGCCAGGCCTCCCAAGCCGGCGCCGGCGGCATAGACCTGGCCTCCCAAGCCGGCGCCGGTGGCGTAGACCTGGCCTCCCTAGCTGGCGCCGGCTGCGTATACGTTGTCTTCCTAGCTGTCGCCGGCGGGATAGAACTAGCCTCCCTATCCGGCGCTGGCGGTGTAGACCTGGCCTCCCTGCCAGCGCCGTTGGGGTAGACCTGGTCTCCCTACCTGGTGCCGGCGAGGTACACCTGGCCTCCCAATCCGGCGCCGGCGGCGTAGACCTGGCCTCTCTAGGCGGCGCAGGCCTGGTAGACCTGGCCTCCCTGCTGGAGCCGGCAGAGTAGACCTGGCCTCCCAAGATGGTGCCGGCGGCGTACACCTGGCCTCCCTAGCTGGCGCCGGAGGGGTAGACCTGGTCTCCGTAGCCGGCGCCGTCAGGGTATACCTGGCCTCCCAAGCAAGCGCCGGCGTGGTAGACCTGGCCTCTCTAGGCAGCGACGGTTGGGTAGACCTTTCCTCTCTAGGCAGCGCAGGCCGGGGAGACCTGGCCTCCCTACCCAGCGCCGGCGGGGTAGACCTGGCCTCCCAAGCCGGCGCCGGCGGCGCACACCTGGCCTCCTTTAGCCGGCGTCGGCAGCGTAGACATTTCCTCGCTAGCCGGCGCGGCTGGGGTAGACCTGACCTTCCAAGCCTGCGCCAGAAGTGTAGACCTGGCCTCCCTACCCAGCGCCAGCGGGGTAGACCTGGCCTCCCTAGCCGGCGCCGGCGAGTTAGACCTGGCCTCCCTAGCTGGCGCCGGCTGCGTATACATTGTCTTCCTAGCCATCACCGGCGGGATAGAACTGGACTCCCTAGCCGGCGCCGGCGGGGTAGACCTGGCCTCCCTAGCCAGCGCCGGCACGGAAGACCTGGCCTCCCAAGCCGGCGCCGGCGGGGTAGACCTGGTCTCCCAAGCTGGCACCGGCGGCGTAGACTTGGCATCCCTAGCCGGCGCCAGCGGCGTAGACCTGGCCTCCCTAGCCGGCATCGGTGGCGTAGACATTGCCTCGCTAGCCGGAGTCGGCAGCGTAGACATTGTCTTCCTAGCCGGCACTGGCGGGATAGACCTGGCCTAACTAGCTGCCGCCGGCAGGTTAGACCTGGCCTCCCTAGCTGTGCCAGCATGGTAGACCTGGCCTCCCAATCCGGCGCTGACGGGGTAGACCTGGCCTCCCAAGCCCACGCCGGCGGGGGTAGACCTGGCCTCCCTAGCCACCGCGGGCGTGGTAGACCTGGACTCCGTAGCCGGCGCCGGCGGCGTAGACCTGACCTCCCTAGGCACCGCCGGCGGGGTAGACCTGGACTCCGTAGCCGGTGCCGGAGGGGTAGACCTGGCCTCCCTAGCTGGCATCGGCAGCGTAGACATTGCTGACCTACCCAGCGCCGACGGTGTAGACCTAGCCTCCCTTCCGGCGCCAGCGGGGTAGACCTGGCCTCCCTGTCGGCGCCGGCGCGGTAGACCTGGTCTCCGTAGCCGGCGCCGTCGGGGTATACCTGGCCTCCCAAGCAAGCGCCGGCGCGGTAGACCTGGCCTCTCTAGGCGGCGATGGTTGGGTAGAACTTACCTCTCTAGGCGGCGCAGGCCGGGGAGACTTGGCCTCCCTAGCTGGCGCTGGCGGGTTAGACCTGGCCTCCGTAGCCGCTGCCAGTGGGGTAGACCTGGCCTCCCTGCCGGCGCTGGCGGGGTAGACCTGGCCTCCCTACCCAGCGCCAGCGGGGTAGACCTGGCCTCCCAAGCCGGCGCCGGCAGCTTAGACCTGGCCTCCCTACCTGGCGCCAGCAGGGTAGACCTGGCCTCCCTGCCGACGTTGCCGGGGTAGACCTGGCCTCCCTGCCGGAGCCGGCGGAGTAGACCTGGCCTCCCAAGATGGCGCCGGCGGCGCAGACCTGGCCTCCATAGCCGGCGCCGGCGTCAAAGAACTGGCCTCCCTAGCCAGTGCCGGTATAGTAGATGTGGCCTCCCAAGCCGGCGCCGGCGGGGTAGACATGGCCTCTTTAGCCGGCGCCGCAGGGGTAGACCTGGCCTCCATATCCGGCGCTGTCGTGGTAGACCTAGCCTCCCTGCTGGTGCCGGCGTTGTAGACCTGGCCTCCCTAGCTGGCGCCAACGTGGTAGACCTGGCCTCCCAAGCCGGCGCCGGTGAGGTAGACCTGGCCTCTCTAGGCGGCGCAGGCCGAGTAGACTTGGCCTCCCTAGCTGGCGCCGGCGGTTAGACCTGGCCTCCGTAGCCGGTGCCGTCGATGTAGACCTGGCCTCCCAAGCCGGAGCCGAAGGGGTAACCTGGCCTCCCAAGCCGGCGCCAGGGAGTTAGACCTGGCCTCCGTAGCCGGCGCCGGCATGGTAGACCTGGCCTCCCTAGCCGGTGCTGGCAGGGTAGACCTGGCCAACCAAGCCGGCGCCAGGAGCGTAGACCTGGCCTCCCTATCAGGCCTCGGCGGCATAGTCATTGCCTCCATAGCCGGCGCTGGCGTGGTAGACCTGGCCTCACAAGCCGGCGCCGGCGGGGTAGACCTGGCCTCCCAAGCCGGCACCGGCGGCGTAGACATTGCCTCCCTAGCCGGCGCCGGTATATTAGACCTGACCTCCCAAGCCGGCGCCGGTGGGGTAGACCTGGCCTCTCAAGCCGGCGTTGGCGACGTAGACATTGCCTCCCTTGCCGGTGCCTGCAGGGTAGACGTGGCCTCCATATCAAGCGACGGCGAGCTAGACCTGGCCTCCCTGCCAGTGCCGGCGGGGTAGACCTGGCCTCCCTAGCCGGCTTCGGCGGCGTAGACATTGCCTCCCTTGCCGGCGCCAGCGGGGTAGACCTGGCCTCCCTAGCCGGCGCCAGCAGGGTAGACCTGGCCTCCATAGCCGGCGCTGGCATGGTAGTCCTGGCCTCCCAAGCCGGCGCCGGTGGTGTAGACCTGGCCTCCTAGCTGGCGCCGGCGGCATATACATTGTCTTCGTAGCCAGCACCGGCGGGATAGAACTGGCCTCCATATCTGGCGCCGGCGGGGAAGACCTGGCCTCCCTAGCCGGCGCCGGTGGCGTAGACCTGGCCTGCCTAGCCGGTGCCGGCGGCGTATACCTGCCCTCCCTATCTGGCGCCGGTATAGTAGACCTGGCCTCCCCAGACGGCGCCGGCGGGGTAGACCTGGCCTCCCAAGCCGGCGCCGGCCGGGGTAGACATGGCCTCCTTAGCCGGCGCCGCAGGGGTAGACCTGTCCTCCATATCCGGCGCTGTCGTGGTAGACCTAGCCTCCCTGCTGGCGCCGGCGTTGTAGACCTGGCCTCCCAAGCCGGCGCTGTCCTGGTAGACATGGACTCCCTGCCGGCGCCGGCGCGGTAGACCTGGCCACCCTAGCCGGCGCCGGCGGGGTAGACCTGGCCTCCCTAGCCAGGGCCCGCGGTATAGACCTGGCCTCCCAAGCCGGCGCTGGGTGGGTACAACTGACCTACCAATTCAGCGCCAGCGGGATAGACCTGGCTTCTCAAGCCGGCGCTGGCGGCGTAGACATTGTCTTCCTAGCAGGCGCCGGCGGGATAGACCTCGCCTCCCTAGCCGGCGCCGGCGGAGTGGACCTGTCCCTCCCTAGCCACTCCAACGAGGTAGAACTGGCCTCCCAAGCCGGCGCCGGCGGGGTAGACATGTCCTCCTTAGCCGTCTCCGGTGGGGTAGACCTGGCCTCCTATCCGGCGACGGCGGGCTAGACCTGGCCTCCCTGCTAGCGCCAGCGGGGTAGACCTGGCCTTTCAAGCCGGCGCCGGCGTCGTAGAGGTGGCCTCCATCACGGGAGTCAGCGACGTAGACATTGGCTCCCTAGCCGGCGCCGGCCAGGTAGACCTGGCTTCCCTGCCGGCGCCGGCGGGGTAGACATGTCCTCCCAAGCCGGCGCCGGCGGGGTAGGCCTGGCCTCCCTAGCCGGCACCGGTGAGTTAGACCTGGCCTCCCTAGCCGGCGCCGGCGGGGTAGACCTGGCATCCCAATCCGGCTCAGGCGTGGTAGACCTGACCTCCCTAGCTGGCGCCGGCGCGGTAGACCTGACTTTCGTAGCAGGTACCATCAGGGTAGACTGGCCCCCCTGCCGGCGTCGGCGGGGTTGACCTGGCCTCCCAAGCCGATGCCGGCGACGTACACCTGACCTCCCTAGCCGGAGTCGGCATTGTAGACATTGCCTCCCTAGCCAGCGCCGGCCGGGTAGACCTGGCCTCCCTGCCGGCGCCGGCGAAGTAGACCTGGCCTCCCTAGCCGGCGCCGGCGGCGTAGACCTGGCCTCCCTAGCCTGCAACGTCGAGTTAGACCTGGCCTCCATAGCCGGCGCCGGCGGGGTAGACCTGGCCTCCCTAGCCGGCGCCCGCAGGATAGACCTGGCCTCTCAAGCCGGCGCTGGCGGCGTAGACATTGTCTTCCTAGCCAGCGCCGGCGGGATAGACCTCGCCTCCCCAGCCGGCGCCGGCGGGGTGGAACTAGCCTCCCTAGCCACGGCCAGCGTGGTAGACCTGGCCTCCCAAGCCGGAGCCGGCGGCGTAGTCCTCGCCTCCCTAGATGGCGACAGCGGGGTAGATCTGGCCTCCCTAGCCGGCGCCGGAGGAAGACCTGGCCTCCCAAGCCGGCGTCGGCGGTGTAGACATTGTCTTCCTAGCCCGCGCCGCCAGGGTAGAACTGGCCTCCCTGCCGGCGTCGGAGGCATACACGTTGATCCGTAGCCTGCGCCGCCGGGGTAGACCTGGCCTCCCTGCCGGCGCCGGCGGTATAGACCTGGCCTCCCAAGCCGGCGCTGGCGGGGTAAAACCTGGCCTCCCTAACCGGCGCCAGCAGGGTAGACCTGGCCTCCGTAGCCGGCGATGGAGGGGTAGAGCTGGCCTACCTGCCGGCGTCGGCGGGGTAGACCTGGTTCCCTAGCCGGTGCCGGTATGGTAGACCTGGCCTTCCAATCCAGCGCCGGTGGCGTAGACCTGGCCTCCCTAGATGGCACCGGCGAATTAGACCTGGCCTCCCTGCCGGCGCCGGAAGGGTAGACCTGGCCTCCTTAACCGGCGCCGGCGGGGAAGATCTGGCCTCCCTGCCAGGGCCGGCGGGGTAGACCTGGATTCTCAAGCCGGCGCCGGCGGCGTAGACCTGGCCTCTCTAGCCGGCGCCGGTATAGTAGACATGGCCTCCCAAGCCGGCACCGGCTGGGTAGACCTGGCCTCCCTAGCCGACGCCGGTGGGATAGACCTGGCTTCCCTAGCCTGCGCCGGCGGGGTAGCTCTGGCCTCCTTAGCCGGCGGCGACGGTGTAGACATTGACTCCTAGCTGGCGCCTGGGGGGTAGACCTGGCCTCCCTGCCGGCGCCGGCGGTGTAGACCTGGCTTCCAAGCCAGCGCCGGAGGCATAGACCTGGCCTCTCTAGCCGGCGCCGGTATAGTAGACCTGGCCTCCCTAGCCGGCGCCGGTGGGGTAGACCTTGCCTCCTAAGCCGGCGTCGGCGACGTAGACATTGCCTCCCTTGCTGGTGCCTACGGGGTAGATGTGGCCTCCATATCGAGCGACGGCGAGCTAGACCTGGCCTCCCTGCCAGCGCCGGCGGGGTAGACCTGCCCTCCCTATCTGGCGCCGGTATAGTAGACCTGGCCTCCCAAGCCGGCGCCGGCGGGGTAGACCTGGCCTCCCAAGCCGGCGGCGGCGGCGTAGACCTTGCCTCCCTAGCTGGCGCCGCCTGCGTATACATTTTCTTCCTAGCCGGCGCCCGCGGGATAGACCTGGCCTCCATAACAGGCGCCGGCGGGGTAGATCTGGCCACCCTTGCCGGCGTCAGGCGGCGTGGACCTGGCCTCCCTAGCCGTGCCAGCATGGTAGACCTGGCCTCCCAAGCCGGCGCCGGTGGTGTAGACATGGCCTCCATATCCGGAGACGGCGGGGTAGACCTGGCCTCCCTGCTGGGCACCGGCGGGGTAGACCTGGCCTCCCTGCTGGTGCCGGCGTTGTAGACCTGGCATCTCTAGGCGGCGCCGACTGGGTAGACCTGGCCTGTCTAGGCGGCACAGGGCTGGTAGACTTGGCCTCCCTAGCTGGCGTCGGCGGGTTAGACCTGGCCTCCCTAGCCGGTGCCGGCGGGGTACATCTGGCCTCCCTAGCCGGGGACGGCAGCGTAGACATAGTCTTCCTAGCCGGCGCTGGCGGTGAAGACCTGGCCTCACTACCTGCCGCCAGCGGCGTAGACATTGTTTTCCTAGCCGGTGCCGTTGGGGAAGACCTGGCCTCCCTGCCGGCGCCGGCGGGGTAGACCTGGCCTCCCTGTAGGCGCCGGCGGGGTAGACCTGGCCTCCCACGCCAAAGCCGGCGGGGTAGACCTGGCCTCCCTGCCGGCGCCGGCAGTGTTGACCTAGCGTCCAAAGACGGCGCCGGCGTCGTAGACCTGGCCTCCCTAGCCAGCGTCGGCGCGGAAGACCTGGCCTTTCTACCCGGCGCCGGCAAAGTAGACCTGGCCTCCCTGCTGGCGTTGGCGGGGTAGACCTGGCCTCCCAAGGCAGCGTCGGTGGCGTAGATCTGGCCTCCCTAGCCAGCACCGGCGGCGTAGAATTGGCCTCCCTAGCCGGCGCTGGTATAGTAGATATGGCCTCCCAAGCCGGCGCCGGCGGGGTAGACCTGGCCTCCCTCGCCCGCACCGGAGGGATAGACCTGGCCTCCCTGCCGGCACCGGCGTTGTAGACCTGGCCTCCCTAGCCAGTGCTGGCATGGTAGTCCTGGCCTCCCAAGCCGGCGCCGGTGGTGCAGACCTGGCCTCCCTAGCTGGCGCCAGCTGCGTATACATTGTCTTCGTAGCTGGCGCCGGCAGGATAGACCTCGAATCCCTAGCTGGCGCCGGCGGGGTAGACCTGACCTCCCAAGCCATCACCGGCGACGTAGACCTGGTCTCCCTAGCTGGCGCCGGCAGCGTAGACATTTTATTCCTAGCCGGCACCGGCGGGATAGACCTGGCCTCCCTAGGCGGCGCCGGCGGGGTAGACCTGGTCTCCCCCACAGAGCCAGCATTTTAGACGTGGCCTCCCTGCCCGCGCCAGAGGGGTAGACCTGGCCTCCCTATCCAGGTACGGCGAAGTAGACCTGGCCTCCCAAGCCGGTGCCGGCGGCGTAGACCTGGCCTCTCTTGATAGCGCCAGCGGCATAGACATTGTCTCCCTAGCCGGCGCCGGCGGAGTAGACCTGGACACCCTGCCGGCGCCAGCAAGGAAGACCTGGCCTCCCTGCCGGCGCCGGTGGCGTAGACCTGGCCTCCCTAGTTGGCGCTGCCTGCGTATACATTGACTTCCTAGCTTTCACCGGGGCGGAATAGACCTGGCCTCCATACCCGGCGCCGGCGGGGTAGACCTGGACTCCCTAGCCAGCGCTGGCATTGTAGTCTTGGCCACCCAAGCCGTCACCGGTGGTCTAGACCTGGCCTCCCTAGCTGGCGCCGGCTGCGTATACATTGTCATCCTAGCCTGCGCTGGCGGGATAGACTTGGCCAACCAAGCCAGCGCCGGCGTCGTAGACCTGGCCTCCCTATCAGGCGTCTGAGGCATAGTCATTGCCTCCATAGCCGGCGCCAGTGGGGTAGACCTGTCCTCCCTAGCCGGTGCCTGTATGGTAGACCAGGCCAACCAAGCCAGCGCTGGCGTCGTAGACCTGGCCTCCCTATCAGGCGCCGGCGGCATAGTCATTACCTCCATAGCCGGCGCCGGCGGGGTAGACTTGGCCTCCCTAGCTGGCGCCGGTATGGGAGACCTGGCCTCCCTAGCAGGCGTCGGCGGCGTAGACATTGCCTCCCTAGCCGGCGCTGGCGGGGTAGACCTGGACACCCTGCCGCTGCTGGCAAGGAAGACCTGGCCTCCCTAGCGGCGCCGGTGGCGTATACCTGACCTCCCTAGCTGGCGCTGGCTGCGTATACATTGTCTTCCTAGCCGGCGCCGGTGGTGTAGACCTGGACTCCCTAGCCGGAGCCGGGGGGGTAGACATTGCCTCCCTTGCCGGCGCCGGCAGGGTAGACCTGGCCTCTGTAGCCGGCCGCCGGCGGGGTAGACCTGGCCTCCAAGCCGGCGCCGGCGGCGTAAACGTGGCCTCCCTAGCCGGCGCCAGCAGTGTTGACCTGGCCTCCAAAGCTGGCGCCACGGGGTAGACCTGGCCTCCCTAGCCGGCGCCGGTAGAGTAGAATTGGCCTCCCAAGCCAGCGCCGGCGGGGTAGACATGGCCTCCTTAGCCGGCACCGGCGGGGTAGACCTGGCCTCCATATCCGGCGACGGAGGGGTAGACCGGGCCTCCCTGCCGGCGCCGGCGTTGTAGACCTGGCCTCCCAAGCCGGGGCGCCGCCAGCATAGACATTGTCTTCCTATACGGCCCCGGCGGGATAGACCTGGCCTCTCTAGCCGGCGCCATGGGGTAGACCTTGCCTCCCTAGACGCGCCAGCGTGGTAGACCTGGACTCCCAAGCCGGCGCAGGCGGAGTAGACCTGGCCTCCCAAGCCAGCGCTGGCGGCGTAGACCTGGCCTCCCTAGCTGGCGCCGGCGGGGTAGGCCGGGCCTACCAAGCCGCTGCCGGCGTTGTAGTCCTGGCCTCCCTAGCCTGCGACAGCGGGGTAGACCTCGCCTCCCTAGCCGGCGCCCGCGGGGAAGACCTGACCTCCCAAGCCGGCGCCGGCGGTGTAGACATTGTCTTCCTAGCCGGCGCCGCCAGGGTAGACCTGGCCTCCGTGCCGGCACCGTCGGGGTAGACCTGGCCTCCTTGCCAGCGTCGGCGGCGTACACGTTGCTCCCTAGCCGGCGCCACCGGGGTACACCTGGCCTCCGTAGCCGGCACCTGCGGGGTAGACCTGGCCTCCGTAGCCGGCGGAGGCGGAGTATACCTGGTCTCCCAAGCCGGCGACGGCAGCGTAGACCTGGCCTCCCTAACCGGCGTCCGCGGCGTACACGTTGCTGCCTATCTGGCGCCGCCGGGGTAGACCTGGCCTCCCTGCCAGCACCGTCGGGGTAGACATGGCCTCCCTGCCGGCGTCGGCGGCGTACACGTTGCTCCCTAGCCGGAGACGCCGGGGTAGACCTGGCCTCCCAAAACGGCGCCGGCGGGGTAGACCTGGCCTCCCAATCCGGCGAAGTCGTGGTAGACCTGACATCCCTAGCTGGCGCTGGCGCGGTAGACCTGGCCTTCGTAGCCGGCGCCGTCGGGGTAGACCTGAACCTCCCTAGCTGGCGTCGCCGATGTAGACATTGCCTCCCTAGCCGGCGCCGGCGTGGTAGTCCTGGCCTCCCTGCCGGCGCCGGCGGGGTAGACATGTCCTCCCAAGCTGGCGCCGGCGGGGTAGGCCGGGCCTACCAAGCCACTGCCGGCTGGGTAGACCTGGCCTCCCTAGCCGGCGCCAGCGAGGTAGACCTGGCCTCGCTAGGCGGCGACGGCTGGGTGGACCAGGCCTCTCTAGGCGGTGCATGCCGGGTAGACCTGGCCTCCCTAGCCGGCGCCGACACGGTAGACCTGGCCTTCCAAGCCTGCGCCGGCGGCGTAGACCTGGCCTCGCTAGCCGGCACCAGCAGGGTAGACCTGGCCTCCCTGCCGGCGCTGGCGGTGTAGACCTGGCCTCCCAAGCCGGCGCCGGCAGGGTAGACGTGGCCACCCTAGCCAGCGTCGGCGCGGAAGACCTGGCCTTTCTACCCGGCGCCGGCAAAGTAGACCTGGCCTCCCTGCCGGCGTTGGCGAGGTAGACCTGGCCTCCCAAGGCGGCGTCGGTGGCGTAGATCTGGCCTCCCTATCCGGTGCCGGCGGCGTAGACATTGCCTCCCTAGCCGGCGCCGGCACGGTAGACCTGGCCTCCCTTTCGGCGCCGGAGGGGTAGACCTGGCATCCCTGACGGCGCGGGCGGTGTAGACTTGGCCTCCCTAGCCGGTGCCGTCGAGTTAGACCTGGCCTCCCTGCCAGGGCCGGCTGGGTAGATCTGGCCTCCCAAGGCGGCGCCGGCGGCGTAGACCTGGCCTCCCTAGCCGGCGCCGGCGTGGTAGACCTGGCCTCCCTATCCGGTGCCGGCGCGGTATACCTGGCCTCCCTAGCCGGCGCCGGCGCGGTATACCTGGCCTCCCTAGCCGGCGCCGGCGGGGTTGACCTGGCCTCCCTAGCCACGCCAGCGTGGTAGACCTGGCCTCTCTAGATAGGGCCAGCGGCATAGACATTGTCTCCCTATCCGGCGCCGGCGGAGTAGACCTGGACACCCTGCCGGCGCCGGCAAGGAAGACCTGGCGTCCCTGCCGGCGCTGGTGGCGTAGACCTGGCCTCCCTAGTTGGCGCTTCCTGCGTATACATTGACTTCCGAGCTGGCGCCGGTGGAATAGACCTGGCCTCCATAGCTGGCGCCGGCAGGGTAGACCTGGCCTCCGTAGCCGGCGCTGGCATTGTACTCGTGGCCTCCCAACCCCTCATCGGTGGTCTAGACCTGGACTCCCTAGCTGGCACCAGCTGCGTATTCATTGTCATCCTAGCCTGCGCCGGTGGGATAGACCTGGCTTCCCTAGCCGGCCCCGGCAGCGTAGACCTGGCCTCCTTAGCCGGCGCCGGCAGGGTAGACCTGGCCTACCTGCCAGCGATGGCAGGGTAGACATGGCCAACCAAGCCAGCGCCGGCGTCGTAGACCTGGCCTCCCTATCAGGCGTCGGCGGAATAGTCATTGCCTCCCTGCTGGCACCGGCGGGGTAGACCTGGGCTCCCTGCTGGCGCCGGCGGGGTAGACCTGGACTCCCAAGCCGGCGCCAGCAGCGTAGACCTGGCCTCCCAAGCAGGTGCCGGTGGGGTAGACCTGGACTCCCAAGCCGGCGCCGGCAGCGTAGACCTGGCCTCCCAAGCAGGTGCCGGTGGGGTAGACCTGGCCTCCGTAGCCGGCGCCGTCGGAGTAGACCTGGATTTCCTTCCCAGCGCGAGCCCGGTAGACCTGTCCTCCCTACCCGGCACCAGCAGGGTAGATCTGGCCTCCCTGCCGGCGCCGGCGAGTTAGACCTGGCCTCCCTGCTGGCGCCGGCGGGGTAGACCTGGCCTCCCTTCCGGTGTCGGCGGGGTAGACCTGGCCTACCATGCCGGCACAGGCGAGTAAATCCTCGCCTCCCAAGCCGGCGCCGGCAGCGTAGACCTGGCCTCCATAGCCGGCACTGACGTGGTAGACCTGGACTCCCTGCCGGCGCCAGCGGAGTAGACCTGGCCTCTCTAGGCGGCGGCGGCCGGGTAGACCTGTCCTGTCTAGGCGGTGCAGGCCGGGTAGACCTGGCCTCCCTAGCCGGCGCCGGCGGGGTAGACCTGGGCTCGCTAGCCGTCTCCGGTGGGGTAGACCTGGCCTCCCCGCTGGCGCCGGCGGGGTAGACCTGGCCTCCTAAGCCTTCGCTGGCGGCGTAGACATTTTATTCCTAGCCGCCGCCGGCGGGATAGACCTGGCCTCCCTAGCCGGCGCCGGCGGGGTAGACCTGGCCTCCCTAGCTGGCGCCGGTATAGTAGACCTGGCCTCCATATCCGGAGACGGCGGGGTAGACCTGGCCTCCCTGCCGGCGCCGGCGGGGTAGACCTGGCCTCCCAAGCCGGCACCGGCGTCGTAGACCTGGCCTCCAAATCCGGCGCCGGCGTCATAGACCTGGCCTCCCTAGCTGTCGCCGGCTGCGTATACATTGACTTACTAGCCGGCGCCGGCGGTATAGACCTGGCCTCCCTAGCCGGCGCCAGCGGGGAATATCTGGCCTCCCTGCCGGCACCGGCGGGGTAGACATGGCCTCTCTAGCCAGCGCGAACTTGGTAGACGTGGGCTCCGTAGGCGGCGCCGTCGGGGTAGACCTGGCCTCCCTATCCAGAGCCGGCGCGGAAGAAGTGGCCTCTCTACCGGGCGCCGGCAAAGTAGACCTGGCCTCCCTGCCGGCGTTGGCGGGGTAGACCTGGCTTCCGAAGGTGGCGCCGGCGGGGGAGACCTGGCCTCCCAAGGCGGCACCGGCGTCCTAGACCTGGCCTCCCTAGCCGGCGCCGGCGGGGTAGACCTGGCGTCCCTATCCGGCGCTGGTGCGGTAGACCTGGCCTCCCTAGTTGGTGCTTCCTGCGTATACATTGACTTCCGAGCTGGCGCCGGCGGAATAGACCTGGCCTCCATAGCTGGCGCCGGCAGGGTAGACCTGGCCTCCGTAGCCGGCGCTGGCATTGTACTCCTGGCCTCCCAACCCCTCATCGGTGGTCTAGACCTGGCCTCCCTAGCTGGCGCCAGCTGCGTATTCATTGTCATCCTAGCCTGCGCCGGTGGGATAGACCTGGCCAACCAAGCCAGCGCCGGCGTCGTATACCTGGCCTCCCTATCAAGCGTCGGCGGAATAGTCATTGCCTCCATAGCCGGCGCCGTCGAGTTAGACCTGGCCTCCCTGCCAGCGCCGGCTGGGTAGATCTGGCCTCCCAAGGCGGCGCCGGCGGCGTAGACCTGGCCTCCCTAGCCGGCACCGGCGGGGTAGACCTGGCCTCCCTATCCGGTGCCGGCGTGGTAGACCTGGCCTCCCTAGCCGGCGCCGGCGGGGTAGACCTGGCTTCCATATCCGGCGACGGCGGGTTAGACCTGGCCTCCCTAGCCAGCGCCGGCAGCGTAGAACTGGCCTCCCAAGCAGGCGCCGGTGGGGTAGACCTGGCCTCCGTAGCTGGTGCCGTCGGGGTAGACCTGGATTTCCTTCCCAGCGCGAGCCCGGTAGACCTGGCCTCCCTATCAGGCGTCGGCGGAATAGTCATTGCCTCCCTGCTGGCACTGGCGGGGTAGACCTGGGCTCCCTGCCGGCGCCACCGGGTAGACCTGGACTCCCAAGCCGGCGCCGGCAGCGTAGACCTGGCCTCCCAAGCAGGTGCCGGTGGGGTAGACCTGGCCTCCGTAGCCGGCGCCGTCGGAGTAGACCTGGATTTCCTTCCCAGCGCGAGCCCGGTAGACCTGTCCTCCCTACCCGGCACCAGCAGGGTAGATCTGGCCTCCCTGCCAGCGCCGGCGAGTTAGACCTGGCCTCCCTGCTGGCGCCGGCGGGGTAGACCTGGCCTCCCTTCCGGTGTCAGTGGGGTAGACCTGGCCTACCAAGCCGGCACAGGTGAGTAAATCCTCGCCTCCCAAGCCGGCGCCGGCAGCATAGACCTGGCCTCCATAGCCGGCGCTGGCGGGGTAGACCTGGCCTCTGTAGCCGGCACCGGCGGGGTAGACCTGGCCTCCCTAGCCGCACCAGCGTGGTAGACCTGGCCTCCCAAGCCGGCGCCGGCGGGGTACACATGGCCTCCTGAGCCGGCGCCGGCGGGATAGACCTGGCCTCCTTATCCGGCGACGGCGTTGTGGACCTGGCCTCCCTAGTCGGCGCCGTCGGGGTAGATCTGGCCTCCGTAGCCGGCGCCGGCGGGGTAGACCTGGACTCCCTAGCCGGCGCCGGTATGGTAGATCTGGCCTCCCAAGCCGGAGCCGGTGGGGTAGACGTGGTCTCCGTAGCCAACGCCGGCGGGGTAGACCTGGCCTCCGTAGCCGGCGCTGGCGTCATACACATTGCCTCGCTAGCCGGCGCCGGCGGGGTAGACCTGGCCTCCAAAGCCGGCTCCGGCGTCATAGACCTGGCCTCCCTAGCCGGCGTCAGCGGCGTAGATATTGCCTCCCTAGCCGGAGGCCGGCGAGTTAGTCCTGGCGTCCCCGCCGGCGCCAGCGGGGTAGACCTGGCCTCCTAAGCAGGCGCTGGCGGCGTAGACCTGGCCTCTGTAGCCGGCACCGGCGGGGTAGACCTGGCCTCCCTAGCCGCACCAGCGTGGTAGACCTGGCCTCCCAAGCCGGCGCCGGCGGGGTACACATGGCCTCCTGAGCCGGCGCCGGCGGGATAGACCTGGCCTCCTTATCCGGCGACGGCGTTGTGGACCTGGCCTCCCTAGTCGGCGCCGTCGGGGTAGATCTGGCCTCCGTAGCCGGCGCCGGCGGGGTAGACCTGGACTCCCTAGCCGGCGCCGGTATGGTAGATCTGGCCTCCCAAGCCGGAGCCGGTGGGGTAGACGTGGTCTCCGTAGCCAACGCCGGCGGGGTAGACCTGGCCTCCGTAGCCGGCGCTGGCGTCATACACATTGCCTCGCTAGCCGGCGCCGGCGGGGTAGACCTGGCCTCCAAAGCCGGCTCCGGCGTCATAGACCTGGCCTCCCTAGCCGGCGTCAGCGGCGTAGATATTGCCTCCCTAGCCGGAGGCCGGCGAGTTAGTCCTGGCGTCCCCGCCGGCGCCAGCGGGGTAGACCTGGCCTCCTAAGCAGGCGCTGGCGGCGTAGACCTGGCCTCCCAAACCGACGCTGGCAAGGTAGACCTGGCTTCCCTAGCCGACGCCGGTATAGTAGACCTGGCCTCCCAAGCTGGCGCCTGCGTGGTAGACCTGGCCTCCCTAACCACGCCAGCATGGTAGACCTGGCCTGCCAAGCCGCCGCCGGCGGGGTAGACCTGGCTTCCATATCCGGCGACGGCGGGGTAGACCTGGCCTCCTTAGCTGGTGCCGGCGGGGTAGACCTGGCCTACCTGCCGGCGCCGGTGGGGTAGACCTGACCAACCAAGCCGGTGCCGGCGTCATAGACCTGGCCTCCCTATCAGGCGTCGGCGGCATAATCATTCCCTCCATAGCCGGCGCTGGCGGAGTAGACCTGGCCTCCCTGCTGATGCCGGCGTTGTACACCTGGCCTCCCAAGCCGGCGCCGGCGGGGTAGACCTGGCCTCCCAAGTCGGTGCCGGCGGCGTAGACCTGGCCTCCCTGCTGACGCCGGCGTTGTAGACCTGGCCTCCCAAGACGCCGCCGGCGGTGTAGACCTGGCCTCCCTAACCAGCGCCGGCGGGGAAGACCTGTCCTCCCTAGCCGGCACCAGCAGGGTAGACCTGTCCTCCCAAGCCGGCGCCGGCAGGGTAGACGTGGCCACCCTAGCCAGCGTCGGCGCGGAAGACCTGGCCTTTCTACCGGGCGCCGGCAAAGTAGACCTGGCCTCCCTGCCGGCGTTGGCGAGGTAGACCTGGCCTCCCAAGGCGGCGTCGGTGGCGTAGATCTGGCCTCCCTAGCCGGCGCCGTCGAGTTAGACCTGGCCTCCCTGCCAGCGGCGGCTGGGTAGATCTGGCCTCCCAAGGCGGCGCCGGCGGCGCAGACCTGGCCTCCCTAGCCGGCGCCGGCGGGGTAGACCTGGCCTCCCTATCCAGTGCCGGCGCGGTATACCTGGCCTCCCTAGCCGGCTCCGGCGGGGTTGACCTGGCCTCCCTAGCCACGCCAGCGTGGTAGACCTGGCCTGCCAAGCAGGCGCCGGCGGGGTAGACCTGGCTTCCATATCCGGCGACGGCGGGGTAGACCTGGCCTCCCTAGCCGGCGCCGGCGGGGTAGACCTGGCCTCCCTAGCCGGTGCCGGCGGCGTAGACCTGGCCTCCCTAGCCGGCGCCAGCGGGGTAGACCTGGCCTCCCTAGCCGGCGCCGGCGGGGAAGACCTGGCCTCCCTGCTGGCACCGTGGGGGTAGACCTGGGCTCCCTGCCGGCGCCGGGGGGGTAGACCTGGACTCCCAAGCCGGCGCCGGCAGCGTAGACCTGGCCTCCCTAGCCGGCGTCGGCGTCGTAGACATTGCCTCACTAGCCGGCACCAGCGGGGTAGACCTGGCCTCCATAGCGCGCCAGCGTGGTAGACCTGGCATCCCAAGCCGGCGCCGGCAGGGTAGACCTGGCCTCCGTAGCCAGCGTCGGCGGGGTAGACCTGGCCTCCCTGCCGGCACCGGCATGGTAGACCTGGAATCCCTAGCTGGCGCCAGCTGCGTATACTTTGTCTTCCTAGCCGGTGCCGCCGGGATAGACCTGGCCTCCCTAGCCGGCGCCGGCGGGGTAGACCTGGCCTTCCTAGCCGGCGCCGGTATGGTAGACCTGGCCTCCCAAGCCGGCGCCGGCGCGGTAGACCTGGCCTCCATAGCCCACGCCGGCGGCGTAGAACTGTCGTCCCTAGCTGGGGCTGGCGTGGTAGACCTGGCCTCCGTAGCCGGCACCGGCGGGGTAAACATGGCCTCCCAAGACGGCGCCGGTGGGATAGACCTGGGATCCCAAGCCTTCGCCAGCGGGGAAGACTTGGTCTCCCTAACCGGCGCCGGCGGGTTAGACCTGGCCTCCCTAGCCGGCACCGGCGGGGTAGACCTGGCCTCCGTAGCCGGCGCCGGCGGGGTAGACCTGGCCTCCGTAGCCGGCGCCGGCGGGGTAGACCTGGCCTCCGTATCCTGCGCTGGTGGGGTAGACCTGGCTTCCGTATCCTGCGCCGGTGGGGTAGACCTTGCCTCTCTAGGCGGCGCCGCCTGGCTAGCCCTGACATGCCTTCCGGCACCAGCGTTGTAGACCTGGCCTCCCTAGCCGTCGCCTGCGGGGTAGACTAGGCCTCTCTAGGCGGCGCCGGCGGGGTAGACCTAGCCTCCGTAGCCGACGCCGGCAGGCTAGACCTGGCCTCTCAAGGCGGCGCCGGCCACGTAGACCTGGCCTCCCTAGCCGGTGTCGGCAGCGTAGGCATTGCCTCCCTTGCCGGCGCCGGCGGTGTTGACCTGGCATCCCAAGCCGCACCAGCGTGTTAGACCTGGCCTCCCAAGCCGGCGCTGGCGGGGTAGACCTGGCCTCCCTAGCCGGCGCCGGTGGGGAAGACCTGGCCTACCTGCCGGCGCCGGAGGGGTAAACCTGGCCTCCCTAGCCGGCGGCAGGGTAGTAGAACTCCCCTGTCTAGGCGACGCCGGCGGGGTAGACCTGGCCTCCGTAGCCAGCGCCAGCAGGTTAGACTTAACCTCCCTGCCAGCGCCGGCGGGGTAGACCAGGCCTCCCAAGCCAGCGCCGGCGGCGTAGACCTGGCCTCCAAAGCCGGCGTCGGCAGCGTAGACATTGCCTCCCTAGCCAGCGCCGGCGGGGTAGACCTGGCCTCCCTAGCCGCGCCAGCGTGTTAGACCTGGCCTCCCAAGTCGGCGCTGGCGGGGTAGACCTGGCCTCCCAAGCTGGCGGCAGGGTAGTAGAATTCCCCTGTCTAGGCGGCGCCGGCGGGGTAGACCTGGCCTCCCAAGCCGGCGTCGGCGGCGTCGACATTGCCTCGCTAGCCGGCGCCGGCGGGGTAGACTTGGCCTCCCTGCCGGCGCCGGCGGGGTAGACCTGGCCTCCCAAGCTGGCGCCTGCGGCGTAGACCTGGCCTCCCTAGCCGCCGGCGGCGGCGTAGACATTGCCTCACTAGCCGGAGCCGGCACGGTACACCTGGCCCCTGCAGGCGGCGCCGGCCTGGTAGACTAGGCCTCCCTAGCTGGCGCCGGCGGGGTAGACCTGGCCTCCCTACCCAGCGTCGGCGGCGTAGACATTACCTCGCTAGCAGGCGCCGGTGGGGTAGACCTGTCCTCACAAAACGGTGCCGGTGGGGTAGACCTGGCCTCCCAAGCCGGCGCCAGCGGGATAGACCTGGCTTCCCTAGCTGGCACCAGCGGGGTAGACCTGGCCTCCGTAGCCAGTGCCGGCGGGGCAGACCTGGCCTCCCTAGCCGGCATCGGCGGCGTAGAAATTGCCTCTCTGCCGACGCCGGCGGTGTAGACCTGACCTCCCAAGCCGGCACCGGCGTCGTAGACCTGGCTTCCCTATCCGGCGTCGGCGGCGTAGACCTGGCCTCCCTAGCCGCACCAGCGTGTTAGAGCTGGCCTCCCAAGCCGGCGCCGGCGGGGTAGACCTGGCCTCCCTATCTGGCGCCGGAGAGATAGACCTGACCTCTCTGCCGGTGCTGGCGGGGTATACCTGGACTCCCAAGCCGGCGCCGGTGGCATAGACCTGGCCTCCCTGCCGGCGCCGGCGGGGTAGACCTTGCCTCCCTATCTGGCGCCGGAGAGATAGACCTGACCTCTCTGCCGGTGCTGGCGGGGTACACCTGGACTCCCAAGATGGCGCCGGCGGCGTACACCTGGCCTTCCTAGCGGGCGCCGGAGGGATAGACCTGGCCTCCCTTCCGGCGCCGGCGGGGTAGACCTGTCCTCACAAAACGGTGCCGGTGGGGTAGACCTGGCCTCCCAAGCCGGCGCCAGCGGGATAGACCTGGCTTCCCTAGCTGGCACCAGCGGGGTAGACCTGGCCTCCGTAGCCAGTGCCGGCGGGGCAGACCTGGCCTCCCTAGCCGGCATCGGCGGCGTAGAAATTGCCTCTCTGCCGGCGCCGGAGGTGTAGACCTGACCTCCCAAGCCGGCACCGGCGTCGTAGACCTGGCTTCCCTATCCGGCGTCGGCGGCGTAGACCTGGCCTCCCTAGCCGCACCAGCATGTTAGAGCTGGCCTCCCAAGCCGGCGCCGGCGGGGTAGACCTGGCCTCCCTAGCCGGCGCCAGTGGGGAAGACCTGGCCTCCCAAGCTGGCGGCAGGGTAGTAGAACTCCCCTGTCTAGGCGGCGCCGGCGGGGTAGACCTGGCCTCCCTAGCCGGCGCCGGCGGCGTAGACCTGGCCTCCCAAGCCGGCGTCGGCGGCGTAGACATTGCCTCCCTAGCCAGCGCCGGCGGGGTAGACCTGGCCTCCCTGCCGGCGCCGGCGGGGTAGACCTGGCCTCCCAAGCCGGTGCCAGCGGGGTAGACCTGGCCTCACAAGACGGCGTCGACGGGGTAGACCTGGCCTCCCTAGCAGCACCAGCGTGGTAGACCTGGCCTCCCAAACTGGCGCCGGTGGGGTAGACATGGCTTCCATAGCCGGCGCCGACGGGATAGACCTGGCCTCCTTAACCAGCGACTGCGGTGTAGACCTGGCCTCCTTAGCCAGCGCCGGCGGGATAGACCTGGAGTCCCAGCCGGCGCCAGCGGGGTAGACCTGGCCTCCCAAGCCGGCGCCGGAGGCGTAGACCTGGCCTCCCAAACCGGCACTGGCGGGGTAGACCTGGCTTCCCTAGCCGGCGCTGGTATAGTAGACCTGGCCTCCCACGCCGGCGCCAGCGGGATAGACCTGGCCTCCGTTGCCACGCCAGCATGGTAGACCTGGCCTGCCAAGCCGCCTCCGGCGGGGTAGACATGGCTGCCTTAGCCAGCGCCGGCGGGGTAGACCTGGCTTCCATATCCAGCGACGGCGGGGTAGACCTGGCCTCCCTGCTGGTGCCGGCGGGTAGACCTGGCCTCCAAAGCCGGCGCAGGCGTCGTAGAGCTGGCCTCTCTAGCCGGAGCCGGCGGCATAGACATTGCTTCCCTAACCGGCGCCGGCGGGGGAAACCTGGCAGCTTAAGCCGGCGCCGGCGGCGTAGACCTGGCCTCCCTAGCCGGCGCCGGTGGGGAAGACCTGGCCTCCCTGCCGGCACTGGCGGGGTAGACCTGGTCTCCCTGCCGGCGCCGGTGGCGTAGATCTGGCCTCCCAAGCCGGCGCCAGCGGGATTAGACATGGCCTCCCAAGCCAGCGCTGGCTTCGTATACCTGGCCTCCCTAGCTGGCGCTGGCTGCGTATACATTGTCTTCCTAGACGGCGCCGGTGGTGTAGAGCTGGCCTCCGTAGCTGGCGCCGGCGCGGTAGACCTGGACTCCCCAGCCGGCGCTGGTGTGGTAGACCTGGCCTCCCTGCCGGCGCCGGCGGCGCACACCTGGCCTATTTTAGCTGGCGTCAGCAGCGTTGACATTTCCTCGCTAGCCGGCGCCGTCGGGGTAGACCTGGCCTCCCAAGCCTGCACCAGTGGGGTAGACCTGGCCTCCCTAGCCAGCGCCAGCGGGGTAGACCTGGCCTCCCAAGCCGGCGCCGGCGGCGTAGACCTGGCCTCCCTACCTGGCGCCAGCAGGGTAGACATGGCCTCCCTGCCGGCGTTGGTGGGGTAGACCTGGCCTCCCTAGCCAGCGCCGGCGACTTAGACCTGACCTCCCTTGACGGCGCCGGCAAGGAAGACCTGGCCTCCCTGCCGGCGTTGGCGGGGTAGACCTGGCCTCCCTAGCCAGCGCCGGCAAGGAAGACCTGGCCTCCCTGCCGGCGCTGGCGGGGTAGACCTGGACTCCCAAGCCGGCGCCAGCGGGGTAGACCTCGCCTCCCAAGCCAGCGCCAGCGGCGTAGACCTGGCCTTCCTATCAGGCGTTGGCGGCATAGTCATTGCCACCATAGCCGGCGCCGGCGGGGTAGACCTAGCCTCCCAAACCTGCACCGGTGGCGTAGACCTGGCCTCCTAGCTGTCGCCGGCTTCGTATACATTGTCGTCCTAGCCGGCGCCGGCAGTGTAAACCTGGCCAACAAATCTGACGCCGGCGTCGTAGAGCTGGCCTCCCTAGCCGGCGTCGGCGCATAGACATTGCCCCGCTAGCCGGCACCGGCGGGGTAGACCTGGCCTCCCCGCTGGCGCCGGCGGGGTTGACCTGGCCTCCCAAACCGGCGCCGGGGGGGTAGACCTGGCCTCCCTAGCCGGCGCCAATGTGGTAGACCTGGAATCCCAAGCCGGCGCTGGCGGCGTAGACCTGGTCTCCCTACCCGGCGCCGGCAGGGTAGACCTGGCCTCTCTGCCGGCGCCGGCGTCGTAGACCTGGCATCCCTAGCCGGCGCCGGTGGCGTAGACCTGGACTCCCTAGCTGGCGCCGGCAGCGTAGACATTTTCTTCCTAGCCAGCGCCAGCGAGGTAGACCTGGCCTCTCTAGGCGGCGCCAGCGGCTTAGACATTGCCTCCCTAGCCGGCGCCGGCGGGGGAGACCTGGACTCCCTGTTGGCGCCGGAGTGGTAGACCTGGCCTCCCAAGCCGGAGCCGGCAAGGAAGACCTGGCCTCTCTGCCGGCGACGGTTGGGTAGACGTGGCCTCCCAAGCTAGCGCCATCGGCATAGACCTGGCCTCTCTAGCTGGCGCCGGCTGCATATACATTGTCTTCCTAGCCGGTGCCGGCGGGATAGACCTGGCCTCCGTAGCCGGCGCCGGCTAGGAAAACCTGGCCTCCCTGCCGGCGCCGGCGGGGTAGACCTGACCTCCCAAGCCGCCTCCGGCGGGGTAGACCTGGCCTCTCAAGCCGGCGCCGGCGCCGTAGGCGTGGCCTCCCTAGCTGGCGCCGGCAGCGTAGACATTGTCCTCCTAGCCGGCTCCGGCGGGATAGACCTGGCCTCCCTGCCGGCGCCAGCAGGGTAGACCTGACCTCCCTAGCCGTGCCAGCGGGGTAGACCTGGCCTCCCAAGCCGGCGCCGGCGGCGTAGACCTGGCCTCCCTAGCCGGCGCTGGCGGGGTAGACCTGGCCTCCCTACCTGGCGCCAGCAGGGTAGACATGGCCTCCCTGCCGGCGTTGGTGGGGTAGACCTGGCCTCCCTAGCCAGCGCCGGCGACTTAGACCTGACCTCCCTTGACGGCGCCGGCAAGGAAGACCTGGCCTCCCTGCCGGCGTTGGCGGGGTAGACCTGGCCTCCCTAGCCAGCGCCGGCAAGGAAGACCTGGCCTCCCTGCCGGCGCTGGCGGGGTAAACCTGGACTCCCAAGCCGGCGCCAGCGGGGTAGACCTCGCCTCCCAAGCCAGCGCCGGCGGCGTAGACCTGGCCTCTCTAGCTGGCGCCGGCTGCATATACATTGTCTTCCTAGCCGGTGCCGGCGGGATAGACCTGGCCTCCGTAGCCGGCGCTGGCTAGGAAAACCTGGCCTCCCTGCCGGCGCCGGCGGGGTAGACCTGACCTCCCAAGCCGCCTCCGGCGGGGTAGACCTGGCCTCTCAAGCCGGCGCCGGCGCCGTAGGCGTGGCCTCCCTAGCTGGCGCCGGCAGCGTAGACATTGTCTTCCTAGCCGGCTCCGGCGGGATAGACCTGGCCTCCCTGCCGGCGCCAGCGGGGTAGCCCTGACCTCCCTAGCCGTGCCAGCGTGGTAGACCTGACCTCCCAAGCTGGTGCCGGCGGTGTAGACATGGCCTCCTTATCCGGCGCCAGCGGGGTAGACCTGGCCTTCATATCCGGCGAGGGCGGGGTAGACCTGGCCTCCCAAGACGGCGCCGGCGTCATAGACATTGCCCCGCTAGCCGGCACCGGCGAGGTAGACCTGGCCTCCCCGCCGGCGCTGTCGGGGTAGACCTGGCCTCCCAAACCGGCGCCGGCGGCGTAGACCTGGCCTCCCTAGCCGGCGCCAGCGTGGTAGACCTGGACTCCCAAGCCGGCGCTGGCAGGGTAGACCTGGCCTCTCTGCCGGCGCCGGCGTCGTAGACCTGGCATCCCTAGCCGGTGCCGGTGGCTTAGACCTGGCCTCCCTAGCTGGTGCCGGCAGCGTAGACATTGTCTTCCTAGCCGGCGCCGGCGGGATAGACCTGGCCTCCCTAGCCGGCGCCGGCGGGGTAGAGCTGGTCTCCGAAGCCGGTGCCAGCGGGGAAGACCTGGCCTCCCTGCCGGCTCCGGCGGAATAGACCTGGCCTCCCTATCCGACGCCGGCGAGGTAGACCTGGCCTCTCTAAACGGCGCCAGTGGGGTAGACCTGGCCTCCCAAGCCAGCGCCAGCGGGGTAGACCTGGCCTCCCAAGCCGGCGCTGGCGTCGTAGACCTGGCCTCCCTAGCCGGCGCCGGCGTCGTAGACATTGACTCCCTAGCCGACACCGGCGGTGTAGACCTGGCCTCCCAAGCCGGCGCCAGCGGGGTAGAACTGGCCTCCCAATCCTGCGCCGGCGGCATAGACCTGGCCTCCCTAGCTGTCGCCGGCTTCGTATACATTGTCTTCCTAGCCGGCGCCGGCGGGATAGACCTGGCCAACCAAGCCGGCGCCGGCGTCGTAGACCTGGCCTTCCTATCAGGCGTCGGCGGCATAGTCATTGCCACCATAGCCGGCGCCGGCGGGGTAGACCTGGCCTCCCAAGCCTGCACCGGCGGCGTAGACCTGGCCCCTAGCTGTCGCCGGCTTCGTATACATTGTCTTCCTAACCGGCGCCGGCGTGATAGACCTGGCCAACCAAGCCGTCAGTGGTGTCGTAGACCTGGCCTCCTTATCATGCATCGGCGGCATGGTCATTGCCTCCATAACCGGCGCCGTTGGGGTAGACCTGGCCTCCCTAGCCGGCGCAGGTATGGTAGACCTGGCCTTCCAAGCCAGCGCCGGTGGCGTAGGCCTGGCCTCCCTAGCCGGCGGCGGCGGCGTATACCTGGCATCCCTAGCTGGCGCCGGCGAGTTAGACCTGCCCCCCTACCGGCGCCGGCGGGATAGATCTGGCCTCCCTGCCGGCGCCGGCGGGTTAGACATGGCCTCCCTAGATGCGCCAGGGTGGTAGACCTGGCCTCCCTTGCCGGCGCCTGTGGGGTAGACATGGCTTCCCTATCCGGCGCCGGTGGCGTAGACATTGCCTCCCTAGCCGGCTCCGGCGGGGTAGACCTGGGAACCCAAGCCTTCGGCAGCGGGGAAGACTTGGTCTCCCTAACCGGCGCCGGCAGGTTAGACCTGGCCTCCCTAGCCGGCACCAGCGTGGTAGACCTGGCTTCCCAAGCCAGCGCCGGCAGGGTAGACCTGGCCTCCCTAGCCGGCGTCGGCGGCGTAGACCTGGCCTCCCTAGCCGGCGCCGGCGTTTTAGACCTGGCCTCTCAAGCCGGTGCCGGCGGGGTACACCTGGCCTCCCTAGCCGGCATCGACGGGATAGACCTGGCCTCCATAGCCGGCACCGGCGTGGTAGAGCTGACCTCCCTAGCCGGCGCCAGCGGGGTAGACCTGGCTTCCCCAGCCGGCGGCGGTGGGGTAGACCTGGCCTCCCTGTCAGTGGCGGCGGTGTAGACCTGGCCTCCCTAGCCAGCGTCGTCGGCGTAGGCATTTTCTTCCTAGCCGGCGCCGGCGGGATAGACCTGGCCTCCCTAGCCGGCGCCGGCGGGGTAGACCTGGCCTCCGTAGCCGGTGCCGGCGGGGTAGACCTGGACTCCCAAGCTGGCGCCGGAGGAGTAGACCTGGACTCCCTAGCCGGCGCCGGCGTGGTAGATCTGTCCTTCCAAGCCGGCGCCGGCTGGATAGACCTGGCCTCCCTAGCCGGCGCTGGCGGCGTAGACCTGGCCTCCATAGCCATCATCGGCAGCGTAGACCTGGCCTCCCTTGCCGGCGCAGGCGGCGTAGACATTTTCTTCCTAGCCGAGCCGGCGGGATAGACCTGGCCTCCCTAGCCTCGCCGCCGGGGTAGACCTGGCCTCCCTAGCCGCGCCAGCGTGGTAGACCTCGCCTCCTTAGCTGGCGCTGGAGGGGTAGACCTGGCCTCCGTAGCCAGCGCCTGCGGGGTAGACCTGTCCTCCCAAGCTGGCGCCGGCGCGGTAGACCTGGCCTCGCAAGCCGGTGCCGGCGTGATAAACCTGGCTTTCCTAGCCGGCACCGGAGGGGTAGACCTGGTCCCCGTAGCCAGCGCCGGCGGGTAGACCTGGCCTCCATAGCCCGCGTCGCGGGCGTAGACATTGCCTCCCTTGCCTGCGCCAGAGGGGTACACCTGCCCTCCCTAGCCAGCGCCGGCGGGGTAGACCTGGCCTCCGTAGCCAGTGCCGGCGGGGTAGACCTGGCCTCCCTAGCCGTCGGCGGCGGCGTAGACATTGCCTCGCTAGCCGGCGCCGGCGGGGTAGACTTGGCCTCCCGAGCCGGCGCCGGCGGGGTGTGGGTAGTTAGGGTCTGGCGGCCAGAAGATGTCGCGCTGTACGGGAAGATTGGGCCCCTCTCCTAATAGCCAATAACGGTTAGTTTATGGTGTAAGCAGGCGGAAGTGACGTTGTAAACCTTAGCTATATAAAGCTGTGTTACTCATCAATAAACGCCATTTGCTGTCCACCATATTGGTGTCTGCAAGCCGATGGCCCGAGCGGCCTGGGGTGGGTCGCCGTGCCGTTCCTGAACCAGGTCGCTGCGCCTCAGAAGGCAACAAGTGGTGCCGAAACCCGGGATCATCTCCTGGACGGGTGAACGGCGGCCGGAGCGGCAGGACCAGCCCGGCGGGGAGGACGCTCCCGGACCAACAAGGAGGATGGAAGCCCTTGTGAAGGTCGTATCACAATTACATAAGCAATGGGGTATTGATTGTAAACCCAAAGATTTTACTGTCGCCGTTGCGAGGCTTTTACAAATAGGGGTCATTGACCAGCCGGTGGATATTCTCCACCCTGAATTGTGGGATAAGTGTACTAAAGCGTTAGCCGAGGAGACGATGTCCTCGGGTTGTGGGAAAAACCTTAAGTCTTGGGGAAAGTCGTACAAGCCCTGCAGAAGGCCATACAAGAGCAGGAGACCTGGGTGGCAGCAAGGGACTGTTTGTTGGTCACCCCGAAAGTAGGAGTCAGGGCAGCCACACAGACTCCGCTCCCCCCAGACGGTGGCAATTCTGCTGAGCCTAAAAACTTGCGAGAGGGCGATACGCCCCCCAAATCCCCGAACCCCGACCCGCTTACAGACGGACAGAATCAAGCAAAATCCTTCTGGGGTGGGTTAGCCGAGGAGGCCAGAGGTGCCGCGGGGAAATCAGAGTTTGAGGACGTCTGGGCTAGACCACCGCCCTATGCGCCCCAAAATGGCGCCGACCAGCAAGGGGGAGGGCGGGGCGAGGATACCCCCGGCGGGAACAGGAGGGAAGCGCTAGAACTAACAAGCGCGTGCAAACGGGAAGGGGAGGAGAACGAGAAGGAGAAAAGTGGTGGGGACAAACGGGAAGGGAAGGGGAGCGTGAGTGATGGGTGGAGGGCCAATCAGAACGGCCATCTGAAGAAATGCCCTTATAGGGCAAACACCCCCCCTAGTAGAAGGCGGGGCAAGCCAAGAGGGGGGGAACAGCCCGCCCGCAAGGGAAGTGGGCGGGGCCGGAGCCCAACAAAAAAGTATCGGAGCCCGGAAGTAACCAGTCAGTCGAGTTCTGATTCCGGATCAGACACTAGCTGGGACGAGTGGCTCGCAACCGATCCAAATTCAGAGGGGGAGGAAGCGGGGGTAAACAAGGTTAAAAACCAAAATATCCCCATCCGCAATAAAGAGGGACTGCGAGGGGGAAAAATTCCTCTCACGGATTGGAAAAAAATAAAGATTGCGTGTGCCAATTGGGCCCCATCGGCCACGCTAGCGTTCTCGGTCCGGGTGACGGACGGGGGACAAAGGGTCCATTCGCCAATAAACCCTAAGGATATACAAGCGATTGTTAAAGCAATTACGGACAAAGGGCTTAATTCTGCCATGGTCTCCATCCTCATAGATGGGGTTTTCGGAGGAGATGACATGCTCCCATTCGATATAAAACAGACTTGTAGATTGATTTTTGATGGGGCAGGGATGATTGTTTTTAAACAAGAATGGGAGGACAACTGTACGAAACAACTAGCCCAAGTAACTGGGGCAGATCACCCACTACATGGCTCCAGCCTGCAGCGACTAATGGGTACAGACCCAACAATGATTACCCCCCAGGCACAAGCCCAAGGCCTGCGGGCCCATGAAGTTACGGCAACTACTCGTGCAGCTAGAGAAGCTATTCGCACAGCCTCTAGAGTTATCGCCAAGCCATCGCCATGGTCTACAATAAAACAAAATGAAAGTGAAAGCTTTACACAATTTGTGGATCGCCTCCAAGCAGCAGTCGACTCCTCGACCCTACCCGCGGAAGCAAAAGGTCCGGTCGTTGCAGACTGCTTACGTCAGCAGTGTAATTCAAAAACCAAAGAAATCCTACGATCACTACCGGTGGGGTCAAGTATCGCGGACATGATTAAGCATGTCATGAAAGAAGAGCATCTGGCCCCGATTCAGGCGGCTGTTCGCACCGCTAGAGCTAATGTGATGGCATGTTTTAGATGTGGCCAGGCGGGCCACGTGGTGGCAAACTGCCCCCGACTGAGGGACCCGCCAACAGCGCCCCCCCCGCGCCAAAATCAATCCAGAGGACCGTGTTGGGCCTGTGGAAAGAAAGGACATTTCGCTAAGGATTGCAGATCTAAAACCCAGGGAAACGGGGGGGGGGGAGAGGGCACTCGGGCCGCGCACGACCCTCTCCCACTTGGGACATGAGGCGGCCCAACTATGCCAACCCCGGGTGGGGTGAGGCGCTCCCGAACCCGCTGCCCCCTCGAGAAGCGACCAACTTCATGGTCCAACCGATGGTCCAGCCCAATCAGCCCCTATCACAGGGACAACAAGGACTACCCCTTGGGGGCGAGACCTCAGGGTGGCCCTGGCAGTAAAGTGTGACAACCCGCCAGTGGTATGGGGGATCTGTTCCCTCTATAATATCTCAAATGACACCACCATTAGCGTCCCCTTCTTGATTGACACCGGAGCAGATGTTACAGTTATTCCTGAGACGAATTGGCCCCCACGCTGAAAATTGGAAGACGCCCCCATGGTGGGTGGAGTCGGGGGATTAACCCGAGCTCGGAAGAGTGCTCAATTGGTAGCAATCACGCTCCACACTGAAAAGGGACCAGAGAAAACCATCACCCTTTTCCCATATGTCATGTCAGGAGTCCCACCCCTGTTGGGGAGGGACACTCTAGCCCTGCTAAAAGCCAGAGTGACAAATTTACCCTAAGGGCCACTGCCGCACACCCACTTCCACCAATTAGGCTGACGTGGAAATCTTCCGACCCAGTGTGGGTCGAGCAGTGGCCCCTATCGAAGCCTCGAATGGACGCTCTTCTTGAGCTAATTGACCGCGAACTACAGTGAGGTCACATAGAGCCTTCCACTAGCTCGTGGAACACCCCAGTTTTCGTAATACCCAAATGAACTGGCGAAGGGTTTCGTCTCCTCCATGACCTGCGTGAAGTAAACAAGACAATCCAACCAATGGGTCCTGTCCAAACGCTGTTGCCTATGAACTCTATGATACCGGAAGGACAACCTTGTGCTGTCCTTGATATTAAGGACTGTTTCTTCTCGATACCCCTGCATGAGGAGGACAAGGAGCGGTTTGCTTTTTCCGTCGTGTTCCCAAACAGCCAACGCCCCAACCTACGCTTCCAGTGGAAAGTGCTGCCCCAAGGAATGATCAACTCACCCACTATCTGCCAGATTACGGTGGATCGGGCATTGGCACCGGTCCGGCGCAGTAACCCGACTGCGACTATCATTCAATACATGGATGATATTTTAATCGCTGCACCATCAGGAAGTCAGGTAGACCAGCTAGTGTCAACGGTTTCAGAAACTCTAAAAACAAACGGGTTCGAAATTGCAAGCGCGAAAATTAAAAGAGGACCATGCGTAAGTTTTTTGGGAGTGGAGATCACAAGTTCTTACGTAACCCCCCCCAAATAAAAATCCGTCGGAACATTAAGACACTCCATGATATGCAACAGTTAGTGGGGTCCTTGCAATGGCTCCGCAACATTGTTTTGATCCCTCCCGAAATCATGGTCCCGCTGTACGATCTTTTGAAAGGAAAGAACCCATGGGAACAAAAAACTCTGATGATAGAAGCAACGAACTCTCTCGACTTTATCGAGCAACAGGTGTCATCAAGCACGCTCGCCAGGTGGAACCCGAATATACCACTTGATCTGTATGTACACTTCACGGCAGGGGGGGGAGTAGGAGCATTAGCCCAGGGCCCCCCTAAGAAAGCCCAGCCAGTACAATGGATAGTCCTAGGAAAAACGTCACGTGCATTTTCTCCAGGAGTCGAGTGCCTTGGTAACCTCATCATGAAAGGCAGAAAACTCGCCCTAAGGCACTTAGGCATCGAACCCGCCAGGATATACCTACCCTTCCGCAAACAGCTTCCAGCGCAATCAGTGGCGATGTCAGAGTATCTGGCCATAGCTCTCGTCGGATTTGGTGGAGAAGTCCGGTACGCCACAAAGCCCCCCTGGGCTCAAATGCTGACAATTGTCAACATCGACCTTCCACGGAAGATCATGGACCGGCCCCAACCGGGACCAACGGTCTTCACAGACGCATCCTCAGCGACCTCAACCGCGGCAGTAGTATGGCAATCGGGAGGAGAATGGCACTGCATTAATATGACCGATTGTGCTCTTTCAGTCCAGCAGCTAGAAGCGACGGCCGTAGTACTAGCGTGCGGACTGTTCCCAGCAGAACATCTTAACATAGTAACTGATTCGATGTTTGTGGCCAAACTTTGCTTGGCCATGTCGGGGCCCGGCGTGTCAACATCCACAACAGCCCTAATGCTGGAAGAAGCACTTTTTTCTCGAAAGGGCACTATATCGGTCATCCATGTCAACAGCCACAGCCCAATTAAAGGGTTTTTCCAAACCAGTAACGACAAAGCAGACGCCGCTGCAAAAGGATTGTGGACACTAAGAGATGCCCGTCAGCTACATGAGTCTCTCCACATCGGAGCAAAAGCGTTAGTAAAGAGATGCGGGATCTCAGTCACTGACGCAAAACACATAGTAGCTACATGTCCCCACTGTCAGAAAGCACCACTGTGGTCCAGCGGGGTGAACCCCAGAGGTCTTAAAGCCTCCGAGGTGTGGCAGACGGATTTTACACTCTGCCAGTTGCTAAAACCTCGAGCGTGGCTAGCGGTAACTGTAGACACATATAGCGGGGTGATTGTAGCCACTCAACACCTTAAGACTGACTCCAAAACAACCATCCAACATTGGCTGACAGCCATGGCGTGGCTTGGCGTCCCTAATCAGATCAAAACGGACAACGGTCCAAATTTTGTTTCTAAATCAGTTCAGGCATTTGCTCTGAAATGGAGTATTACCCTAACACACGGCATCCCGTATAATAGCACGGGACAAGCCATAGTAGAACGAGCGAATCAAACTCTGAAATCTAAATTGGAGGTATTGGCAAAACCAGAAGGTTTTGTCAACGCCATTCCCCCGGGAGACCAAGCACGCCTACTAGCAACTGCTCTACTAGCACTGAATCAATTCCCCAGGGGGGAGGAGGTGAATAGCCCCACCCAAAAACATTGGGCCACTCGAGCACTAGAAGAAGGCCCGTTGGTCATAATTAGAAATGAGCTGGGAGAATGGGAACAAGGGTGGAAACTGGTTCTGACAGGGCGAGGGTATGCCGCTGTCAGAAAAGATGGTAGAGTTAAGTGGTGCCCGCTTAAGTCTATCAAACCAGACCTTCAGAATAAAACTAATGAAAACTGTGAGTTTTTGTTCACAGGACCGGATCATCGGACACCCCCGTAACCCGTACACCCCGGTGGCAAGCGTCCCGTCCAAACCTGGGAGTTCCACACTGACAGAATCCAGACAACGGCAAAATAGCCTCCGCAGGGGGGGGCTGCAATGCCTTTGTGTGATCCTGATTTCGGAGCTTGTCACTATAGGACAGGCAGAACCAAACTACTATCACCATCAACCGTTCAGATGGATCCTACGGGACCCTGCAAGTGACCGAGTGATAAGGGAGAACGTAACAGTAGGTGCCCCAACTTTTACGATAAAAAATAGTGACTTATTCTCCATAATTGGACGCGATTCATTATGGGGAACATACTGGTGTCCCAGTTCAAACCCAGGAAAAAGTTATTGTAACTATCCAGGATACTGGTTTTGTGGGTATTGGGGATGCGAGACCATTGTGACAAGTGATAGATGGAAACCACAAAAAGAAGACGAATTTTTGCGAGTAAGATGGGGACCAAATAGGTGTAAACATCCAAAGTTTGCGAGCGATGGATTACTATATGAAAAAGGTACTTGTACCCATTTGATTTTGGAAATCCTAAACCCGACCAATACGGGTTGGGTTGTGGGGAAAATGTGGTCAGTATTTCTTCACAACGGGTTTAAAGATCCAGGAGTAGTGATACAAATCATTAGAACCATGCAACAAGTACCCCAAGCAATCGGGCCTAACCCGGTTCTTAACCCACAAACATCCAAACCTTTAATACATAACACCAAAAATAATACCGAGGATACGGCTCCCAATAACACCAAAATTTTGACAACTTTAGAATTTGAAATGCCCCCCCTATGGAAGTTGTTGAACTCAACATACCAGATATTGAACTCTACAAATCCAAATATGACAACAAACTGCTGGCTTTGCTATGACGTAAGGCCCCCTTTTTATGAAGCAGTAGGTATACCCTCTAAACCAGAACTAGTGAATGGGTCTAATCCTGTACAATGTATATGGAACACTGAAAACAGCCCAGGAATGACGATGCAATATGTATCAGGACAGGGCAGATGTGTCGGCGAAGTACCCCCTGAGAAAAGGCGTTTATGTACAAACGAGACCACACTAGAAAAAGGATCAAAAGGTGATTGGCTAGTTCCTGCGAACAACACCAAATGGCTATGTTCGAGAATTGGAGTTACCCCATGTATATCTCTTAAACTGTTCAATGGAAGTAATGAATTTTGTATACAAGTAATAATTATCCCAAGAATCATATACCATCCTGAAGAATTTATATATAATCATCAAACCCTTTTAACTTCTCATCATATAGAAAAGCGAGAACCCTTTACCGCTCTGACCATAGCTACCCTACTAACTGTAGGAGCCGCAGGGGCAGGAACAGGAATAGCCTCATTAGCTGAACAAAACCAGAGGTTCCACTCCCTTAGAATAGCAGTAGATGAAGATTTGGTTCGAATTGAACAATCGATCAGCGCTTTAGAAATGTCATTGAGATCATTGTCAGAAGTAGTTTTACAAAATCGTAGAGGATTAGATCTCATGTTTCTACAACGAGGCGGACTATGTGCTGCATTAGGAGAAGAATGCTGTGTATACGCAGATAACACTGGGGTTGTCAGAGATACCATGGCCAAACTTAGGGAGGGTCTAGACAAAAGAAAAAGAGAAAGGGAAGCCCAACAAGGCTGGTTTGAATCATGGTTTAACCGTTCACCGTGGTTAACCACCCTGATATCTACCTTGATAGGACCGATCTCAATGATCATGATAGCACTGATCTTTGGACCCTGTATACTGAATAGGCTCGTGTCGTTTGTCAAGAGCCGACTAGAGAAGGTTAACATTATGCTGGTAGAACACCAGCAACTGCTTTAAGGATGTACCCACTCAGTGTTACCCCCAGTTATCCCTAAGTTACCCCAAGTTACACCCCATTATTACCAGTTACCCTCTAACTTCCACCCGTTCACTGTGCCTTATGTTTTTTATTCAAGTTTATGACATATACTTTTTAAGATTGTTATAAAGTATAGAATAAGAATAAAAATAGAATTTTTTTTAGGATTGTTGTATTTTAGCCAATTTAGTTATGCATAGGGAGGGGGGAAAATGTGGGTAGTTAGGCTCTGGCGGCCGGAAGATGTCGCGCTGTACGGGAAGATAGGGCCCCTCTCCTAATAGCCAATAACGGTTAGTTTATGGTGTAAGCAGGCGGAAGTGACGTTGTAAACCTTAGCTATATAAAGCTGTGTTACTCATCAATAAACGCCATTTGCTGTCCACCATATTGGTGTCTGCAAGCCGATGGCCCGAGCGGCCTGGGGTGGGTCGCCATGCCGTTCCTGAACCAGGTCGCCGCGCCTCAGAAGGCAACAGCGGGGTAGACATTGTCTTCCTAGCCGGCGCCAGCGGGATAGACCTGGCCCCCCTAGCCGGCGCCGGCGGGGTAGACCTGGCCTCACTGCCGGCGCCGGCGGCATAGACCTGGCCTCCTTAGCCGGCACCGGCGGGGTAGACCTGGTCTCCCAAGCCGGCGCCGGCAGGCTAGTCCTGGCCTCCCTAGCTGTGCCAGCATGGTAGACCTGGCCTCTCAATCCGGCGCCGGAGGGGTAGACCTGGCCTCCGTAGCCAGCACCGGTGGGGTAGACCTGGCCTCCCAAGCTGGGGCCGGCGGGGTAGACCTGGCCTTCCAAGCCCGCGCCGGCATCTTAGACCTGGCCTCCCTAGCCAGCGCCGGCGGCGTAGACCTGGCCTCCCAAGCCGGCGCCGTCGGGGTAGACCTGGCCTGCATGCCGGCGCCGGCGGCGTAGACCTGGCCTCCCAATCCGGCGCCGGAGGGGTAGACCTGGCCTCCCTAGCCGCCTCCGGACGCGTAGACCTGGCCTTGCTAGCTGGCGCCGGCGGGGTAGACCTGGCCTCCCTAGCCGGCGCCGGCGGGGTAGACATTGTCTTCCTAGCCGTCGCCGGTGGGATAGACCTGGCCCCTCTAGCCGGCGCCGGTGTGGTAGACCTGGCCTCCGTAGATGTGCCAGCATGGTAGACCTGGCCTCCCAAGCTGGCGCCAGCGGGGTAGACAAGGCCTGCTTAGCCGGCGCGGGAGGGGTAGACCGGGCCTCCGTAGCCAGAGCCGGCGGGGTAGACCTGGCCTCCCTGCCAGCGCCGGCGGCGTACACCTGGCCTCCCTAGCCGGCGTCGGCGGCATAGACAGTGCCTCGCTAGCCAGTGCCGGCGGGGTAGACCTGGCCTCCCTGCCAGCGCCGGCGGGGTAGACCTGGCCTCCCGGTCCGGTGCCTGCGGCGTAGACCAGGCCTGCTTAGCTGGCGCGGGAGGGGTAGACCTGGCCTCCCAAGCCGGCGTCAGCGGGGTAGACCTGGCCTTCCAAGACGGCTCCGGCGGGGTAGACCTGGCCTCCCTAGCCGACGTCGGCAAAGTAGACATTGCCTCGCTAGCCGGCGCCGCCGACGCCGCTAGGGAGGCCAGGTCTACGCCGCCGGTGCCGGCAGCGAGGCCAGGTCTACCCCGCCGGCGCCGGAAGGGAGGCCAGGTCTACCCCACCGGCTCTGGCTACGGAGGCCCGGTCTACCCCTCCCGCGCCGGCTAAGCAGGCCTGGTCTACCCCGCTGGCGCCATCTTGGGAGGCCAGGTCTACCATGCTGGCTCAGCTAGGGAGGCCAGGTCTACCCCGCCGGCGCCGGCTAGGGAGGCCAGGTCCACCCCGCCGGCGCAGTCTAGCAAGGCCAGGTCTACGCGGCTGGAGGCGGCTAGAGAGGCCAGGTCTATCCTGCCGGCTCTGGCTATGGAGGCCAAGTCTATCCCGCCGGCGCCGGCTTGGGAGACCAGGTCTACCCCGCCGGCACTGGCTACTGAGGCCAGGTCTACACCGCCGGTGCCGGCAGGCAGTCCAGGTCTACCCCGCCGGCGCCGGCTAGCGAGGTAATGTCTACGCCCCCAACGCGGGCTATGGAGGCCAGGTCTACGCCGCCGGTGCCGGCAGGGAGGCCAGGTCTTCCCTGCCGGCGCCGGCTAGGGAGGCCAGGTCTACCCCGCCCGCACCGGCTACAGAGGCAAGGTCTACCCCGCCGGTGCCGGCTAGCGAGGCAATGTCTACGCCGCCGATGGCGGCAAGGGAAACCAGGTCTACGCTGCCGACGCCGGCTAGGGAGGCCAGGTCTACGCCGCCGGTGCCGGCAGGGAGGCCAGGTCTTCCCTGCCGGCGCCGGCTAGGGAGGCCAGGTCTACCCCGCCCGCACCGGCTACAGAGGCAAGGTCTACCCCGCCGGTGCCGGCTAGCGAGGCAATGTCTACGCCGCCGATGGCGGCAAGGGAAACCAGGTCTACGCTGCCGACGCCGGCTAGGGAGGCCAGGTCTACGTCGCCAGCGCCGGCTTGGAAGGCCAGGTCTACCACGAGGGCGCCGGCTAAGGAGGCAATGTCTACGCCGCCGACCAGGCTAGGGAGGCATGGTCTACGACGCCGGCGCCGCCTAGGGAGGCCAGGTCTACCCCGCCGGCGCTGGCTACGGGGACCAGGTCTACCCCTCCGGCGCCGGCTAGGAAAGCCAGGTCTATCACGCCGGCGACAGCTTGCGAGGCCAGGTCTACCCCGCCGGCGCTGGCTACGGAGGCCAGGTCTACCCCTCCGGTGCCGGCTATTGAGGCCAGGTCTACCCCGCCGGCGCCGGATTGGGTGGCCAGGTCTACCATGCTGGCACAGCTAGGGAGGCCAGGTCTATCCTGCCGGCGCCGGCTAGGGAGGCCATGTCTACGCCGTGGGCAACGGCTTGGGAGGCCAGGTCTACCCCGCCGGCACCAGGTGCGGAGGCCAGGTCTACCCCGCCGGTGCCGGCAGGGAGGCCAGCTCTACCCCGCCGGCACCGACTAGCGAGGCAATGTCTACGCCGCCGACACCGGCTAGGGAGGCCAGGTCTACACCGCCAGCACCGGCTACGGAGGCCACGTCTACCCCGCCGGCGCCCGCTAGGGAGGCCAAGTCTACCCCGCCGGCGCCGCCTAGAGAGGCCCGGTCTACCACTCCGGCGCTGGCTAAGGAGGCCAGGTCTACCCCTCCGGCGCCGGCTATTGAGGCCAGGTCTACCCGCCGGCGCTGGCTACGGGGACCAGGTCTACCCCTCCGGCGCCGGCTAGGAAAGCCAGGTCTATCACGCCGGCGACGGCTTGCGAGGCCAGGTCTACCCCGCCGGCGCTGGCTACGGAGGCCAGGTCTACCCCTCCGGCACCGGCTATTGAGGCCAGGTCTACCCCGCCGGCGCCGGATTGGGTGGCCAGGTCTACGCTGTGGGCGACGGCTTGGGAGGCCAGGTCTACCCCGCCGGCACCAGGTGCGGAGGCCAGGTCTACCCCGCCGGCGCCGGCAGTGAAGGCCAGGTCTACCCCGCCGGCACCGGCTAGCGAGGCAATGTCTACGCCGCCGACACCGGCTAGGGAGGCCAGGTCTACACCGCCAGCACCGGCCACGGAGGCCACGTCTACCCCGCCGGCGCTGGCTAGGGAGGCCAAGTCTACCCCGCCGGCGCCGCCTAGAGAGGCCCGGTCTACCACTCCGGCGCCGGCTAAGGAGGCCAGGTCTACCCCGCCGGCGCCGGATTGGGTGGCCAGGTCTACCATGCTGGCACAGCTAGGGAGGCCAGGTCTATCCTGCCGGCGCCGGCTAGGGAGGCCAGGTCTACCCCTCCGGCGCGGGCTAAGGAGGCCAGGTCTACCCCGCCGGCGCCGGCAGGGAGGCCAGGTTAACCCTGCCGGTGCCGGCTTGGAAGGCTAGGTCTACCCCGCCAGCGCCGGCTAGGGAGGCGAGGTCTACGCCTCCGGCGCTGGCTACGGAGGTCAGGACTACCCCTCCGGCGCCGGCTATTGAGGCCAGGTCTACCTGGCCGGCGCCGCATTGGGAGGCCAGGTCTACCATGCTGGCACGGCTAGGGAGGACAGGTCTATCCTGCAGGCGCCGGCTAGGGAGACCAGGTCTACGCCGCCAGTGCCGGCTTGGGAGGCCAGGTCTACCCCACCGGCACCGGGTACAAAGGCCAGGTATACCCAGCCGGCGCCGGCTAGGGAGGCCAGGTCTACCCCACCAGCACCGGCTGCCGAGGCCAGATCTTCCCCGCCGGCGCCGAAAAGGGAGGCCAGGTTTTCCTTGCCGGCGCAGACTAGGGAGGCCACGTCTACTTCACCGGCACCAGCTTGGGAGGCCAGGTCTACTCCGCCGGCGCCGGCAGGGAGGCCACGTCTTTACCGCCGGCGCCGCCTAGCGAGGCAATGTGTACGCCGACGACACCGGCAAGGGAGGCCAGGTCTACGCCGCCGACGCCGGCTATGGAGGCCAGGTCTACCCCGCCGGCGCCAGCTAGCGAGGCAATGTCTACGCCGCTGACGCTGGCTTGGGAGGCCAGGTCTACCCCGCTGTTGCCGGCTTGGGAGGCCAAGTCTACCCGGGCAGCGCCACCTAGAGAGGCCAGGTCTACCCCGCTGGCGTCGTTTAGGGAGGTCAGGTCTACCCCGCCGGCGCCGGCAAGGGAGGCCAGGTCTACCCCGTGGCCCTGGCTAGGGAGGTGATGTCTACGTCGCCGATGCCAGATAGGGAGGCCAGGTCTGCCCCGCCGGGGCCGGCTTGGGAGGCCAGGTCTACCCCGCCAGTGCCGGCTAGGGAGGCCAGGTCTACCCCACCGGCGCCGGTGTGGGAGTCCAGGTCTACCCCGCTGGCTCCGGCTAGGGTGGCCAGGTCTACCCCGCGGCACTGGCTACGGAGGCCAGGTCTACCCCCCCGGCGCCAGCAAGGGAGGCCAGGTGTACGCCGCCGATGCTGGCTATGGAGACCAGGTCTACGCCGCCGGCGCCAGCTTCGGAGGCCAGGTCTACCACGCCGGCGCCGGCAGGGAGGCCAGGTCTACGCCGCCGGTGCGGGCTTGGGAGGCCAGGTCTACCCCGCAGGCGCAGGCTAGGGAAGCCAGGTCTATCCCGCAGGCGCCTGCTAGGGAGGCCAGGTCTACCCCACCGGTGCCGGCTTGGGATGCCAGGTCTACCCCGCTGGCTCTGGCTTGTGAGGCCAGGTCTACCCCGCGGCACTGGCTACGGAGGCCAGGTCTACCCCCCCGGCGCCAGCAAGGGAGGCCAGGTGTACGCCACCGATGATGGCTATGGAAGCCAGGTCTACGTCTCCGGCGCCGGCTTCGGAGGCCAGGTCTCTCTCTCTCTCCCCTTGCCTCCCACTCAGGGCTGACCCCCTGCAGTCCCATGGCCAATGGTCCCTGCAGCACTGGGGCTGTGGCGTCTGTGGGGAGAGCAGCCAGGTCCTGGGCCCAAGAGAGGAGCTTTCTCCCCACCAGTTCCTCCCATCCATGTGGGGGACAGCCCCTCTCTGCCTGCCCCCACACCCTGGGTGACACCTGAGGGCTGAGGGAAGGTGCTGTCCTGGGGTAGCTCTGGGAGTCCCTTTGAGATGGGGGTTTGTCCCAGGGCGGCAGGGTGAGTCCTGAGCCCTCCTCCTCACTCAGCCCTGGCTCTGTGGGTCCCCTGTCCCCAGAAGCACTGACCACAGTCTGGGTCAGCAGAGTGCACTCCCATAGCACCTGCTGCACCTCTCTCCAGGCTCCTATTCAGAGGGGTTCCTGACCAATCTGCAGCCCTACCCTGGGGACAGCGAGGAGGAGGATGGTCTGGGGTCAGCACCAGGTAATAGGGTGTGGGAAGGAGTGGCTGCCTCCTCCCTGCAGGCATGTGAAGAACAGCGGTGTCACTGAGTGTCACTGTTGAAGTTGGGGAGGACATGGGGGTCTCCTGTG
This sequence comes from Harpia harpyja, assembly GCF_026419915.1. NCBI lineage: Eukaryota > Metazoa > Chordata > Aves > Accipitriformes > Accipitridae > Harpia > Harpia harpyja. The sequence continues at coordinate 2,021,511 of NW_026293320.1, forward strand.
GTGCTGCCAACACCCCCGTCTGAGCCTCGTGTCCCTGCATATCCTCCCATGCTCTGCTCTGCATGTGTATCTTCTCAATGTCAGCAGCTCCCCTCTCCTTGCAGGCATCCCTGTGCTGCCCGGAGGTGACCCAGTGGATGGTTATGATGATGCCAGGGAGGTTTCTGACCCTGGGGAGGATCCTGTGTCTGGGCAGGGAGAGTGGGAGATGCCCAGGGCACCAGAGGAGGGAGCAGGGCCCAGGGATGCAGCTGGAGGTGAGAGAGTAAGATAAGCACTGCCAGTTCCTGGGTGCTGGATGAATTGGTGCTGTCCTGAGAGAGAGCCCAACCTCCTGGGGTGAAGGAACGTGTCCCAGGAGTTTTTCCTGGGGGTCTGTAGGTGGGAGAGGGAGTGGAACATCTCAGGACTGGTGAGGAGAAGGGAGGAAGGTGATGTAGAGGCCAGGAGGGGCACCCCAGGGGGCAAATGGGCAATGGCCTGCCTTGCTGTTTGCAGGGGCAATCCTGTGCTCCCAGAGAAGTGCTGGGTCCCCTGGAGCCGAGGCAGATGCCTGGTCCCTGTCCCCAGAGAGCACAGGCTATGACGATGCTGAAGAGGGGTCTCAGGCACATGCCCCTGAGGACACAACGGCTGTGACACCGGAGCTCAGTGCACAACAGTCCCTGATGCCAGGGCAAGCAGAGCCCGTCCCTGCCGTGGGGCTGGGTGCAGCCAGGAGGAAGGAGAGGTCTGTGCAGCTGGGAGAGCCGTGAGCACCAGGGAACCGTCTCCCTTTTCCCACAGGCAGCAGAAGCAGCTGGGTATTTCCTCTACTTTTAGCACCCTGTTTTTACGCTGTTCTTATTAAAAGCCTTTGGGGCTTTGAGCCAGAGCTGGTGCTTGCCTGCCCAGGTGTCAGGGTGTCTCCCTGAGGCTGACTGGGGGGAGAAGAGCACAAAGACATGGCGGTGGGGAAGGGACACATCTCAGGGACAGCAGTCTTGGGGTCAGGCTGTGGGGCTGCAAGAGCCAACAGTCCCTGGGGAATATTCCTGCTGACAGTTCCATCCCGCCAGCCACAGTGTGATGGGTTAACCCTGGCTGGATGCCAGGTGCCCACCAGAGCCGTTCTATCACTCCCCCTCCTTCTCAACTGGACAGGGGAAAGAAAATATAACAAAGAGCTTGTGGGTCGAGATAAGGATAGGAGAGATCACTCACCAATTACCGTCACGGGCAAAACAGACTCAGTTTGGGGAAAAATTAACTTGATTTATTACAAATCAACCAGAGTAGGGTAATGAGAAATAAAACCAAATCTCAGAACAACTTCCCTCCACCCCTCCCTTCTTTCCGGGCACAACTTCACTCCCAGATTCTCTACCACCCCCCCCCAGCGGCACAGGGGGACGGGGATGGGGTTTACGGTCAGTTCATCACACGTTATTTTCTGCCACTTCATCCTCCTCAGGGGGAGGACTCATCACACTCTTCCCCTGCTCCAGCGTGGGGTCCCACCCACGGGAGACAGTCCTCCACGAACTTCTCCAACGTGGGTCCTTCCCACGGGCTGCAGTTCTTCACAAACTGCTTCAGCATGGGTCCTTTCCATGGTGTGCAGTCCTTCAAGCACAGACTGCTCCAGCGTGGGCCCCCCACGGGGTCACAAGTCCTGCCAGAAAATCTGCTCTGTGGGCTCTTCTCTCCACAGATCTGCAGGTCCTGCCAGGAGCCTGCTCCAGCGCGGGGTTCCCACGAGGTCACAGCCTCCTTCGGGAACCCACCTGCTCCGGCGTGGGGTCCTCCACGGGCTGCAGGTGGATATCTGCTCCACCGTGGACCTCCATGGGCTGCAGGGGGACAGCCTGCCTCACCATGGTCTTCCCCACGAGCTGCAGGGGAATCTCTGCTCCGGCGCCTGGAGCATCTCCTCCCCCTCCTTCTTCACTGACCTTGGTGTCCGCAGGGTTGTTTCTCTTACATGTTCTCACTCCTCTCTCCGTCTGCCGAATACCGCCGTCCCAACTTTTTTCCTTCTTAAAAATGTTATCACAGAGGCGTTACCACTATCGCTGATTGGCTCGGCCTTGGCCGGCGGCGGGTCTGTCTTAGAGCCGGCTGGTATGGGCTCTCTCGAACACAGGGGAAGCTTCCAGCAGCTTCTTACAGAAGCCACCCCTGTAACCCCCCTCACTACCAAAACCTTGCCACGCAAAACCAATACACACAGCTTCCATCAAAATGGTCCTTTGCAATTTCCCGTCATGCACCTCAGCAAGAGCACCCATCTCCTCATCCCGGCATTCCCTGGTCGTTCTTTCCCCTAGGCCCTGCCTGGGCCACGCTGGTCGAACACGGCCGAGGCCGTGGCAGAGCTGCCGTGCTGGGGCGAGCCCTGGGCTGTAGCCCCACAGAAGTGAGCCCTAAGTTTTCCATCACGCCATGAACACCCTGGCCAGCCCCAGGGTGTATCATGGCCCATGGATCACCTCCCACAGTGGTTAGGAGGCAGCTCTGCTCCCCATTGCCCTGGCACAGGGTGCTGAGCCACTTGCTGGGGCACACGGGCTGGGATTGCCCCTTTGATGGCTCTGCCAGGACCCCAGTCTCCATGGGCTGCTCCTGCTGCCTTGGGCCCTTGCAGACCCCAGCTGCTCATGAGCAGCTCTTTCTTTTTCTGGGCAGGGACTGACGGCTGTGAGGGGCTGCAGCTGGGCTGGGCAGTGCAGTCTGGTGGGTGAGGAGGTTTGAGTAAGGGAACTGGGGACTACTGAGACACTTGTGCTGTGGGTCCTGGGTCTGGTGCTGGGGGGATGGAGAACACAGAAGTGTATGCGATGCCAGGACATGCAGAAGAGGGTAAATTTGGAGAGTAAAAATAACATGGAGTGGTTGAGCTGGGGCTGTTGTGACGACACGGTGTGAGAGTTGGTGACCTTCCATGCTGGAACGCAGGGGAGCCACTGCTGGCATTTGTGTCCCAACTTGTGCCCTTGCAGTAGGCATGAACTGATGCAGAGCGATGTTCATGTGGGGCCCCAGAGGGATCCCGCTGTGCTCTGTATCTCCCTGCTGATGCCCAGAGAGGAGCACATAGGTGTTTCGTCAATCATTGCAGCGGGGCCAAGAAACTCTGCTTGAGACTAAATAACACTGGTGCCCAGGCACTACAGTGGCTGATCCTCAGCACGGCTTTCTCAGCTGTCCTGGGCACATCAGAGGTCTCTCTGTGACAGACCTCTGGAGGGAGAATGCTGCCATTGAGGCCTCAGCTCCAGGGAGTGCCTCTCCCTGGGACTGGGGGGATGGTGGCCTCAGGTCTGGGAACTGAGGAGCAGGTGGAGGAGGTGTATGAGGATGGGAGCAGACTGTGCACCATCGAGAATGACAAGCAGGAGAGAGAGGGGGTCTTTGCAGAGACCCCGCAGAGGAAAGATCCCAATCCGTGTGGAGCAGGGAAGGAGGGACAGCTGGAGAGCACCCCAGAGGAGCACTGAATGGAGAGTCCTGCCCAGGGGGAGGCTGGGGACTGTTGGTGCTGGAGGAAGGCTCCTTCTTAGCCACAGATCTGCAGCTACAAGGCAGGGACAGTGCTCTGACAAGGGGTGAAGGAGCAAGCAGGGCTGGGGCAGGCTGGAAGGCGGCAGATGGGCTGTGCAAAAATGAAAGGGAGCAAATCACTGCTGAAGCCCGGGGTTGAACCAGGGACCTTTAGATCTTCAGTCTAATGCTCTCCCAGCTGAGCTACTTCAGCCCTGCCCCAGCAGCCCTTGTCCCTGTGCCACCCGTGCCAGGCCACAGGCTGACACAACGGAGGAGAGCTCCTCAGGGAGGTTCCCAGGGAAAAGCTGTGTCCAGCCCTGGGCAGAGTGGACCTGGCCCCTCTCTGTCTCCAAGGCCAGCTGGGCTCCAGGTTTGGTGGAGGCCAGCTTACACTCGTGTGTGTCAAGATGTGTGTGGGCCTTGTACAAACGTGACAGTGGCAAAGATACGTGGGCAGACCAGGCATGTGCAGTTGCAAAGGCGGAGGGTGGAAGAAGTGTGGGGCTGGTGGAGATAAGGAAGACCTTATCTCCTTCCCCATGGAAGGCCTCTCCCCACCCTTTTCTCCCTTGCTCAACTTCCCTCCTTAGCTCACAACTCTTCTACCTCCTCCCCCCGAGAAGTGCAGGGGGTGGGGTGTGGGGGGTTGTGGTCGGTCCATACCAGTTCCTCTTTGCTGCTCCTTCCTTCTAACACTTTTCCCATGTGGTCCCTCCTATGGGCTACAGTCCTTTGACATAAACCTGCTCAAGCATGGGCTCTCCTCAAGCCACTATTTCAGGAATTATCCAACGTCTCCAGTGTTGGGTCGTCCACAGGCTGCAGGGATTACTTTCTCCACTGTGGTCTTCTCCATGGGCTGCAGGAGACCATCTGCTCTGGCACCTGGAGCAATCCCTCCTTCTTCACTGACCTTGGTGTCTGCAGGGCTGTTTCTCACACTTTTTCTCCTCGCTCCTCTCCCACTCTAGCAGTCGTGTCCTTTCTCTAAATATACCTTCACAGAGGTTCCCCCAGCTTTGCTGATGGGCTCAGGTTTTGGCCAGTGGTGGGTGCATTTTGGAGCCAGCTGGAACCAGATGTGTCTGGCATGGAGGCAGCCCCTCGTCTCTCCTCACAGAGGCCTTCCCTGCACCACCCCTGCTACCAAGATGTGGACATGGACACCAATAGACAGTGTAAAGCTTTGACTTGCTAAATGACATCCCCTGCTCTTCCCTCACCAAGAAAAACAGTTTAGTCACTGGGGAGGAAGAAAGAGAACAGAGAGGGTCTTGATGCTGTGCAAACATGGTTCAGCAATAGCTACAACTTTGGTGTGTTGTCAACACTCTTTTGGTCACAGATCCCAGACATAGCACCATAGGGACCCCCATGAAGAAAATTAACTCCACCCCAGCCAAAACCAGTACAATGTGCCTGGAAATATTTCCAGGCTTAGCTACTCCATTACCTTCCCAGGGAGAGACGTAAGGCTGATTGGCCTGTAGTTCCCTGGGTCCTTCTTGGACATAGGAGGGACATGTGATTTCTTCCAGTCTTCAAAGGACTGTATTGAGTGCACACCCGAACTGAGGCAAGAGGATTCCCACCACCCATGGGTTTGTGGCAGGAATCGGAGGGAGCTGAGTCCCTGGGATGGATGCACTCGACTCTTTGGCCAAACTAGTGGTAGTTTGGTTCAGGCTCCGAAAGAGGTAAAGGCCTAGGTATAACAGGACCAAGAACCTCTCTGGATCCAAGCTATTCTCTGCAAACCCACACAGGAAGAGACTGACATGGTGAACATTGATGCATATGGGCTTGGAAACTGGAACAGCGAGCATGCGATTAACACATGAATAGCAGGTGTTTCCTCCATGGCTCATTTGTCAAGGAACAAAGAAAGTTGTGGGTACAAGGAGTCTCATGCATATCTTCTCCATTGCATATAATTTGACTGCAAGCCAACCACTTTAGGCCATAAATATGACAGCCTAAGTGAGCCTTCTTTGAGCTCTCCCTGCTAAGCAGCTGGCTGCACGGCAGTGATCTCCCCTTGAGCTGGGAGATCTCTCAAGGTTCTCGAGGCTGAAAGACTTCTTACCATCTGCAGATCTTTGGGAAGTGACCAATATCACGTATAACCTGGTATGATAGTGCTCTATACAGCTTTTGTATTGGTACCTTTGATTCTGTGTTGGTAATTTTGAATCATTTTTATCTCCTTTGTGCAGTAAGTGATAGAGTGAACCGTGCCATCAAACTTTGTTAAGGTTCAAGACAACCACTTTTGCTGATACCTCTGGCAGTGATTCTTTAAGCCTGTCTGTGACAATTTGGTGTGCTTGGCAGAATTCTAAATCAGGATCTGCGACAGGAGACCTTAGTGCAACCATGCAATATATAAAGGCAGCTATTAAGAAGATGGAGAGAGACTTTTTACCAAGGTCTGTAGTGACAGGACAAGGGGTAAGGGATTTAAAATAAAAGAGGGTAGACTGGACATAAGAAGAAAATTTTTGTAGTGAGACATTGGGATAGGTTGCCCAGAGAAGTTGTGAATGCCCCATCATTGTCAGCGTTCAGGGTCAAGTTGGATGGGGCTTTGAGCAAGCTGATCTAGTGAAAGATGTCCCTGCCCACAGCAAGGGGTTTGAACTAGGTGGTCTTTAAAGGTTCCTTTCCAACCAAAACCATTCTATGATCCTAGGAGTCTGTGATTCTATTCTTATCAGCTTCCCTCTTCTTAGTATCAGGCAGGTGAGTAGAGGTTCAGAGAGAGGAGAATAGCCCGGGGCTGAGAACACAGGCACAGGGGACGGCACCCTGCTGTGATCTGCTTCCCAGCCCTGCATCACCACGGGTGTAGATGGCATGGCCTTGCATCAATGCCGTGGTGCTGTCATTCAGGCAGTGGCACATAGTCACCGGACCCCTTTGGGAGGCCCTGGGATGTCTGCCCCCCACCAGCTCTAAGAGGGCATGGCTTTCCTGGAGGTTGGGTGCTGTGTTTGCCTACTGAGTGGAGTTGTGTTTGCCACCCAGGCACCTGGCATGGCACTAGAGGCTTTTCGGATATTTTACAAGGCACATTCAGGTGCCCTAAACATCTGATGTCATTGTGGGTGGCCAAGATCTCTCCATTCCCCCTCTGGCCCTCAGCTGATGCTCAGGGAGGAGGTGGCTATTCTCAGACATTTTTCCATCAGGGCTTGCAAACACTTGCACATGTCTTGGACCACCTCTGGCACCTCAGTCATCCCAAAGTATCTGTATGGGAGCACCTGAGTCCCCAGTGACTAAAGTTAAGAGGCTCAGAGCAGGGCTCACACGCTGGCAACTCTTTTGTGGACACCTGAACTGAAGCAGGAGGCTTCCCAGCTCCTCTGGGTCTGTGGAGTCAAAGCGGGGAGCTGAGTCCTGCTTCAACCCAAGGGCTTCCTGGTCAGGATGAGAAGCCTGCATTGCCTCAGCTGAATCCCTGGCCTGCACAAGGGAAGCCAAGCCCCTCCCTGGCCCTGTCTGTGTGTCCCTTTTCTTGTGGGTGAAGAATATCGATGTCCAGAGGGGAACGTTGACACCTGTCACAGAGAACCGCACTCTGGCAGGGCAAACCATGCTGCTGGAATCATCAATCTTTCTCTCTACTGTTGGTGATTACTTCAGGTGTTTTTGCAGCATGCTCCCCAGGGGTGTCCCCAGTGCCTTTCAGGAGCTGTCAGTCCCAGAGCTCCACAGACATCTTCAGGGAGCCCAGAGCAGGCAGAGGAAATGGTGCCTTGGGCTGGTCCTCTGCTGCTGGGCTGGGCCTGGCTGCTGGGCTGGAGCGAGCTCATTACAAGGAGACAGCACTGCAGAGAGACAGCTCTGCCCAGGAGCAGCTCCTCTGCAAAGCGCAGCAGGGCTGAGGGCACTGCCTGCAGGCACCCAGGGGAGAGGAGTGAGGAAGAGGGAGGTTAAAGGCAGTCAGCAGTTGGAGGACAGAGGAGGGCTTGTTGCAGGACACATCTTCACCCGGTAGGTCTCTGACTGCAGGGCAATGCACAAGAGTATCCTGAAGGGATCTCCAAAAGCTGGCACAATCCACAGCTTGTGAGCTCTCTAAGTAAAACTCACAGTTTCTCTACAGCAGACAAGAAGGATGTGCTCCAGAGCAGGAATTCCCTGCTGCACCACCAGAAGGACAAGGCGTGACAGCTACCTTTTTCCAGGGGTGGCTGCAGGGGTGTGAAGGCATTTGTGCAGGGCACCCCCCTGAGCTGTCCTTTAGAGCAGGGTGCCTCTACCCCAGGGGGCTGTGTACCGGGGCACAGTGATCAGTAGGTCTGCTAGGAGGCTGTTAAAGTGCCTTGAGCCACTGCTCTGCCTATGGACAGCACCCCCTTTTCTGGACCCATCAGGGTTGTTCTGAGCTGCCCTTTTGCACCTGCAAACAGGAACATGCACCCAGCCAGTGCTCTGCAAACAGACAGGTTTCTGTAGGTCCAAGATAGGTGTGCAAAGGTTGGGATGGTGTCTGTGAGTGCTCACAGGGAAAAGAAACGGGATAGGAAAATATCTCCCAGGAAAAAATCTCCAGGCAACAGGAATATGATCAGGGGATGAGAGGAAACAAAACCCAGAAATGTTGTGGAAGGGAGCATCCAGAAAATTCTTTATGATCTCCTCCATTGCAGACCCCTTTCTCTGAGCAAGCATCCTTGCCTCCTCTCCCTCCCAGCAAAGCCTCTGCCCTCAGAGCTGGGGGGTCCAAGGCACGAACCATCTCCTCAGCAGCCAGAACTCCAGCAGAGCCGTGGGTGCAGCTCTCCAGCCACGTGCCCATTTCCCTCTGCAGAGCTCAGGGCTGAGAGCATCTGCCTGGCAATGTTGGTGTCTGGGAGGAGGTCTGAACAGCTGAGTAAGCAGAACTTTCCTGAGTGCCCAGCTGCCTCCCTGCTTGCCTCTCTCAGCCAGACCCTCACTGCATTTTCCCATGTGTCTCCAGTTGTCTGTGTTGTTTGTATTGTTATTTCATCCTTGCTGTCAGGCTCTCTGGGAATGGGAGTTTCAGCTGCAGAGTTACACTCTGACCTTGTGGGTCCTCCTATGCAGGTGTGTCCATGGAAATGAGGTGTCGCAGCTTTCACCTGTGGGGTTGTAGGAAATGCAGTCTGTGGGGCTGGGGAATGAGCTGGTTTTCCCTAGATTACATGTAATCATTAGAACATTGGCTATCTCTTTGGGGTGGCTTTCCAAGCTGTGAGCTGTCCTTAAGCATGAAAATCTTCACATAGCATCTTTTTGTTATCTGAAAGCCCACAAAGAGAAGTGTGGAGATGCAATGACTGAGGAAATGTTGTTGGGTTGATGAAATGAGCCGTGTGTGTCCTTGGCTAGAAACAGGGTGCTGAGACCTTGAGAAAGGGTGAGGCATTTAGTGGTCTGCAGTGGGTCCCTCTCCTTTCAGTAGTGTCTGCTGGCTTTTACTGGTACCATGGGAGTGTGATCACCCTCCATCTGAGAAAACTGCAAGCACAAGGTAGCTGGGAACAAGCCCAACCAATTCCATTCACTTCTCAGTAAGCCACAGTGAATCCCGTTGCCTCTCATGTCTCACAGCTGGTCACTCTGAGTGCAGTAGAAATGCGCACGATTTCTGATTTCAGAGAACACTCACAGGGAAGGATGGGGGAAGTAGGTAAAAAACCCCAAAGCCCCTAAAACTTCTTTCTGCCACCCACTTTCTTTAACACTGGGAGTGCAGATGCTGACAAACCCTCCTGTGTTAGGAGTGATTTTATCTGATGTATTCTGAATATCAAACCCAGCCCCCCCCGCCACATCCCCATATACCCACTGCAGTGGGGCTGGGTCGACTCCTCAAGAGACAATGGGCAGAGGCCCTGCTCCAGCACAAAGAGCCACAGAAAATGAAGCCAAAGACCAAAGGCAGAATGAAAGATTCTCCTAAGGAAGGAAAAAGGGTGGGTGTTTGACAGGGGGAGGGTCTATGAGAAATATCTTTGGTTTTACTCAGAGATGTTTCTGGTAACTTCTCACTGCCTTTTCCTCCTTGGACAGTCCCCTGTGTCCAGAGGACGCATGTGCCCAACAGCAGTTCCATGACTGTGTTCCTCCTCCTGGAATTTGCAGACACGCGGGACCTGCAGCTCTTGCACTTCTGGCTCTTCCTGGGCATTTACCTGACTGCCCTCCTGGGAAACGGCCTCATCATCACCACTGTAGCCTGTGACCACCGCCTCCACACCCCCATGTACTTCTTCCTCCTCAACCTCGCCCTCCTCGACCTGGGCACCATCTCCACCACTGTCCCCAAATCCATGGCCAATTCCCTCTGGGACACCAGGGCCATTTCCCACCCAGGATGTGCTGCTCAGGTCTTTCTGTTTACCTTTCTGATGTCAGCAGAATTGTATCTCCTTACCGTGATGGCCTATGACCGCTATGTTGCCATCTGCAAACCCCTGCACTACGGGACCCTCCTGGGCAGCAGAGCTTGTGTCCACATGGCAGCAGCTGCCTGGGGCAGTGGGTTCCTCTATGCTGTGCTGCACACTGCCAATACATTTTCACTACCCCTCTGCCAAGGCAATTCTGTGGACCAGTTCTTCTGTGAAATTCCCCAGATCCTCAAGCTCTCCTGCTCGGATGCCTACCTCAGGGAAGTTGGGGTACTTGTGGTTAGTGTCTTTGTGCACTTCTATTGTTTTGTTTTCATTGTGCTATCCTATGTGCAGATCTTCAGGAGTGTACTGAGGATTCCCTCTGAGCAAGGACGGCACAAAGCCTTTTCGATGTGCCTTCCTCATCTGTCTGTGGTCTCCCTGTTTATCAGCAGCGGAATGTTTGCCTACCTGAAGCCCCCCTCCATCTCCTCCCCATCCCTGGATCTGGTGCTGGCAGTTCTGTACTCCGTGGTGCCTCCAGCTGTGAACCCCCTCATCTACAGCATGAGGAATCAGGACCTCAGGGATGGCATTAGAAAACTGATTACATGGACTTCTATTTAGCTCCGAGAAACATCCCATCTCTCCACAAATGACTGCCAGGTTATTCCACACCAGTCCTGACCTTTTTTTTTTGTTCTCTTTATTGTTATTGTAATTTTTATTCTTAATTTATAATATTCCTACAGTAATTTTTGGATTCCTCTTGCTTCTACAGAGGTATGAACCCCCTCTTTCTTACCTGGAGCCTCTCTAAAGGTGTCTAATGCTTGTTGAGAGCTGAACACATTACAACATCTGTGTAATAAAATGAGATCTCTTCTGTGCTGCGCGTGAACACTGGGCTTGTCTTCCAATGCTGCTGTCAGGAGTTGCTCAGGGTTCTGCATGACTGCAGGAACAAAAGCCTCTCAGTTGACTTGTGACCATGTAGAGATCAAGGACTGGATTTAGGACTCACCCGTCAGTGCCTAGTGACAGTGGAGGCCATGGCTGGTCACTGAGTGACATACCCAAGGCTGTCACATGTCACACGGGGCAGACAACATCATTCTCAAGGGGAAACTGGAGCTGCCTGGAGATCCCCCAGGGTCTCCGGGGACAGAGTGTGCCGGAGGTGGGCAGTGAATGTGAGAGAGCACCCAAGGTGGAGTCACCGAAGGTGAAGTGCCGAATTGCTGTATCCACAGGGAAACAAGGACTCTGCAATCCCAGAGGAGGCAGCAGGGACCATGCAGCAAGCATAAAGGAGTCTGGAGAGTGATCAGTGTCACCCCCATTCAGTGGAGACCCACTCATCTCTAGTGTTGATGCAGACGAAGGCTGTGGGTCACTCAGAATTGCTCTGTCAGGGCTTGCAGGCACTTGTACATGTCTCGGACCACCCCAGCACTGCAAATGCAGCAGGCCACACAAAAGTGTGAGTAACTAACTGCCACCCTCCATCCCCACTGATTAGAGAAGGAGCTCAGACCAGGTACTCGCATGCAGGAGCTTCTTTTGTGCACTTCTGCACTGCAGCAAGAGGGTGGGTCTGTGGGGTGCATGGGGGAGCTGAATACCCATCCCCTCCGAGGGTTTCTAACCAGAGGCTGGATATCTGCGCTAGCTCAGCGGAGTCACTGCCCTACAGAAGGGGAAATGGACCTCTTGCTGTCACTGCCTAGGGACAGAAATGGGGGTTAACAGAGGGGGAAATCTCCATCTCTTTTAGACACCTGTTCTCTGTGAAATCATGCTATTGGAATTAGCTGCCCTCCACTCTTTGGAGAGGGAATTCAAGGACGCAGTGAGAAAATTGAGTTCAGAGCCCTTTTTCATCTAGAATGCCTTGCCCAGCCCTATGCAGTCATGGCACCCATGGTATCTAAGGGCAGGTCTGCAATCTGCTTGGTTTTTCTTGTTGCAGTCTCTGTCATACTTGCAATCCTACAGAAATGTTTGGATTCATCCCAGCTGTGCTAATGGTGAAACCTGCTGTGTCTGACCTAGAAGCATTCTGTAAATGCTTACAACATTATCACAGCTGGCTCTCCAATGCTATGTCTTTAAAAAGTGGTGTCTCCCCACCACAGAGACCTTCAGTGCAGGTCCTGAAGACCGGGCTATAACTCAAAAGATCATGAAAGGACATTGTCATTGAGCTGCACCCTAAAAGATCCTCTGGCTTTCGTTAGGTTCCCCACTGACCTGGAGGATGAGCTCAGCACCCTAGTGTGATCTGTTGGGGACCCACGTCTGGATCCAGGGCTCAGGTGTCAGTGCCTAGCGCAAACAGAGTTGGAGAGTTGTCTCATGCTTACCTGCCTTGGGCTGCCACACGTGCTATGGGCTAATGGCCAACACTCATCCTTTCTGGAGGTGAATCGGGAGAGCTCAGGGGATCTGAAGGGACAGCGTGTGCCCAGGAGTGAGTGGGGAGCTTCACAAAATGAGGGACCACACAAGGCGTAGTCATAAAAAGGGAAAACACTAGATCCAAGTGTGAAAAGGTAATGGAGGGCTCTGCAATCCCAGGAGGGGCAGCAGGGACCCAGCAGGCACAGGGAGGGAGGCTGGAGAGTGATTCATGCACCCTCAGTAAAAAAACCTTGGCTTGGATCTAGTGTAGCACCCAAACACCTCTCCTGCTTCTGGATTAAATAAGAAAGAGAAATCCATTTCTGCACATGCAAGTTCAGGGCTGGCTTATCTATGGCTGGATGGAGGGGTCCCAGGATCCCCAGGACCAGGGCTTTTGCACTGTCCTGGGGAGCGGGGCTGGCAGTGGGAATGGGGGGAAGGCAAAGGCTGTCTTGGTGAGGACTTTCCTGGATACAAGGGAGTCATTGCTGGCCTGCAGTTTGGGGCTGACAGAAGGCTGACATGCCCTCCTCCCTGATGCCCCTGCTCCCCATCTTCCTGGGACTGCTGTTCCCTTCAAAGGAGCTCGGGCTTTGCTGGGAGATCCCAGAGCTCTGCAGCTCCCTGTGGCGGGTACCAGGGAGAGCTGGGAATGGGAGAGCTGGGAATGGGGCTGAGCTTGTCTGAAAAATGGAGACGAGCATCGAGCTCTTCAGTATGACTGGGGACTATGGGCTAACAGCATGGTACTCATGGTGCAGAGCCAGCACTTGCTGGAGAGAAACCAAGTGTAGAAGGTGCAGAAGAAAAGCTCAGTCTGATCCCTTGCTCCCTGGACACAAGGAGAAGCTGCTGCGGGACACTCATCACAGGGCAGCCCCTCACATCACTCATCTCCAGTGCTGGCTGTGATATGGTACATGGCCAGCTCCATCCTCCGGCACATCTCCATATCCAGACTAAGGAAAAAAGGCCAGCCCAGCATGGCTTGTCTTCTGGACTAGAATCCAAGAGGTCCCAGAAGATGGCTGTGTCCTATGCCTGAGATGCAGCTGGGGTTGGCAGGGACTGGGTGCTTACGTCCCACAGTTAGGAGGAGGGAAGGAGGCTAGGAAGGCTTGGGAAACTGGGAAGCCTCAGGCAGAGGAAAAAGGTGCTGAATACCTCAGGTCTGTACATGCCCTTGGTTACAAGGTCCCCTGCCCCACTGAGCAGCAGGTACACATTTTCCTTAGCTCCTATCGTGGCTTTTGCTATGGATTTACTTAGAGGAGCTGTTCTGGTTACCCACCCCTTGCTGGTTCCAGCTCCAGCTGAGCTCTAACTAGAGTTGCCCTGACTCTACCCCTGCTTGCACAGACACAGTCTCTGCATTCCCCCTGGGCAGCCTGACCCTCTTTCACTTGCCTGTGCACATCCACCCAGCAGCCTGAGCTCAGATGCTCCTGACAGGGTAGAGGTGGAGGATCACCAGGAGCAGCTCCGGAGGGAGCTCCCCAGGGAAAAGCTGGGCCCAGCCCTGGGGAAACTCTGCCCTGAGCATGAGGAAGGCAGGGGCAGGAGGGCAGGGGTAGGTTGGAAGAAGAGCAAGAGGCTCTGCAAAAGCCCGAGGGAAAACATTGCCAAAGCCCGGGCTTGAGCCAGGGACCTTTAGATCTTCACTCTAACACTCTCCCCGCTGAGCTTCTTCAGCTCTGCCCCAGGAGCCCTAGTCCCCATGCCAGCCATGCAAGGGCATGGAGAGATATAGAAGACGTGTTCCTCAGGGAAGTTCCTGGGAAAAACTGTTCCCAGCCCCGGCAGAGGGGAGCTGGCTTCTCCCTGCCCAGGCCTGCTAGCCAGGCGGTGCCAAGAGCCCATCTCCCGCCACCCCACCTCAGCCCGCTCCTGAAATATTTCATCGCAGCCCCCGAGGCAGCTGGGGCTGTTTGGGGGATCATGGGCAGTCTGTGGCAGAAGGACGGGACATGGGCACAGCATCAGCGGCACTGACAGTGGCGTGACAAAACCTGCCTTGGGCAGCACAGCTGAGGCACTGGATGACTGACCGCTTCATGGCCGGCTGGGATCCAGGTTTGTTGTGAATGCCAGATCGATGTTAGGAGTTCCAGGCATCTTGCGGGCTTCCAGTTCAAATGTGATCTTAGCAAAAGCCAGACACATGCAACTACAAAGGCCGAGGGTGGAAAAAGAAGTGTGGGGCTGACGAAAGAGCTCTCTTCTTTGCTGTAGGAAAGCGAGGTCTCAGGGCATGCAGAGTCTGTGCTGGTTCCATGGCTCTCTTGCTTTACTCTTGCAGGAGCAAGACTGTTTTGGTCAAAGGGAGGAGATGACAGGCAGGGTGGGAGAAGACTTGAATACCTCCAGGAATAGGGAGGGCACAGCCTCTCTTGGCAACTGACCTCATGGTGAAAACATTTCTCCTTATCGCCTGGTGCCTTCTCTGCTCCAGCCTGAACAAGCTTTGCTCCCTCCGTCTTGCCTTAGATGGCAAGTGCTCCAGACTGCCCCCAACCCATCGGTCTCATAGCCCTCCGCTGAGCTTGCACCAGCTCATCAGTGTCTTGCCTGCACCAGGATGGGGGACGGGGCACAGGAGACCAAAGCTGGATACAGTGTTGTCTAGGTGGTCTAAGAAGCTCTGAGGAGAGAGGGATAAACACTTTCCCTCATCTTCTGGCTATGCTCCTCTTCATACAGCCCAGAATGCTGTTGGCTTTCTTGGCTGACAAGGCACACTGCTGGTTCACGTGCAGTTTGCCATCTACCAAGACCTCCAGGTCATTAATAAAGCTATCAAGCAGAAGAGCTCCCAGGACAGGACAGACCTTTGCAGTACTTCACTTGCTCCTGGCTCCAGGCAGAGTGTTACCTGTTCAGGAGGATGCCCTGTCCTCTCTCAGCAGCTGTGGATGAAGCCGCACAGATTTGTATGCGTCAAGTTCTCTCCTGGATCCTTGTGCACTGTTGCGATTTCCTCTCCTCCTTTCCAAGTTAAGAAGAATTTAAAGGTATTTCACAAGAGGAGACAATCAGACACAAAACTGAGAAGAAAACTACCTTGTCCAAAAAGCTGGAGCTTCCAGGAAGCTTCCAGTTTTAAGGAAATTTTTCAGGAATGGCCACCGGCTCAGTCAAGAGGCACAGGTACTGTCTGCTGTACTGACCGAGTTTTGCTGGAGCTCCTTGCAGGTGTAGGGGGCTGGAGGCAAGGAATTTTTTCCTTTTCCCACCTCCTCCAGTCAGTTCACGGTGGTGCATGGAGGGAGGCCAAGAGATTGACACAAGAAAAGTTCACACCAGAGACAAGGGAAAGCTTTTTCCTCATGAGGACAGCCAAGCACATGAAGTGGCTGCCCAAAGAAATAATCCCATTTCCATTCTTAGAGGTTTTCAAGTCGTAACTTAGATCAAGTGCTGAGCAACCAGCTCTCACCCCAGAGTTGACCCTGCTGAGCTGGAGACCTCCTGAGGTCCTTTCCAACCTGAGTGTACTGGTTTTGGCTGGGACAGAGTTAAATTTCTTCACAGTAGCTTGTATGGGGCTGTGTTTTGGATTTGTGCTGAAAACAGGGTTGATAACACACTGATGATGTAGTTATTGCTGAGCAGTGCTTGCGCAGCATTAAGGCTTTTTCTGCTCCTCACGCTGCCTTGCCAGCAAGTAGGCTGCAGGTGCAGAAGAAGTTGGGAGGGGACACAGCTGGGAGAGCTGACCCCAACTGACCAAAGGGATATTCCATACTGCATGATGTCATGCTCAGAAATAAAACTGGGGAGGTAGAGGTCAGAAGCAGCTGCCCTTGCTTGGGGATTGGCTGGGCATTGATTGATCGGTGGTGAGCAATTGTCTTCTTTTGCATCACTTGTTTTTCTTGGGTTTTATTTTCCTCTTTCTTTGAGGGTTTTTTTGGTTGTTTTTTCTTTTTTTTTAATTTTTTTTTTAGCAAGTTCATCACTAAGCTTGCCAAGTAGAAACAACAGCATGGAGAGAGGGCAGGGAAAAAGTCCAGGATGCCGGTGGGTTGTTCCTTGTGAGGCCCTGTCAGCTGTAGCAAAGTGAGAGTCCATCAGGACAATGGGCATCGTGAAGCCATCAAGACAACCAGAGCATAGGGGAGGGCAGTGGAGATGCAGGTAATGGTGACATGATTGGGACCTCAGCTCTGTTAGGGGGCAGCGAGGGACAACTGCTCTGGAAGGCAGAGTTAGCTGGGAAGTGAGGGGTATCCCCAGGTGAGCAGGGAGGGGGCCTCACCAGCCTGAGCTGCCAACAAGGGAGCAGGGCAGGCCAGGGGGCTGGCAGCTGGAGGCAGTTCAAAGCCCAGATCATCTGGCGAGGTTCTGATGATGGAGCAGGTCCAAGGTCAAGCCAGGAAGTTGATCCACAGGTTGGGGTCAGGATGAGGCCTGGTAAGGGTTACTGGGGTCAAGCACAGCCCAGAGCTGCCTCCTCTGCAGCAGGACCTCAAGTAGAGGAGCGTAGTGCCTGCATCTCTCCCCCATTGTGCACCTTGCCCTCTGCCGGAGAAAGGGGCTGAAAGAGACTGCCCTGTGATGCTGCTGTGGAAGGTGGTGTGCACAGCTGGGGAAGGTGAAGGGTCTCCTGGGTGCCCATCTGTCTGTCCCTCGGCAGGAGGATGACACTATTGCTCCTTGTTTTCCCCATCTGTGCCTGCTGCTCTTGTTCTAGCTCCCAGGCTCTTTGGGACGGGGCGTTCAGTCGCATTTCAGACACTTGACCCTGTTGGTCCTGGCATGGAAGTGTCTGCATGGAGGTGCCCAAGCCCCCTTCTAACCTGTGGGGCTCCAGGCAATGTAGTCCATGGGGCTATGTCTATAGCCTACATCATATGGCTATGAGTCCTACGTCTTCTTTAAACCAACACTGTGTTATTGTCTTCTTGTGGGACTCCTGCCAGGCTGTAGGTTGCCCTCCAGAAAGGCACAGCTCTCCCTTTGTGCTATCTGTGATACCATTGTGGTATTGGAGAGTCCTTGGTTTGGTCATCCGAGTCAGGATACTTATGCATCACACCTTCTTTGTTACTTTCTCCATGTCTGGGCTAAGAAAGGCAGAGGAGTTGGGAGATCTGCACTTTGAAACTGCACTCCTTTTTTAGCACAGTACAGTTTCTGTTTTGGCGGGTAACTCACAAGTGTGACTGCTGTTTAGCTGAGAGCACATGGCAGCACAGGACAAGCCTTATGGTCAGATCAACTTCTGACTGCAGGAAACTACACCTCCATGGGTCTCTACTTTCACTGAGAGCAACAGAAAGGATTTCTACCCCTGCAGAGAACATCTTTCCAGGGTGATGGGGGCATCTCATAAGTAATTAAAGGTAGAACTAGGCCCCTCTGCCACATTCCATGTTGTAGAGAACAGCGTGTGAGGAGCTGCCTCTGTGGATGCACATGTGCATCAAAGCTGCTCACCTCCATTCCCCATGGAGTGACTGCAGAAACGGTACAGACAACACACTGGTGTGAGGACAGGGTCTGTCTCATTGGAATGAAGACCCCTGGAATGGGGTGGGTGACCCCTGACTTCTCATCCCTAGTTATCTCCTGAAGCTGGAGTGGGACCTGGTGGGGATCAGCATGGCGGTTATAGACACAGGTTTAGGCCCACAAGTCCAACAACCTCCAACTACTGGAAATGGGGAGTCTGCTGAAGGCTGGTCGATATCACTGGGCCAAAGAGAAGGATGTCAGAAATTCAAGGCTGGCCTAGGGGAGATGATACTGTCTTTGTCTACAGCTAGCTTCTGGGATGGTGCAGAGGAGGATGAGTCAGACTCTTCCCAGGTGGGCACAGTGGAAGGATGAGAAGCCATGGGAAAAAGTTGGGCCATGGGAAATTCTGACTAGGCTTAAGAGAAAAGAACCTGCACTATAAGGTCTGTCTGGCACTGGGAACATGCACCCAGAAAGGCTGTGGGATCTCCACAATGGAGACAGTCAAGCCTTAACTACATGTAGTGCCATCAGGTTTTTTGGATTATAACGGATGACTACCAAATACAGGTAGAAAAGGAAGCCTGGGCAGCAGCACCCAAGGTGTCCAACATTAGAGGAGATCAGTCTCATCCCTGTCTTCACCGATGATAGAGCCACATGTACTTTATACCCTGCAGGGAATGAAAAATGAGTGGGTCTAGGTATTGCAGAGTCTGCTTGAAGATGCTCCTGTGTCCAGATATATTGGGCTTAGTGCCCGTTTGGCTATTCAAAAAAGACCATTTCATTCGCTTTGTCTCTTTTTTCCCTCTGTGAACCAGGGGAGCTCGTGACTTCAACGTGTGACTTGCTGTGTGCAAAGAGTGGATATGGACAGATAGAGTCCAGGGCAGGGAGTGTATTGGGGGGGTCCTGGGATCTCTGCTTACTCAAAAATTTGGGTTTTGTTTGTCTAAGGCTATCTGCTGTGGGAAGTGAACTTCACAGGAGGTAACGTGGACTTAATATACAGCCGCTGAGTGTATTACATCACTGCGTGTCTGTGTGCAGCTCGTTCTCCAAGCAGGAGGGAGTTGGTGCCCACGGGCTGAAACATGCAGCTACAGACTTCAGTGAAGAAAGCTCAGATTTGAACAAGGCTGCTGTAAGTGCCAGGTGGTTGAGAGAAAAGGTGGGGCTGGGGGTAGGGATGAAGAATGACCATAGATTGTTAAGACGGAAAGGGTCTTGATCTTTGTAATCATTCAAACTCCATTAGGAGGATCAATATGAATTGAGGATTTCTGATATTATATGATGCATGAGCAGAAAATTAAAGAAAAGCGGAGGGAAAAAAAGTATTCTTTCTTATTGTTTAGTATTGAATCTTTCCACTTTGACTACATTCCTGAAATGTCTGTAATTAACCACATAAGAATTGAAGACCTAAAGGAAAATTATGCACAGAGCCTTGGCTCGTTAGGGAGTTTTCATGTTAATGAGCCCTCTGGTGCCAAGTTCCTGAACTGCAGATGCTGAAAGATTGAACAAGCCTCTCAAGAAGTAAAAGTCAGCATCAAACTTGCAAGTTTCTGAGGGTGTTAGTGGGCTCCACTGAGGAACATCACTGAAGAGACCGTGGAGGGAATGACCAGACAAGGAGACCGTCCCTGGGGACTGGTGAAACAGGAAGTCGGAGACACTGGTTACAGGTGGAAGATCAATTGTGGAGGTGGCTGTGAAAGCCCTAAATGTGTTTCACCAAGCAGGATGGCCAAGCCCTGACCCCCATGCACCCGGGAAGGGTGATCCGTTCCTTCATGGGATGCTTACAGCTCTTCCTGGGAGCAGTTTGAGGTGGGGGGGTGTGATGCTGTGATGGGTTAATCCTGGCTGGACGCCAGGTGCCCACCAAAGCCGTTCTATCACTCCCCCTCCTTCTCAACTGGACAGGGGAGAGAAAATATAACACAGAGCTTGTGGGTCAAGATAAGGACAGGAGAGATCACTCACCAATTACCGTCACGGGCAAAACAGACTCAGCTTGGGGAAAAATAACTCAATTTATTACAGATCAACCAGAGTAGGGTAATGAGAAATAAAACCAAATCTCAGAACACCTTCCCTCCACCCCTCCCTTCTTCCCGGGCATAACTTCACTCCCGGATTCTCTACCAACCCCCCAGCGGCACAGGGGGACGGGGATGGGGTTTACGGTCAGTTCATCACACGTTATTTTCTGCCGCTTCATCCTCCTCAGGGGGAGGACTCATCACACTCTTCCCCTGCTCCAGCGTGGCCCACCCACGGGAGACAGTCCTCCATGAACTTCTCCAACGTGGGTCCTTCCCATGGGCTGCAGTTCTTCACGAACTGCTCCAGCATGGGTCCTTTCCACGGTGTGCAGTCCTTCAGGCACAGACTGCTCCAGCGTGGGTCCCCCACGGGGTCACAAGTCCTGTCAGCAAACCTGCTCCGTGGGCTCCTCTCTCCACAGATCCGCAGGTCCTGCCAGGAGCCTGCTCCAGCGTGGGGTTCCCACGGGGTCACAGCCTCCTTCGGGAACCCACCTGCTCCGGCGTGGGGTCCTCCACGGGCTGCAGGTGGATATCTGCTCCACCGTGGACCTCCATGGACTGCAGGGGGACAGCCTGCCTCACCATGGTCTTCCCCACGGGCTGCAGGGGAATCTCTGCTCCGGCGCCTGGAGCATCTCCTCCCCCTCCTTCTTCACTGACCTTGGTGTCCGCAGGGTTGTTTCTCTTATATGTTCTCACTCCTCACTCCGGCAGCCAATTACCGTCTGTCACAACTTTTTTTTTCCTTCATAAAAATGTTATCACAGAGGCGTTACCACTATCGCTGATTGGTTTGGCCTTGGCTGGCAGCGGGTCTGTCTTAGAGCCGGCTGGTATGGGCTCTCTCGAACACAGGGGAAGCTTCCAGCAGCTTCTTACAGAAGCCACCCCTGTAACCCCCCGCTACCAAAACATTGCCACACAAAGCCAAAACACCTACCCACGCAGGCGGGGTAGACCTGGCCTCGCTGCCCGCGCGGGCGGGGTAACCCTGGCCTCCCTGCTGGCGCCGGCAGGGTAGACCTGGCCACCCTGCCGGCGCCGTGTGGGTAGACCTGGTCTCCCCACCCGCGCGGGCAGGGTAGATCTGGACTCCCTACCGGAGCCAGCGGGGTAGACCTGGTCTCCCAAACCGCGCCAGCGAGGTAGACCTGGCCTCCCTACCTGCACAGGTGGGGTAGACCTGGCCTCCATACCAGTACCAGAGGCATAGACCTGGCCTCCCTACCCACGTGGGCCTGGTAGATGTGGCCTCCCTGCCGGCTCCAGGGGGGTAGACCTGGCCTCTCTACCCACGCGGGCAAGGTAGACCTGGCCTCCCTGCTGGCGCAGGTGGGGTAGAACGGTCCTCCCTACCCACGCAAGTGAGGTAGACCTGGTCTCCCTACCCGCGCGGGCGGGGTAGACCTGGCCTCCCAACCGGGGCGGGCACGGTAGACACGGCCTCCCTTCCTGCGCTGGCGGGGTAGACCTGGCCTCCCTTCCCACGTGGCCAGGGTAGACCTGGCCTCTCTACCCACGCGGGCGGGGTAGACTTGGCCTCCGTGCCGGAGCCGGCACGGTAGACCTGGCCTCCCTGCCAGTGCAGCCGGGGTAGACCTAGCCACCCTACACGCGTGGGTGGAGTAGACCAGGACTCCCTGCCGGGGCCGGCGGGGTAGATCTGGCCTCCCTACCCGCGCTGGCGAAGAAGAACTGGCCTCCCTACCTGTGCAGGTGGGATAGACCTGGCCTCCATTCTGGCACCAGCGACATAGACCTGGCCTCGATACCCAGGCGGGCGTGGTAGACCTGGCCTTTCTGCTGGCACCGGGGGAGTAGACCTGGCCTCTGTACCCACGCGGGCAGGGTAGACCTGGGCTCCCTGCCGGCGCAGGTGGGGTAGACCTGTCCTCCCTACCCGCCCAAGTGGGGTAGTCATGGTCTCCCTACGCGTGCGGGCGGGGTAGACATGGCCTCCCTGCCGGCGCCGACAGGGTAGAGCTGGCCTCCCTGCCCTCGCGGGTGGGGTAGACTTGACCTCCCTGCTGGAGCCGGCGGGGTAGACCTGGCCTCCCTGCCGGCGCAGGTGGGGTAGACCTGTCCTCCCTACCCGCCCAAGTGGGGTAGTCATGGTCTCCCTACGCGTGCGGGCGGGGTAGACATGGCCTCCCTGCCGGCGCCGACAGGGTAGAGCTGGCCTCCCTGCCCTCGCGGGTGGGGTAGACTTGACCTCCCTGCTGGAGCCGGCGGGGTAGACCTGGCCTCCCTGCCGGCGCAGGTGGGGTAGACCTGGCCTTCCTGCTTCGCCACCAAGGTAGACCTGGCCTCCCTACCCGCGCGTGTGGTGTGGGCCTGGCCTCCCTACCCGCGTGGGGGGGGTAGACCTCCCCTCCCTGCCGGTGCCGGCGGGGTACATCTGGCCTCCCTATCCGCGCAGGCGGGGTAGACCTGGCCTCCCTGCTGGCGCCGTTGGGGTAGACCTGGCCACCCTACCTGCGCGGGCGGGGTAGACCTGGTCTCCCTGCCGGCACCGACAGGGTAGACCTGGCGTCCCTACACGTGTGGTGGGGTAAAACTGGCCTGCCTGCTGGCGCGGAGGAATAGACCTGGCCTCCCTGCCGGACCCAGAGAGGTAGTCCTGGCCTCACTACCTGCGCGGGCAGGGTAGACCTGGCCTCTGTACCCGCGCAAGCCGGGTAGACCTGGCCTCCCTGCCTTCGAGGGCGGGGTAGACCTGGCCTCTTTGCCCGCACAGGCGGGGTACACCTGGTCTCCCTGCCAGCGCCGGCGGGGTAGACCTGGCCTCCCTATCCACACTGGCTGGGTAGACCTAGCCTCACTACCCGCACGTGCGGGGTAGACCTGGCCTCCCTACATGCGCAGGCGGGGTAGTCTTGTCTTCCCTGCTGTCTCCGGTTGGGTAGTCCTGGCATCCCTACCTTGGCGGGCGTGGTAGACCTGGCCTCACTGTGGGATACTTGGAAAGTAATGGGCACATAATGAACAATCCAGACACGATAGAATTGATCAATTTGTGAGCCAAGGATGTTTTGTAGGCAGCAGGCTTCAAGGACGCTTTGCTTGTGGACACATATTTAGCTAACGGTAGTAAGAGCATTCCAGACACCTTTAGAATGCGTTGAACAGCATAAACAAGAAGACAAAAAAAGAAGGATGCCAATTAGAAGAACACAGGTGCGCATTCCACGATAAAGGGAACTTGGCACAAAGAACCTCAATTCGGCAGTTTATCTTGACCAATTAGACTGAGACAAGTTTCGCATGTTTTAGTTAATACAACCAATTATGCCTTATGTTTATGCACATGTACAGTGTTGATATAACCAATCATTAGGTGTAACTAGGCACGTGGACAGCTCATGCTAACCAATCTCTAATTTGCTTCTGCGTGAACAGTAACTAGAATGAACATATAAACCGAGCTATCTTGGCAATAAAGTGGCATCTGCTTGATCATATTGATTGTGCGCAGTGTCCGTGACTTCCGCATCAACAAGTGGCGCCCGAACAGGGACCCTCGGATCGGTGTTGAATTGTACGACAGGAGCCGACGGAGAGAGGGTGCGGAAGCCGGCCGTAGGCGAGTGCTGCCCCAGCACTTGGGAAAAAAAAACGGTACCGTCGTGGAATCTCGTCCTGATCAGGCGAGCGGCCGGGGAGGAGATGGGGTCCACTATGTCCAAGGAAGAGGCAGTAGTGGTTAAGCTCCTCCAACATATGCTCTCTACGAGAGGATTAAGTTAATGACTCGTCTACCCTGAAAGTCCTGTTACTATGGGCGAGAGAAAAAGGCTTACTCCCTATCCTTGGAGATGCTTTTGGCATCCCTACTTGGTAAAAGATAGGGCAAGAATTATGGCATAACATAAGTTCAGGTTCAAAAGAGGCGAGCAGATATTCCACCATGTGGAAGTTAATTATAGAAACTTTAAAAGATATGAAAGCTGAACGTTCGGCAGTAGCTTCTGCTTTTGCCGCACTGCAGCCCGAAGGGCCACAAGGGATGCCATCCCTGGTGAGCTTCACCTTTGTGCCACCACAAATTCCAGCTGTTGTTCCAACCCATGTATCTGGCGCAGGGGTTAGTGCAGTCAGTAAATCTGCAGTAGCAGATCCAGAGCCCAGAGATCAGCCCTTGGAAAAAGCCGACAGCCTGGCAGAATTTCCACCACCACCACCAGAAGAGACGGAAAACAACTTAGTCTCTAATTCTCGTCCTTCATCACCTAAACCAGTTGCGTCATCCCTGTATCCACCACTGCTACCATCCACTCCTCCATCCCCGCTCAAGGGAAAGGAGGAACGGGCAATAGGTTCGGGGGAACAGCAACTAAAAGAACTGTTACAAAGGCTGGAGGCTCTCGAAGCCCGCCTGGAGCCATCCCTGGGACTGCCGATAATAATCAGCCATCTGACAGTTCCCAAGCCTCCCTAACCGTACGCTTAAAGGAAACACTACAGAATCAGGAAGCGAGTAAAAATCCGCCTACGAGAAAACAGCCCCCAGATATTGCCGCTCAACATGAACAAATTATACCTAGCATATACCCTCCGTTGCCTCCGTCTATGCCTAGGTCGCCTCAAGAGCATGAAGAGGGGCCGGAGTTCACTTTGCAGCAGTTACAGTCAGTAATAGAAAAGCTGGCACAGCTGGAGGCTGCTGTGAAGCGAGAAAAACCGCCAACCGTATCCTTTGATGCACCCCCTTTCCCCCCCCCCTCGCTTTCCTCCTCCTCACTGCATTTGGCCTGTTATGGGTGACACACATAAGTGAAGAATGGATGATCCAACAACCAAAACAGAATGTATGGGTAACTTTGGCAAACATAACGCATCAAGAAACTATATATCTTTCTGTCGCTACCCCTGAAAATCCTTTTTCTACCTCTTTGGTGGGGTTACCTCTAGACACCTGGCCAGATCCAATGCCTGAATTTTCCCTTTGTACTAACCCACAATCCTGTGTCGATAATTGGGACGGTGTGTATGCACACCTGCCTCAAGTAATACAAGAACCTCAAGAGTTAGAGTTGTTAGGATCAGTCATCATGAATCCCTGTGTAATGTTTAATTACATCTGTAACACCACTCGAAAGGGTCAGAATGTAAATGCTATTTTGCCTGTATATAGAAATGCTACAGCTTGGTGTAACTATATCTATTCCAGAATATCACGCTTTTTTTTTCTATTCCAGCTGCTTTACCTGCAGGGATGTTTTTAATTTGTGGGGCTAGAGCGTGGGGGGGAATTCCATCAAAACTTAACGGGAGGCCATGTAGCCTCGGACGACTTACGTTACTGACACCCGATATCAATATGATTCCCAGTAAAAGACTCACGATAACTAACACAGGGTTAAGCAGATGACTAACAAGTTTAAGAATTACGGGATGGTTGAAAGATTTGCTTATACATGGCTTAGTTATTTTAATTGTAATATTAGCAGTTGTAATGATTGTACCACGTATCATAAAAATAGTTGAACATATGATTGCAAAAGCATTTCATGTAACTTGGCTTGCACAAAAACAAAAAGGGGGAATTGTGGGAGATTTCATGGAAAATGGGGGACATTTCTTTGAGCCTGATTACTTAGAGTTAGCATAAGTAGGCCGCAGTTAGCATGAGTGGGCCGGAGTACGTGACAGCTGCAGTATAAACGGACTTTGAACCACCAGAAAAACAACGGACATGAGGAACTTGGACAGTGGAGCAATTAATAAACAAGATAACAGAACTGCAGAGGCAAGAAGGAGCTGCAAGAGCTTTAACGCAATTAAGAAAGCTGTCATTTCGGCTTACAGCATTTAGCTGCAGGATGGGGACTTAGGAGTTGGTTTGTATCTTTGTTAAAAATCGGGGTTTCTTTTATTCTTGTGTATTTTATTAGGTATAATGTTGCTTTTACTGTGTTTAATTAATTGTGTTCATAGATCTTGTAGGTCACCTTGGCCAACATAACAGGTCAAGATTCTCGGTGCATTGCAACCGCATCACAAAACCCATGAACCAGTAGACAGGATGGCTATGACTCGTGCAGCGTGCCTGGCCAGCAAGCGCATGCGTCATAGGCTCCCCATGTTGCAACCGAGGCGGATTTTGACACTCGCTGGCCACGTGTGCTGAAATCCGTTCCTTTGTATATATATGTATAAACGTATAAATACTGGGATTTCCCGAAGAGCATCGGGCTGCTGTACGGCAAGGCCATCGTTGCCTCCATGGGGACGCCGACGTAAAGCTGGCACCTACCGATTGCTGGGCTGAGTTTGCGGTGCGAGACGGCACAAGAATGTACGGATGGTCCATCTTCCTCACAGTCCTCGGATGGATGTAGCCATGGATACCGCCGCAAGCCAAAGAAAACCTCTGGATGACCCTGGCTGACGTGACCAGACAAGATTGCTTATGCCTCCGTACAGCAACACCAAGTAATCCCTTTTTCACAGGTTTAATAGGGGGTTCCACTGGCATCAACGAAGTTTAAGAACTTATTGATGGAGACCCCTGTGCAGCAGGTCATGGACTCAATGGATGGGAATGCCTGGTTTCCATGGATCGGGCATTCACCCTCATTGCCACCCCAGGAATCACAAATTCTGGGGTTCCTGAATACAGATTGGTGTAGTATTATCTGATTTACTGTTAGATGTAGATAGTATTAGACACACAACCTTACAAAATAGAGCTGCTCTTAAATCATTGATTAAGATAGTTTTGATTTATCTCGTAGTGGTTTTTTTGTATTTTAATTTGTGTGCCTTGTATGTTGCAATGTGTTTAAAAATTAATTGATAGATCAAGTAAGGCTGTGTTAATTGATGTAAAACAAAAAAGGGGGAATTGTTGCGGACACATATTTAGCTAACGGTCGCAAGAGCGTTCCAGATGCCTTTAGAAAGCCTTGAACAGAATAAACAAGAAGACAAAAAAAGAAAGATGCCAATTAGAAGAACACAGGTGCGCATTCCACGATAAAGGGAACTTGGCACAAAGAACCTCAATTCGGCAGTTTATCTTGACCAATTAGGCTGAGAAAAGTTTTGCATGTTTTAGTTAATACAACCAATTATGTCTTATGTTTATGGGCATGTACAGTGTTGATATAACCAATCATATGGTGTAACTAGGAGCGTGGACAACACATGTTAACCAATCTTTAATCAGCTTACGCATGAACAGGAACAAGAATGAGTATATAAACTGAGCTATTTGGGCAATAAAGTGGCATCTGCTCGATCACATTGATTGTGTGCAGTGTCCGGGACTTCCACGTCAATAGGGGTAGACTTGGCCTCCCTACCCACGTGGCGGGGTAGACCTGGCCTCCCTGCCCGCTCCGGCAGGGTAGACCTGGCCTACCTTCCCGCGCGGGTGTGGTAGACATGGCCTCCCTTCGCGCGAACGTGGGGTAGACGTGGCCTTCATGCCGGTGCCGGCAGGGTAGACATTGCCTCCCTACCCGCATGGGTGGGGTGGACCTGGCCTCCCTGCCGGCGACAGCAGGGTACACATGGCCTCCCTGCCGGCGCCAGCATGGTAGAACTGGCCTCCTTGCCGGCGCCGGAGGGGTAGACCTGGCCTCCCTGACGGCACCGGTGTGGTATACCTGACCTCCCTGCCGGCGACAGCGTGGTAGACCTGGCCTCCCTGCCGGCGCCGGTGGGGTAGACCTGGCCTCCGTTCCAGCTTGGGCCGGGTAGACTTGGCCTCCCTGCCGGTGCGGGCCGGGTAGACCTGCCCTCACTGCTGGCGAGTGAGGCGTAGACCTGGCCTAAATTCCGGCGCGGGCAGAGTAGACCTGGCCTAACTGCCGGCACCGGAAGGGTAGACCTGGCTTCCCTGCCACACCAGCAGGGTAGAGCTGGCCTCCCTGTCGCCGTGGTCTGGGTAGACCTGGCCTAAATTCTGGAGGGGTCGGGGTACACCTGGCCTCCATAGCTGGTGCCGGCGTGGTAGACGTGGGCTCCCAAGCCGGCGCCGGCGGGGTAGACCTGGCCTCCCTAGCCGGTGCCGGCGGGGGTAGACCTGGCCTCCCTAGCTGGCGTCGGTGGCATAGACATTGCCTCGCTAGCCGGCGCCAGCGGGGTAGACCTGGCCTCCCTAGCCGGCGCCAGCGGGGTAGACCTGGCCTCCCAAGCCGGCACCTGCGGGGTAGACCTGGCCTCCGTAGCCTGTGCCGGCGGCGTAGACCTGGCCTCCCTAGCCGGCGTCGGCGGCGCAGATATTGCCTCCCTAGCCGGCGCCGGCTGGGTAGACCTGGCCCGCCTGCCGGCGCCGGCGGGGTATACCTGGCCTCCCTAGCCGGCACCGGCGGCATAGATCTGGCCTCCCTAGCCGGCGCCGGCGGCGTAGACATTGTCTTCCTAGCCGGCGCCGGTGGGATAGACATGGCCTCCCATGTCGGCACCGGCAGGATAGACCTGGCCTCCCTAGCCAGTGCCGGCGGTGTAGACCTGGCCTCCCTGCCGGCGCAGGTGGGTTAGACCTGATATCCTTACCTGATGCTCCAGGGTAGGCCTGACATTCCATACCTGATCCTCAGTTGTAGTACCTCTACCCACACCGGTAATCCAGACTAGTACCGGTACCGCCCCGCCGGTACTCTGGGCTAGTACCAATACCCCACACCCAGCCCCCGCCCGGTATTCCGGGGTGGTAGTGATAACCTGCCCTGGTAATCCGGTGTAGTACTGGTACGCCCACCGTTTCTCGAGGGTAGTACCGGTACCCCCCGCCAGTACTGCGGGGTAGAACCGGTACCTCCACCGGTACTCCGGGGTACACTTGCTATCCCTACGGGCGATCGGAGGTAGGCCCGACCTCCCTACCTTACCTTCTGGGATAGGCCGGCTATCCCTACCTGATGCTCTGGGGTAGGCCTGGCGTCCCTAGCCGGTGCTGGCGGGGTAGACCTGGCCTCCAAAGCTGACGCCGTCGGGGAAGACCTGACCTCCCTGCCGACTCCGGCGGGGTAGACCTGGCCTCCCTAGCCTACACCGGCAGGCAGACCTGGCCTCCCTAGCTGGCGTCGGCGGCGTAGACCTTGCCTCCATGCCGGCGCCGGCGGGGTACACCTGGCCTCCCAAGACCGCACCAGCGGCGTAGAGCTGGCATCCCTAGCCGGCGCCGGCGGGGTAGACCTGGCCTCCCTTCCGGCGCCGGCGGGGTAGCCCTTGCCTCCTAAGCCGGCGCTGGCGGCGTAGACCTGGCCTCCCTAGCCGGCGTCGGCAGCGTAGACATTGCCTCGCTAGCCAGCGCCGGCGGAGTAGACCTGGCCTGCCTGCCGGCACCGGCGGGGAAGACCTGGCCTCCCTGCCAGCGCCGGCGGGGTAGACCTGACCTCACTGCCGGCGCCGGCGGGGTAGACCTGGCCTGCCTGTCCGCTACGGCGGGTTAGACCTGGCCTCCTTGCCGGCGCGGTCGGGGTAGACATGGCCTCCCTACCGGCGCGGGAGAGGTAGACCTGGCCTAAATTCCAGCACGGGCAGGGTAGACCTGGGCTCCCAGCCGGCGCTGGCGGGTTAGATCTGCCCTATCAGCCGCTGCCGCTGGGGTAGACCTGGCCGCCCTGCCAATGCCGGCGAGGTAGACGTGGCCTCCCTGCCGGCGCGGGCGTGGTAGACCTGGCATCCCTTGCGGCGCCGGCTGGGTAGACCTGACCTCTCTGCCGCTGCCGGAGGGGTAGACCTGGCCTGCCTGTCGGCTACGGCGGGTTTGATATGGCCTCCTTGCCGGCGCGGTTGGGGCAGACCTGGCCTCCTTGCCGGCACCGGAGGGTTAGACCTGACCTCTCTGCTGCTGCCGGCGGTCTACCCCACCGGCGCCGACTAGGAAGACAAGGTCTACCCCGCCGGCGCCAGCAGGGAGGCCAGGTCTACCCTGCTGGCGCCGGCTAGGGAGGCCAAGTGTACCCGGCCGGCGCCGCCTAGAGAGGCCAGGTCTAGCCCGCTGGCGCCGGCTAGGGAGGCCAGGTCTACCCTGCTGGCGCCGGTAGGGAGGCCAGGTCTACCCGCCGGCGTCGTCTTGGGAGGCCAGGTCTACCCCGCTGGCGCCGGCTTGGGAGGCCAGGTCTACCCGTCCAGAGCTGCCTAGAGAGGCCAGGTCTACTCCACTGGCGCCGGCTAGGGAGGCCAGGTCTACGCCGCCGACACCGGCTAGGGAGGCCAGGTCTACCCTGCCGGCGCTATCTTGGGAAGCTAGGTCTACCACGCTGGCGCGGCTAGGGAGGCCAGGTCTAACCCGTCGGTGCTGGTTAGGGAGACCAAGTAAGTATTCCCCGCTGGCGAAGGCCTGGGATCCCAGGTCTACCCCACCGGCGCCGGCTAGCGAGGCAATGTCTACACTGCTGACGTCAGCTAAGGAGGCCAGGTCTATCCTGCCGGCGCCTGCTAGGGAGGCCAGGTCTACCCCGCCAGCGCTGGCAGGGAGGCCAGGTCTACCCCGCCGACGCTGGGTAGGGAGGCCAGGTCTACACCGCCGGCTTGGCTAGGGAGGCCAGGTCTTAGCCGCCGGCGCCGTCTTGGGAGGCCTGGTCTACCCCGCCGGCGCCGGCTACGGAGGCCAGGTCTACCCCCGCCGGCGCCGGCAGGGAGGCAATGTCTACCCCGCCGGCGCCGGCTACGGAGGCCAGGTCTACCCCGCCGGCGGCGGCTTGGGAGGCCAGGTCTACCACGCCGGCGCCGGCTAGGGATGCCAGGTCTATCCAACTGTCGCCGGCTTGGAAGACAAGGTTTACACCGCCGGCGCCATCTAGGGAGGCCAGGTCTACGACGCCGGCGCCTGCTTGCGAGGCCAGGTCTACCCCGCGGACGCCGGCTTGGGAGGCCAGGTCTACCCCGCCGGCGCCGGCTTGGGAGGCCAGGTCTACCCCGCCAGCGCCGGCAGGGAGGCCAGGTCTACGCCGCTGGCGCCGACTTGGGAGGCCATGTCTACCACGCCGGCGCCGTTTAGGGAGGCAATGTCTATGCCGTCGAACCGTCTAGGGAGGCCAGGTCTACGACGCCGGTGCCAGCTTGGCAGGTCAGGTCTACCCCGCGGGCGCCAGCTACGGAGGCCAGGTCTACCCCTCCCGCGCTGGCTAAGGAGGCCAGGACTTCCCCACCGGGGCCGGCTAGGGAGGCCACGTCTACCCAACCGGCGCCGGCTTGAGAAGCCAGGTCTAAAACGCTGGCGCGGCTAGGGAGTCCAGGTCTACCCCGCCGGCGCCGGCTTGGGAAGCCAGGTCTACCACGCTGGCGCGGCTACGGAGGCCAGGTCTAACCGGCCGGCGCCGGTTAGGGAGACCAAGTCTTCCCCGCTGGCAAAGGCTTGGGATCCCAGGTCTATCCCGCCGGCGCCGGCTAGCGAGGCAATGTCTACACTGCCGACGTCGGCTAAGGAGGCCAGGTCTATCCCGCCGGCGCCGTCTTGGGAGGCCAGGTCTACCCCGCTGGCGCCGGCTTGGGAGGCCAGTTCTACCCCGCCAGCGCCGGTTAGGAAGGCCAGGTCTACCCCGCCGGCGCCGGCTAGGGAGGCCAGGTCTACCCCGCCGGCGCCGGCTATGGACTCCAGGTCTACACGGCCGGAGCCGCCTAGAAAGGCCAGGTCTATGCCACCGGCGCCGGCTTGGGAGGCCTGGTCTACCCCACCGGCGCTGGCAGGGAGGTTAAGTCTACCCCACTGGCGCTGGTTACGGAGGCCAGGTCTACCCCGCCGGTGCCGCCTAGAGAGGGGAGTTCTACCGCCCTGCCGCCGGCTTGGGAAGCCAGGTTTACCCCCTCCGGCGCCGGGAGGTAGGCCAGGTCTTCCCCACCGATGCCGGCAGGGAGGCCAGGTCTACCCCACCGGCGCAGGCTTGGGAGGCCAGGTCTACCACGCCGGCGCCGGCAGGGAGGCCAGGTCTACCCTGCCGGCGCCGGCATGGAGGCCAGGTCTACCCCTCCGGCGCAGGCTAGGGAGGCCAAGTCTACCTGGCCAGCGCCGCCTAGACAGGCCAGGTCTACCCAGCTGGCGCCGGCAAGGGAGGCCAGGTCTACCCTGCCAGCGCCAGCTAGGGATGCCACGTCTACGCCGCCGGTGTGGGCTTGGGAGGCCAGGTCTACCCCGCCAGCGCCGGCAGGGAGGCCAGGTCTACCCCGCTGGCGCCGACTAGGGAGGTCAGGTCTACCAAGCAGGCGCCGGCAGGGAGTCAATGTCTACGCCGCCGATGCCGGCTTGGGAGGCCAGGTCTACCCCACAGACGCCGGCTAGGGAGGCCAGGCCTACCCCGCCGGCGCCGGCTTGGGAGGCCAGGCCTACCCGCCAGCGCCGGCAGCGAGGCCAGGTCTAACTCGTCGGCACCGGCTAGGGAGGCCAGGCCTACCCCGCCAGCGCCGGCAGTGAGGCCAGGTCTAATTCGTCGGCACCGGCTTGGGAGGCCAGGTCTAACACGCCGGCGCCGGCTAGGGAGGCCAGGTCTATCCGACTGGCGCCGCCTTGGAAGACAATGTGTATGCCGCCGGGGCCAGCTAGGAAGGCCAGGTCTACGCCGCGGGCGCCTGCTTGGGAGGCCAGGTCTACCCCGTGGACACCGGCTTGGGAGGCCAGATCTAACCTGTTGGCGCAGACTCGGGAGGCCAGGTCTACCCCGCGGGGCGCCGGCTAAGGAGGCCAGGTCTACCCCTCCCGCGCTGGCTAAGGAGGCCAGGACTTCCCCACCGGCGCCGGCTAGGGAGGCCTGGTCTACCGCGCCGGCGCCGGCAGGGAGGCCAGATCTACCCCGCCGGCGCCGGCTACGGAGGCCACGTCTAAATGGCCGGAGCCGCCTAGAGAGGCCAGGTCTATGCCACCGGCGCCGGCTTGGGAGGCCTGGTCTACCCCACCGGCGCTGGCAGGGAGGTTAAGTCTACTCCGCTGGCGCTGGTTACGGAGGCCAGGTCTACCCCGCCGGTGCCGCCTAGAGAGGGGAGTTCTACCGCCCTGCCGCCGGCTTGGGAAGCCAGGTTTACCCCTCCGGCGCCGGGAGGTAGGCCAGGTCTTCCCCACCGACGCCGTCTACGGAGGCCAGGTCTACCCCACCAGAGCCGACAGGTAGGCCAGGTCTTCCCCGCCGGCGCCGGCAGGGAGGCCAGGTCTAACTCGTCGGCACCAGCTAGGGAGGCCAGGTCTACCCCGCCGGCGCCGGCAGGGAGGCCACGTCTACGCCGCCGGCGCAGGCATGGGAGGCCAAGTCTGCCCTTCCGCCGCCAGCAGGGAGGCCAGGTCTTCCCCGTCGGCGCTGGCTAGGGAGGCCAGGTCTACCCTGACAGCGCCGGCATGGAGGCCAGGTCTATCCGACTGGCGCCGGCTTGGAAGACATTGTGTACGCCGCCGGCGCCAGCTAGGGAGGCCAGGTCTACCCCGCGGACGCCGGCTTGGGAGGCCAGTTCTACCCCGCGGACGCCGGCTTGGGAGGCCAGGTCTACCCCGCCGGCGCCGGCTTGGGAGGCCAGGTCTACCCTGCCAGCGCCAGCTAGGGATGCCATGTCTACGCCGCCGGTGTGGGCTTGGGAGGCCAGGTCTACCCCGCTGGCGCCGACTAGGGAGGTCAGGTCTACCAAGCAGGCGCCGGCAGGGAGTCAATGTCTACGCCGCCGATGCCGGCTAGGGAGGCCAGGTCTACGCTGCCAGCGCCGGCTTGGGAGGCCTGGTGTACCCAACCGGCGTCGGCTAGGGAGGCAAGGTCTACCCCGCCGGCAGCCCTTGGGAGGCCAGGTCTACCCCGCCGGCAGCCCTTGGGAGGCCAGGTCTACCCCGCCGGCGCCGGCTTGGGAAGCCAGGTCTACCACGCTGGCGTGGCTAGGGAGGCCAGGTCTAACCCGCTGGCGCCGGTTAGGGAGACCAAGTCTTCCCCGCTGGCGCCGGTTAGGAAGGCCAGGTCTACCCCGCCGGCGCCGGATAGCGAGGCAATGTCTACACTGCCGACCTCGGCTACGGAGGCCAGGTCTAACCCGCCGGTGCGGTTAGGGAGACCAAGTCTTCCCCGCTGGCGAAGGCTTGGGATCCCAGGTCTATCCCGCCGGAGCCGGCAGGCAGGCCAGGTCTATCCCGCCGGAGCCGGCAGGCAGGCCAGGTGTACCCCGCCGGCGCTGGCTAGCGAGGCAATGTCTACGCTGCCGACTCCGGCTAGGGAGGCCAGGTCTAAGCCACCGGCGTCGGCTTGGAAGGCCAGTTCTACCACGCCAGAGCCGTTTAGGGAGGCAATGTCTATGCCGTCGAACCGGCTAGGGAGGCCAGGTCTACCCCGCCGGCGCCGGCTTGGGAAGCCAGGTCTACCACGCTGGCGCGGCTACGGAGGCCAGGTCTAACCGGCCGGCGCCGGTTACTATGCCGTCGAACCGGCTAGGGAGGCCAGGTCTACCCCGCCGGCGCCGGCTTGGGAAGCCAGGTCTACCACGCTGGCGCGGCTACGGAGGCCAGGTCTAACCGGCCGGCGCCGGTTAGGGAGACCAAGTCTTCCCCGCTGGCGAAGGCTTGGGATCCCAGGTCTACCCCACGGACGCCGGCTTGGGAGGCCAGGCCTACCCCGCCAGCGCCGGCAGCGAGGCCAGGTCTAACTCGTCGGCACCGGCTAGGGAGGCCAGGCCTACCCCGCCAGCGCCGGCAGTGAGGCCAGGTCTAATTCGTAGGCACCGGCTTGGGAGGCCAGGTCTATCCGACTGGCGTCGCCTTGGAAGACAATGTGTATGCCGCCGGGGCCAGCTAGGAAGGCCAGGTCTACGCCGCGGGCGCCTGCTTGGGAGGCCAGGTCTACCCCGTGGACACCAGCTTGGGAGGCCAGATCTAACCTGTTGGCGCACACTCGGGAGGCCAGGTCTAACCCACGGGCGCCGGCTACGGAGGCCAGGTCTACCCCTCCCGCGCTGGCTAAGGAGGCCAGGACTTCCCCACCGGCGCCGGCTAGGGAGGCCAGGTCTACCCCGCCGGCGCCGGCTTGGGAAGCCAGGTCTACCACGCTGGCGCAGCTAGGGAGGCCAGGTCTAACCCGCCGGTGCCGGTTAGGGAGACCAAGTCTTCCCCACTGGCGCCGGTTAGGAAAGCCAGGTCTACCCCCGCCGGCACCGGCTATGGACTCCAGGTCTACACGGCCGGAGCCGCCTAGAGAGGCCAGGTCTACGCCACCGGCGCCGGCTTGGGAGGCCTGGTCTACCGCGCCGGCGCCGGCAGGGAGGCCAGATCTACCCCGCCGGCGCCGGCTATGGAGGCCAGGTCTACACGGCCGGAGCCGCCTAGAGAGGCCAGGTCTATGCCACCGGCGCCGGCTTGGGAGGCCTGGTCTACCCCACCGGCGCTGGCAGGGAGGTTAAGTCTACCCCGCTGGCGCTGGTTACGGAGGCCAGGTCTACCCTGCCGGTGCCGCCTAGAGAGGGGAGTTCTACCGCCCTGCCGCCGGCTTGGGAAGCCAGGTTTACCCCTCCGGCGCCGGGAGGCAGGCCAGGTCTTCCCCACCGATGCCGGCAGGGAGGCCAGGTCTACCCCACCGGCGCAGGCTTGGGAGGCCAGGTCTACCACGCCGGCGCCGGCAGGGAGGCCAGGTCTACCCTGCCGGCGCCGGCATGGAGGCCAGGTCTACCCCTCCGGCGCAGGCTAGGGAGGCCAAGTCTACCCCACAGGCGCCGGCAAGGGAGGCCAGGTCTACGCCGCCGACGCCGGCTAGGGAGGCCAGGTCTACGCCGCCGATGCCGGCTTGAGAGGCCTGGTCTACCCCGCCGGCGCCGGCAGGGAGGCCAGGTCTAGCCCGCCAACGCCGGCTACGGAGGCCAGGTCTACCCCACCGGCGCCGTCTACGGAGGCCAGGTCTAACCCACCGGAGCCGACAGGTAGGCCAGGTCTTCCCCGCCGGCGCCGGCAGGGAGGCCAGGTCTAACTCATCGGCACCAGCTACGGAGGCCAGGTCTACAACGCCGGCGCCAGCAGGGAGGCCAGGTCTTCCCCGCTGGCGCCGACTAGGGAGGTCAGGTCTATCAAGCAGGCGCCAGCAGGGAGTCAATGTCTACGCCGCCGATGCCGGCTAGGGAGGCCAGGTCTACGCTGCCAGCGCCTGCTTGGGAGGCCTGGTGTACCCAACCGGCGTCGGCTAGGGAGGCAAGGTCTACCCCGCTGTCAGCGGCTTGGGAGGCCAGGCCTACCCCGCCAGCGCCGGCTTGGGAGGCCAGGCCTACGCCGCCGGCGCCGGCTTGGGAGGCCAGGCCTACCCCGCCAGCGCTGGCAGCGAGGCCAGGTCTAACTCGTCGGCACCGGCTAGGGAGGCCAGGCCTACCCCGCCAGCGCCGGCAGTGAGGCCAGGTCTAATTCGTCGGCACCGGCTTGGGAGGCCAGGTCTAACACGCCGGCGCCGGCTAGGGAGGCCAGGTCTACCCCTCCCGCGCTGGCTAAGGAGGCCAGTACTTCCCCACCGGCGCCGGCTAGGGAGGCCAGGTCCACCCCGCTGGCGCCGGCTTGGGAAGCCAGGTCTACCACGCTGGAGCGGCTAGGGAGGCCAGGTCTAACCCGCCGGCGCCGGTTAGGGAGACCAAGTCTTCCCCGCTGGCGCCGGTTAGGAAGGCCAGGTCTACCCCGCCGGCGCCGGATAGCGAGGCAATGTCTACACTGCCGACCTCGGCTAAGGAGGCCAGGTCTATCCCGCCGGCGCCGTCTTGGGAGGCCAGGTCTCCCCCGCCGACGCCGGCTTGGGAGGCCAGGTCTAACCCGCCGGTGCGGTTAGGGAGACCAAGTCTTCCCCGCTGGCGAAGGCTTGGGATCCCAGGTCTATCCCGCCGGAGCCGGCAGGCAGGCCAGGTCTATCCCGCCGGAACCGTCAGGCAGGCCAGGTGTACCCCGCCGGCGCTGGCTAGCGAGGCAATGTCTACGCTGCCGACTCCGGCTAGGGAGGCCAGGTCTAAGCCACCGGCGTCGGCTTGGAAGGCCAGTTCTACCACGCCAGAGCCGTTTAGGGAGGCAATGTCTATGCCGTCGAACTGGCTAGGGAGGCCAGGTGTACCCCTCCGGCGCAGGCTAGGGAGGCCAAGTCTACCCGGCCAGCACCGCCTAGACAGGCCAGGTCTACCCCGCCGGCACCAGCAAGGGAGGCAAAGTCTACCCCGCAGGCGCCGGCAAGGGAGGCCAGGTCTACGCCGCCGACGCGAGGCCAGGTCTAACCCACCGGAGCCGACAGGTAGGCCAGGTCTTCCCCGCCGGCGCCGGCAGGGAGGCCAGGTCTACCCATCCGGCGCAGGCTAGGGAGGCCAAGTCTACCCGGCCAGCGCCGCCTAGACAGGCCAGGTCTACCCCGCCGGCGCCGGCTACGGAGGCCAGGTCTACCCCGCCGGCGCCGGCTTGGCAGGCCAGGTCTAACCCGCCAACGCCGGCTACGGAGGCCAGGTCTACCCCACCGGCGCCATCTACGGAGGCCAGGTCTAACCCACCGGAGCCGACAGGTAGGCCAGGTCTTCCCCGCCGGCGCCGGCAGGGAGGCCAGGTCTAACTCGTCGGCACCAGCTAGGGAGGCCAGGTCTACCCCGCTGGCGCCGGCAGGGAGGCCACGTCTACGCCACCGGCGCAGGCATGGGAGGCCAGGTCTGCCCTTCCGCCTCCAGCAGGGAGGCCAGGTCTTCCCCGCCGGCGCTGGCTAGGGAGGCCAGGTCTACCCTGACGGCGCCAGCATGGAGGCCAGGTCTATCCGACTGGCGCCTGCTTGGAAGACAATTTGTACGCCGCCGGCGCCAGCTAGGGAGGCCAGGTCTACGACGCCGGCGCCTGCTTGGGAGGCCAGGTCTACCCCACGGACGCCGGCTTGGGAGGCCAGGTCTACCCCGCCGGCGCCGGCTTGGGAGCCAGGTCTACCCTGCCAGCGCCAGCTAGGGATGCCACGTCTACGCCGCCGGTGTGGGCTTGGGAGGCCAGGTCTACCCCGCCAGCGCCGGCAGGGAGGCCAGGTCTACCCCGCTGGCGCCGACTAGGGAGGTCAGGTCTACCAAGCAGGCGCCGGCAGGGAGTCAATGTCTACGCCGCCGATGCCGGCTAGGGAGGCCAGGTCTACGCTGCCAGCGCCGGCTTGGGAGGCCTGGTGTACCCAACCGGCGTCGGCTAGGGAGGCATGTTCTACCCCGCCGGCAGCGGCTTGGGAGGCCAGGTCTAACCCGCCGGTGCCGGTTAGGGAGACCAAGTCTTCCCCGCTGGCGCCGGTTAGGAAGGCCAGGTCTACCCCGTTGGCGCAGACTAGGGAGGCCAGGTCTACCCCGCCGGCGCCGGCAGGGAGGCCAGGTCTAACTCGTCGGCACCAGCTAGGGAGGCCAGGTCTACCCCGCCGGCGCCGGCAGGGAGGCCACGTCTACGCCGCCGGCGCAGGCATGGGAGGCCAGGTCTGCCCTTCCGCCACCAGCAGGGAGGCCAGGTCTTCCCCGCCGGCGCTGTCTACGGAGGCCAGGTCTAACCCACCGGACCCGACAGGTAGGCCAGGTCTTCCCCGCCCTTGCCGGCAGGGAGGCCAGGTCTAACTCGTCGGCACCAGCTAGGGAGGCCAGGTCTACCCCGCCGGCGCCGGCAGGGAGGCCACGTCTACGCCACCGGCGCAGGCATGGGAGGCCAGGTCTGCCCTTCCGCCACCAGCAGGGAGGCC
Organism: Harpia harpyja; assembly: GCF_026419915.1. Taxonomy (NCBI): domain Eukaryota; kingdom Metazoa; phylum Chordata; class Aves; order Accipitriformes; family Accipitridae; genus Harpia; species Harpia harpyja. Next base: position 2,059,929 of record NW_026293320.1, read on the forward strand.
AGGTCTTCCCCGCCGGCGCTGTCTACGGAGGCCAGGTCTAACCCACCGGAGCCGACAGGTAGGCCAGGTCTTCCCCGCCGGCGCCGGCAGGGAGGCCAGGTCTAACTCGTCGGCACCAGCTAGGGAGGCCAGGTCTACCCCGCCGGCGCCGGCAGGGAGGCCACGTCTATGCCGCCGGTGCAGGCATGGGAGGCCAGGTCTGCCCTTCCGCCACCAGCAGGGAGGCCAGGTCTACCCTGACGGCGCCGGCATGGAGGCCAGGTCTATCCGACTGGCGCCGGCTTGGAAGACAATGTGTAGGCCGCCGGCGCCAGCTAGGGAGGCCAGGTCTACGACGCCGGCGCCGGCTTGGGAAGCCAGGTCTACCATGCTGGCGCGGCTAGGGAGGCCAGGTCTAACCCGCCGGCGCCGGTTAGGGAGACCAAGTCTTCCCCACTGGCGCCGGTTAGGAAGGCCAGGTCTACCCCGCCGGCGCCGGCTAGCGAGGCAATGTCTACACTGCCGACCTCGGCTAAGGAGGCCAGGTCTATCCCGCCGGCGCCGTCTTGGGAGGCCAGGTCTCCCCCGCCGACGCCGGCTTGGGAGGCCAGGTCTACACGGCCGGAGCCACCTAGAGAGGCCAGGTCTATGCCACTGGCGCCGGCTTGGGAGGCCTGGTGTACCCAACCGGCGTCGCCTAGGGAGGCAAGTTCTACCCCGCCGGCAGCGGCCTGGGAGGCCAGGTCTACGCCGCCAGCCCCGGCTTGGGAGGCCAGGTCTACCCCACGGACGCCGGCTAGGGAGGCCAGGCCTACCCCGCCGGCGCCGGCTTGGGAGGCAATGCCTACCCCGCCAGCGCCGGCTAGGGAGGCCAGGTCTATCCGACTGGCGCCGCCTTGGAAGACAATGTGTATGCCACCGGGGCCAGCTAGGAAGGCCAGGTCTACCCCGCTGGCGCCGGCTTGGGAGGCCAGTTCTACCCCGCCAGCGCCGGTTAGGAAGGCCAGGTCTACCCCGCCGGCGCCGGCTAGGGAGGCCAGGTCTACCACGCCGGCGCCGGCAGGGAGGCCAGGTCTACCCTGCCGGCGCCGGCATGGAGGCCAGGTCTACCCCTCCGGCGCAGGCTAGGGAGGCCAAGTCTACCCGGCCAGCGCCGCCTAGACAGGCCAGGTCTACCCCGCCGGCGCCGGCAAGGGAGGCCAGGTCTACCCTGCCAGCGCCAGCTAGGGATGCCACGTCTACGCCGCCGGTGTGGGCTTGGGAGGCCAGGTCTACCCCGCCAGCGCCGGCAGGGAGGCCAGGTCTACCCCGCTGGCGCCGACTAGGGAGGTCAGGTCTACCAAGCAGGCGCCGGCAGGGAGTCAATGTCTACGCCGCCGATGCCGGCTAGGGAGGCCAGGTCTACGCCGTCAGCCCCGGCTTGGGAGGCCAGGTCTACCCCACAGACGCCGGCTAGGGAGGCCAGGCCTACCCCGCCGGCGCCGGCTTGGGAGGCCAGGCCTACCCCGCCAGCGCCGGCAGCGAGGCCAGGTCTAACTCGTCGGCACCGGCTAGGGAGGCCAGGCCTACCCCGCCAGCGCCGGCAGTGAGGCCAGGTCTAATTCGTCGGCACCGGCTTGGGAGGCCAGGTCTAACACGCCGGCGCCGGCTAGGGAGGCCAGGTCTATCCGACTGGCGCCGCCTTGGAAGACAATGTGTATGCCGCCGGGGCCAGCTAGGAAGGCCAGGTCTACGCCGCGGGCGCCTGCTTGGGAGGCCAGGTCTACCCCGTGGACACCGGCTTGGGAGGCCAGATCTAACCTGTTGGCGCAGACTCGGGAGGCCAGGTCTACCCCGCGGGCGCCGGCTAAGGAGGCCAGGTCTACCCCTCCCGCGCTGGCTAAGGAGGCCAGGACTTCCCCACCGGCGCCGGCTAGGGAGGCCTGGTCTACCGCGCCGGCGCCGGCAGGGAGGCCAGATCTACCCCGCCGGCGCCGGCTACGGAGGCCACGTCTACATGGCCGGAGCCGCCTAGAGAGGCCAGGTCTATGCCACCGGCGCCGGCTTGGGAGGCCTGGTCTACCCCACCGGCGCTGGCAGGGAGGTTAAGTCTACTCCGCTGGCGCTGGTTACGGAGGCCAGGTCTACCCCGCCGGTGCCGCCTAGAGAGGGGAGTTCTACCGCCCTGCCGCCGGCTTGGGAAGCCAGGTTTACCCCTCCGGCGCCGGGAGGTAGGCCAGGTCTTCCCCACCGACGCCGGCAGGGAGGCCAGGTCTACCCCACCGGCGCAGGCTTGGGAGGCCAGGTCTACCACGCCGGCGCCGGCAGGGAGACCAGGTCTACACTGCCGGCGCCGGCATGGAGGCCAGGTCTACCCCTCCGGCGCAGGCTAGGGAGGCCAGGTCTACCCGGCCAGCGCCGCCTGGACAGGCCAGGTCTACCCCGCCGGCGCCGGCAAGGGAGGCCAAGTCTACCCCGCCAGCGCCGGCAGGGAGGCCACGTCTACGCCGCCGGCGCAGGCATGGGAGGCCAGGTCTGCCCTTCCGCCACCAGCAGGGAGGCCAGGTCTTCCCCGCCGGCGCTGTCTACGGAGGCCAGGTCTAACCCACCGGAGCCGACAGGTAGGCCAGGTCTTCCCCGCCGGCGCCGGCAGGGAGGCCAGGTCTAACTCGTCGGCACCAGCTAGGGAGGCCAGGTCTACCCCGCTGGCGCCAGCAGGGAGGCCACGTCTACGCCGCCGGTGCAGGCATGGGAGGCCAGGTCTGCCCTTCCGCCACCAGCAGGGAGGCCAGGTCTACCCTGACGGCGCCGGCATGGAGGCCAGGTCTATCCGACTGGCGCCGGCTTGGAAGACAATGTGTACGCCGCCGGCGCCAGCTAGGGAGGCCAGGTCTACGACGCCGGCGCCGGCTTGGGAAGCCAGGTCTACCACGCTGGCGCGGCTAGGGAGGCCAGGTCTAACCCGCCGGCGCCGGTTAGGGAGACCAAGTCTTCCCCGCTGGCGCCGGTTAGGAAGGCCAGGTCTATCCCGCCGGCGCCGTCTTGGGAGGCCAGGTCTCCCCCGCCGACGCCGGCTTGGGAAGCCAGGTCTAAACGGCCGGAGCCGCCTAGAGAGGCCAGGTCTATGCCACCGGCACGGGCTAGGGAGGCCTGGTGTACCCAACCGGCGTCGCCTAGGGAGGCAAGTTCTACCCCGCCGGCAGCGGCTTGGGAGGCCAGGTCTACGCCGCCAGCCCCGGCTTGGGAGGCCAGGTCTACCCCACGGACGCCGGCTAGGGAGGCCAGGCCTACCCCGCCGGCGCCGGCTTGGGAGGCAAGGCCTACCCCGCCAGCGCCGTCTAGGGAGGCCAGGTCTATCCGACTGGCGCCGCCTTGGAAGACAATGTGTATGCCGCCGGGGCCAGCTAGGAAGGCCAGGTCTACGCCGCGGGCGCCTGCTTGGGAGGCCAGGTCTACCCCGTGGACACCGGCTTGGGAGGCCAGATCTAACCTGTTGGCGCAGACTCGGGAGGCCAGGTCTACCCCGCGGGCGCCGGCTACGGAGGCCAGGTCTACCCCTCCCGCGCTGGCTAAGGAGGCCAGGACTTCCCCACCGGCGCCGGCTAGGGAGGCCAGGTCTACCCCGCCGGCGCCGGCTTGAGAGGCCAGGTCTAAAACGCTGGCGCGGCTAGGGAGGCCAAGTCTACGCCGCCGACGCCGGCTAGGGAGGCCAGGTCTTCCCCGCCGGCGCCGGCTTGGGAAGCCAGGTCTACCACGCTGGCGCGGCAAGGGAGGCCAGGTCTAACCCACCGGTGCCGGTTAGGGAGACCAAGTCTTCCCCGCCGGCGCCGGCTAGGGAGGCCAGGTCTACCCCGCCGGCGCCGGCTATGGACTCCAGGTCTACACGGCCGGAGCCGCCTAGAGAGGCCAGGTCTACGCCACCGGCGCCGGCTTGGGAGGCCTGGTCTACTGCGCCGGCGCCGGCAGGGAGGCCAGATCTACCCCGTCGGCGCCGGCTACGGAAGACAGGTCTACACGGCCGGAGCCGCCTAGAGAGGCCAGGTCTATGCCACCGGCGCCGGCATGGAGGCCAGGTCTACCCCTCCGGCGCAGGCTAGGGAGGCCAAGTCTCACAGCCAGCGCCGCCTAGACAGGCCAGGTCTACCCCGCCGGCGCCGGCAAGGGAGGCCAAGTCTACCCCGCAGGCACCAGCAAGGGAGGCCAGGTCTACGCCTCGACGCCGGCTAGGGAGGCCAAGTCTACGCCGCCGATGCCGGCTTGAGAGGCCTGGTCTACCCCGCCGGCGCCGGCAGGGAGGCCAGGTCTAGCCCGCCAACGCCGGCTACGGAGGCCAGGTCTACCCCACCGGCGTCGTCTACGGAGGCCAGGTCTAACCCACCGGAGCCGACAGGTAGGCCAGGTCTTCCCCGCCGGCGCCGGCAGGGAGGCCAGGTCTAACTCGTCGGCACCAGCTACGGAGGCCAGGTCTACAACGCCGGCGCCGGCTTGGCAGGCCAGGTCTACCCCGCCGGAGCCGGCTACGGAGGCCAGGTCTACCCCGCCGGCGCCGCCTAGACAGGCCAGGTCTGCGCCGCCTAGACAGGCCAGGTCTACCCCGCCGGCGCCGACTAGACAGGCCAGGTCTACCCCGCCGGCGCCGGCTACGGAGGCCAGGTCTACGCCGCCGGCGCCTGCTTGGGAGGCCTGGTCTACCCCGTTGGCGCAGACTAGGGAGGCCAGGTCTAGCCCGCCAACGCCGGCTACGGAGGCCAGGTCTACCCCACCGGCGCCGTCTACGGAGGCCAGGTCTAACCCACCGGAGCAGACAGGTAGGCCAGGTCTTCCCCGCCGGCGCCGGCAGGGAGGCCAGGTCTAACTCGTCGGCACCATCTAGGGAGGCCAGGTCTACCCTGCCGGCGCCGGCATGGAGGCCAGGTCTACCCCTCCGGCGCAGGCTAGGGAGGCCAAGTCTACCCGGCCAGCGCCGCCTAGACAGGCCAGGTCTACCCCGCCGGCGCCGGCAAGGGAGGCCAGGTCTACCCTGCCAGCGCCAGCTAGGGTTGCCACGTCTACGCCGCCGGTGTGGGCTTGGGAGGCCAGGTCTACCCCGCCAGCGCCGGCAGGGAGGCCAGGTCTACCCCGCTGGCGCCGACTAGGGAGGTCAGGTCTACCAAGCAGGTGCCGGCAGGGAGTCAATGTCTACGCCGCCGATGCCGGCTAGGGAGGCCAGGTCTACGCCGTCAGCCCCGGCTTGGGAGGCCAGGTCTACCCCACAGACGCCGGCTAGGGAGGCCAGGCCTACCCCGCCGGCGCCGGCTTGGGAGGCCAGGCCTACCCCGCCAGCGCCGGCAGCGAGGCCAGGTCTAACTCGTCGGCACCGGCTAGGGAGGCCAGGCCTACCCCGCCAGCACCGGCAGTGAGGCCAGGTCTAATTCGTCGGCACCGGCTTGGGAGGCCAGGTCTAACACGCCGGCGCCGGCTAGGGAGGCCAGGTCTATCCGACTGGCGCCGCCTTGGAAGACAATGTGTATGCCGCCGGGGCCAGCTAGGAAGGCCAGGTCTACGCCGCGGGCGCCTGCTTGGGAGGCCAGGTCTACCCCGTGGACACCGGCTTGGGAGGCCAGATCTAACCTGTTGGCGCAGACTCGGGAGGCCAGGTCTACCCCGCAGGCGCCGGCTAAGGAGGCCAGGTCTACCCCTCCCGCGCTGGCTAAGGAGGCCAGGACTTCCCCACCGGCGCCGGCTAGGGAGGCCTGGTCTACCGCGCCGGCGCCGGCAGGGAGGCCAGATCTACCCCGCCGGCGCCGGCTACGGAGGCCACGTCTACATGGCCGGAGCCGCCTAGAGAGGCCAGGTCTATGCCACCGGCGCCGGCTTGGGAGGCCTGGTCTACCCCACCGGCGCTGGCAGGGAGGTTAAGTCTACTCCGCTGGCGCTGGTTACGGAGGCCAGGTCTTCCCCGCCGGTGCCGTCTAGAGAGGGGAGTTCTACCGCCCTGCCGCCGGCTTGGGAAGCCAGGTTTACCCCTCCGGCGCCGGGAGGTAGGCCAGGTCTTCCCCACCGACGCCGGCAGGGAGGCCAGGTCTACCCCACCGGCGCAGGCTTGGGAGGCCAGGTCTACCACGCCGGCGCCGGCAGGGAGGCCAGGTCTACCCTGCCGGCGCCGGCATGGAGGCCAGGTCTACCCCTCCGGCGCAGGCTAGGGAGGCCAGGTCTACCTGGCCAGCGCCGCCTAGACAGGCCAGGTCTACCCCGCCGGCGCCGGCAAGGGAGGCCAAGTCTACCCCGCAGGCGCCGGCAAGGGAGGCCAGGTCTATGCCGCCGACGCCGGCTAGGGAGGCCAGGTCTACGCCGCCGATGCCGGCTTGAGAGGCCTGGTCTACCCCGCCGGCGCCGGCAGGGAGGCCAGGTCTAGCCCGCCAACGCCGGCTACGGAGGCCAGGTCTACCCCACCGGCGCCGTCTACGGAGGCCAGGTCTAACCCACCGGAGCCGACAGGTAGGCCAGGTCTTCCCCGCCGGCGCCGGCAGGGAGGCCAGGTCTAACCGGCCGGCGCCGGTTAGGGAGACCAAGTCTTCCCCGCTGGCGAAGGCTTGGGAGGCCAGGTCTATCCGACTGGCGCCGGTTAGGAAGACATTGTGTACGCCGCCGGCGCCAGCTAGGGAGGCCAGGTCTACCCCGCGGACGCCGGCTTGGGAGGCCAGGTCTACCCCGCGGACGCCGGCTTGGGAGGCCAGGTCTACCCCGCCGGCGCCGGCTTGGGAGGCCAGGTCTACCCTGCCAGCGCCAGCTAGGGATGCCACGTCTACGCCGCCGGTGTGGGCTTGGGAGGCCAGGTCTACCCCGCTGGCGCCGACTAGGGAGGTCAGGTCTACCAAGCAGGCGCCGGCAGGGAGTCAATGTCTACGCCGCCGATGCCGGCTAGGGAGGCCAGGTCTACGCTGCCAGCGCCGGCTTGGGAGGCCTGGTGTACCCAACCGGCGTCGGCTACGGAGGCAAGGTCTAACCCGCTGGCGCCGGTTAGGGAGACCAAGTCTTCCCCGCTGGCGCCGGTTAGGAAGGCCAGGTCTACCCCGCCGGCGCCGGATAGCGAGGCAATGTCTACACTGCCGACCTCGGCTAAGGAGGCCAGGTCTATCCCGCCGGCGCCGTCTTGGGAAGCCAGGTCTCCCCCGCCGACGCCGGCTTGGGAGGCCAGGTCTAACCCGCCGGTGCGGTTAGGGAGACCAAGTCTTCCCCGCTGGCGAAGGCTTGGGATCCCAGGTCTATCCCGCCGGAGCCGGCAGGCAGGCCAGGTCTATCCCGCCGGAGCCGGCAGGCAGGCCAGGTGTACCCCGCCGGCGCTGGCTAGCGAGGCAATGTCTACGCTGCCGACTCCGGCTAGGGAGGCCAGGTCTAAGCCACCGGCGTCGGCTTGGAAGGCCAGTTCTACCACGCCAGAGCCGTTTAGGGAGGCAATGTCTATGCCGTCGAACCGGCTAGGGAGGCCAGGTCTACAACGCCGGCGCCGGCTTGGCATGCCAGGTCTACCCCGCCGGCGCCGGCTACGGAGGCCAGGTCTACCCCGCCGGCGCCGGCTTGGGAGGCCAGATCTACAACGCTGGCGTGGCTACAGAGGCCAGGTCTAACCGGCCGGCGCCGGTTAGGGAGACCAAGTCTTCCCCGCTGGCGAAGGCTTGGGAACCCAGGTCTACCCCGCCGGCGCCGGCTAGCGAGGCAATGTCTACACTGCCGACGTCGGCTAAGGAGGCCAGGTCTATCCCGCCGGCGCCGTCTTGGGAGGCCAGGTCTACCCCGCTGGCGCCGGCTTGGGAGGCCAGTTCTACCCTGCCAGCGCCGGTTAGGAAGGCCAGGTCTACCCCGCCGGCGCCGGCTAGGGAGGCCAGGTCTACCCCGCCGGCGCCGGCTATGGACTCCAGGTCTACACGGCCGGAGCCGCCTAGAGAGGCCAGGTCTACGCCACCGGCGCCGGCTTGGGAGGCCTGGTCTACTGCGCCGGCGCCGGCAGGGAGGCCAGATCTTCCCCGTCGGCGCCGGCTACGGAAGCCAGGTCTACACGGCCGGAGCCGCCTAGAGAGGCCAGGTCTATGCCACCGGCGCCGGCATGGAGGCCAGGTCTACCCCTCCGGCGCAGGCTAGGGAGGCCAAGTCTCACAGCCAGCGCCGCCTAGACAGGCCAGGTCTACCCCGCCGGCGCCGGCAAGGGAGGCCAAGTCTACCCCGCAGGCACCAGCAAGGGAGGCCAGGTCTACGCCTCGACGCCGGCTAGGGAGGCCAAGTCTACGCCGCCGATGCCGGCTTGAGAGGCCTGGTCTACCCCGCCGGCGCCGGCAGGGAGGCCAGGTCTAGCCCGCCAACGCCGGCTACGGAGGCCAGGTCTACCCCACCGGCGTCGTCTACGGAGGCCAGGTCTAACCCACCGGAGCCGACAGGTAGGCCAGGTCTTCCCCGCCGGCGCCGGCAGGGAGGCCAGGTCTAACTCGTCGGCACCAGCTACGGAGGCCAGGTCTACAACGCCGGCGCCGGCTTGGCAGGCCAGGTCTACCCCGCCGGAGCCGGCTACGGAGGCCAGGTCTACCCCGCCGGCGCCGCCTAGACAGGCCAGGTCTGCGCCGCCTAGACAGGCCAGGTCTACCCCGCCGGCGCCGACTAGACAGGCCAGGTCTACCCCGCCGGCGCCGGCTACGGAGGCCAGGTCTACGCCGCCGGCGCCTGCTTGGGAGGCCTGGTCTACCCCGTTGGCGCAGACTAGGGAGGCCAGGTCTAGCCCGCCAACGCCGGCTACGGAGGCCAGGTCTACCCCACCGGCGCCGTCTACGGAGGCCAGGTCTAACCCACCGGAGCAGACAGGTAGGCCAGGTCTTCCCCGCCGGCGCCGGCAGGGAGGCCAGGTCTAACTCGTCGGCACCATCTAGGGAGGCCAGGTCTACCCTGCCGGCGCCGGCATGGAGGCCAGGTCTACCCCTCCGGCGCAGGCTAGGGAGGCCAAGTCTACCCGGCCAGCGCCGCCTAGACAGGCCAGGTCTACCCCGCCGGCGCCGGCAAGGGAGGCCAGGTCTACCCTGCCAGCGCCAGCTAGGGATGCCACGTCTACGCCGCCGGTGTGGGCTTGGGAGGCCAGGTCTACCCCGCCAGCGCCGGCAGGGAGGCCAGGTCTACCCCGCTGGCGCCGACTAGGGAGGTCAGGTCTACCAAGCAGGTGCCGGCAGGGAGTCAATGTCTACGCCGCCGATGCCGGCTAGGGAGGCCAGGTCTACGCCGTCAGCCCCGGCTTGGGAGGCCAGGTCTACCCCACAGACGCCGGCTAGGGAGGCCAGGCCTACCCCGCCGGCGCCGGCTTGGGAGGCCAGGCCTACCCCGCCAGCACCGGCAGTGAGGCCAGGTCTAATTCGTCGGCACCGGCTTGGGAGGCCAGGTCTAACACGCCGGCGCCGGCTAGGGAGGCCAGGTCTATCCGACTGGCGCCGCCTTGGAAGACAATGTGTATGCCGCCAGGGCCAGCTAGGAAGGCCAGGTCTACGCCGCGGGCGCCTGCTTGGGAGGCCAGGTCTACCCCGTGGACACCGGCTTGGGAGGCCAGATCTAACCTGTTGGCGCAGACTCGGGAGGCCAGGTCTACCCCGCAGGCGCCGGCTAAGGAGGCCAGGTCTACCCCTCCCGTGCTGGATAAGGAGGCCAGGACTTCCCCACCGGCGCCGGCTAGGGAGGCCTGGTCTACCGCGCCGGCGCCGGCAGGGAGGCCAGATCTACCCCGCCGGCGCCGGCTACGGAGGCCACGTCTACATGGCCGGAGCCGCCTAGAGAGGCCAGTTCTATGCCACCGGCGCCGGCTTGGGAGGCCTGGTCTACCCCACCGGCGCTGGCAGGGAGGTTAAGTCTACTCCGCTGGCGCTGGTTACGGAGGCCAGGTCTTCCCCGCCGGTGCCGTCTAGAGAGGGGAGTTCTACCGCCCTGCCGCCGGCTTGGGAAGCCAGGTTTACCCCTCCGGCGCCGGGAGGTAGGCCAGGTCTTCCCCACCGACGCCGGCAGGGAGGCCAGGTCTACCCCACCGGCGCAGGCTTGGGAGGCCAGGTCTACCACGCCGGCGCCGGCAGGGAGGCCAGGTCTACCCTGCCGGCGCCGGCATGGAGGCCAGGTCTACCCCTCCGGTGCAGGCTAGGGAGGCCAGGTCTACCCGGCCAGCGCCGCCTAGACAGGCCAGGTCTACCCCGCCGGCGCCGGCAAGGGAGGCCAAGTCTACCCCGCAGGCGCCGGCAAGGGAGGCCAGGTCTATGCCGCCGACGCCGGCTAGGGAGGCCAGGTCTACGCCGCCGATGCCGGCTTGAGAGGCCTGGTCTACCCCGCCGGCGCCGGCAGGGAGGCCAGGTCTAGCCCGCCAACGCCGGCTACGGAGGCCAGGTCTACCCCACCGGCGCCGTCTACGGAGGCCAGGTCTAACCCACCGGAGCCGACAGGTAGGCCAGGTCTTCCCCGCCGGCGCCGGCAGGGAGGCCAGGTCTAACCGGCCGGCGCCGGTTAGGGAGACCAAGTCTTCCCCGCTGGCGAAGGCTTGGGAGGCCAGGTCTATCCGACTGGCGCCGGTTAGGAAGACATTGTGTACGCCGCCGGCGCCAGCTAGGGAGGCCAGGTCTACCCCGCGGACGCCGGCTTGGGAGGCCAGGTCTACCCCGCGGACGCCGGCTTGGGAGGCCAGGTCTACCCCGCCGGCGCCGGCTTGGGAGGCCAGGTCTACCCTGCCAGCGCCAGCTAGGGATGCCACGTCTACGCCGCCGGTGTGGGCTTGGGAGGCCAGGTCTACCCCGCTGGCGCCGACTAGGGAGGTCAGGTCTACCAAGCAGGCGCCGGCAGGGAGTCAATGTCTACGCCGCCGATGCCGGCTAGGGAGGCCAGGTCTACGCTGCCAGCGCCGGCTTGGGAGGCCTGGTGTACCCAACCGGCGTCGGCTACGGAGGCAAGGTCTAACCCGCTGGCGCCGGTTAGGGAGACCAAGTCTTCCCCGCTGGCGCCGGTTAGGAAGGCCAGGTCTACCCCGCCGGCGCCGGATAGCGAGGCAATGTCTACACTGCCGACCTCGGCTAAGGAGGCCAGGTCTATCCCGCCGGCGCCGTCTTGGGAAGCCAGGTCTCCCCCGCCGACGCCGGCTTGGGAGGCCAGGTCTAACCCGCCGGTGCGGTTAGGGAGACCAAGTCTTCCCCGCTGGCGAAGGCTTGGGATCCCAGGTCTATCCCGCCGGAGCCGGCAGGCAGGCCAGGTCTATCCCGCCGGAGCCGGCAGGCAGGCCAGGTGTACCCCGCCGGCGCTGGCTAGCGAGGCAATGTCTACGCTGCCGACTCCGGCTAGGGAGGCCAGGTCTAAGCCACCGGCGTCGGCTTGGAAGGCCAGTTCTACCACGCCAGAGCCGTTTAGGGAGGCAATGTCTATGCCGTCGAACCGGCTAGGGAGGCCAGGTCTACCCCGCCGGCGCCGGCTTGGGAAGCCAGGTCTACCACGCTGGCGTGGCTACGGAGGCCAGGTCTAACCGGCCGGCGCCGGTTAGGGAGACCAAGTCTTCCCCGCTGGCGAAGGCTTGGGAGGCCAGGTCTACCCCACGGACGCCGGCTAGGGAGGCCAGGCCTACCCCGCCGGCGCCGGCAGTGAAGCCAGGTCTAACTCGTCGGCACCGGCTAGGGAGGCCAGGCCTACCCCGCCAGCGCCGGCAGTGAGGCCAGGTCTAACTCGTCGGCACCGGCTAGGGAGGCCAGGCCTACCCCGCCAGCGCCGGCAGTGAGGCCAGGTCTAATTCGTAGGCACCGGCTTGGGAGGCCAGGTCTACCACGCCGGCGCCGGCAGGGAGGCCAGGTCTACCCTGCCGGCGCCGGCATGGAGGCCAGGTCTACCCCTCCGGCGAAGGCTAGGGAGGCCAAGTCTACCCCACAGGCGCCGGCAAGGGAGGCCAGGTCTACGCCGCCGACGCCGGCTAGGGAGGCCAGGTCTACGCCGCCGATGCCGGCTTGAGAGGCCTGGTCTACCCCGCCGGCGCCGGCAGGGAGGCCAGGTCTAGCCCGCCAACGCCGGCTACGGAGGCCAGGTCTAACCCACCGGCGCCGTCTACGGAGGCCAGGTCTAACCCACCGGAGCCGACAGGTAGGCCAGGTCTTCCCCGCCGGCGCCGGCAGGGAGGCCAGGTCTAACTCGTCGGCATCAGCTACGGAGGCCAGGTCTACAACGCCGTCGCCGGCTTGGCAGGCCAGGTCTACCCCGCCGGAGCCGGCTACGGAGGCCAGGTCTAACCCGCCGGTGCGGTTAGGGAGACCAAGTCTTCCCCGCTGGCGAAGGCTTGGGATCCCAGGTCTATCCCGCCGGAGCCGGCAGACAGGCCATGTCTATCCCGCCGGAGCCGGCAGGCAGGCCAGGTGTACCCCGCCGGCGCTGGCTAGCGAGGCAATGTCTACGCTGCCGACTCCGGCTAGGGAGGCCAGGTCTAAGCCACCGGCGTCGGCTTGGAAGGCCAGTTCTACCACGCCAGAGCCGTTTAGGGAGGCAATGTCTATGCCGTCGAACCGGCTAGGGAGGCCAGGTCTACAACGCCGGCGCCGGCTTGGCATGCCAGGTCTACCCCGCCGGCGCCGGCTACGGACGCCAGGTCTACCCCGCCGGCGCCGGCTTGGGAAGCCAGGTCTACCACGCTGGCGCGGCTAGGGAGGCCAGGTCTAACACGCTGGCGCCGGTTAGGGAGACCAAGTCTTCCCCGCTGGCGAAGGCTTGGGATCCCAGGTCTACCCCGCCGGCGCCGGCTAGCGAGGCAATGTCTACACTGCCGACCTCGGCTAAGGAGGCCAGGTCTATCCCGCCGGCGCCGTCTTGGGAGGCCAGGTCTACCCCGCTGGCGCCGGCTTGGGAGGCCAGTTCTACCGCGCCGGCGCCGGCAGGGAGGCCAGATCTACCCCGTCGGCACCGGCTACGGAGGCCAGGTCTACACGGCCGGAGCCGCCTAGAGAGGCCAGGTCTATGCCACCGGCGCCGGCTTGGGAGGCCTGGTCTACCCCACCGGCGCAGGCATGGAAGGCCAGGTCTACCACGCCGGCGCCGGCAGGGAGGGCAGGTCTACCCTGCCGGCGCCGGCATGGAGGCCAGGTCTACCACTCCGGCGCAGGCTAGGGAGGCCAAGTCTACCCCGCAGGCGCCGGCAAGGGAGGCCAGGTCTACGCCGCCGACGCCGGCTAGGGAGGCCAGGTCTACGCCGCCGACGCCGGCTTGGGAGGCCAGGTCTACCATGCTGGCGCGGCTAGGGAGGCCAGGTCTAACCGGCCGGCGCTGGTTAGGGAGACCAAGTCTTCCCCGCTGGCGAAGGCTTGGGATCCCAGGTCTACCCCGCCGGTGCCGCCTAGAGAGGGGAGTTCTACCGCCCTGCCGCCGGCTTGGGAAGCCAGGTTTACCTCTCCGGCGCCGGGAGGTAGGCCAGGTCTTCCCGACCGACGCTGGCAGGGAGGCCAGGTCTACCCCACCGGCGCAGGCTTGGGAGGCCAGGTCTACCACGCCGGCGGCGGCAGGGAGGCCAGGTCTACCCTGCCGGCGCCGGCATGGAGGCCAGGTCTACGCCGCCGACGCCGGCTAGGGAGGCCAGGTCTACGCCGCCGACACCGGCTTGAGAGGCCTGGTCTACCCCGCCGGCGCCGGCAGGGAGGCCAGGTCTAGCCCGCCAACGCCGGCTACGGAAGCCAGGTCTACCCCACCGGCGCCATCTACGGAGGCCAGGTCTAACCCACCGGAGCCGACAGGTAGGCCAGGTCTTCCCCGCCGGCGCCGGCAGGGAGGCCAGGTCTAACTCGTCGGCACCAGCTACGGAGGCCGGGTCTACAACGCCGGCGCCGGCTTGGCAGGCCAGGTCTATCCCGCCGGAGCCGGCTACGGAGGCCAGGTCTACCCCGCCGGCGCCGCCTAGACAGGCCAGGTCTACCCCGCCGGCGCCGGCTACGGAGGCCAGGTCTACGCCGCCGGCGCCTGCTTGGGAGGCCAGGTCTACCCCGTTGGCGCAGACTAGGGAGGCCAGGTCTACCCCACCGGCGCTGTCTACGGAGGCCAGGTCTAACCCACCGGAGCCGACAGGTAGGCCAGGTCTTCCCCGCCGGCGCCGGCAGGGAGGCCAGGTCTACCCCGCTGGCGCCGACTAGGGAGGTCAGGTCTACCAAGCAGGCGCCGGCAGGGAGTCAATGTCTACGCCGCCGATGCCGGCTAGGGAGGCCAGGTCTACGCTGCCAGCGCCGGCTTGGGAGGCCTGGTGTACCCAACCGGCGTCGGCTAGGGAGGCAAGGTCTAACCCGCTGGCGCCGGTTAGGGAGACCAAGTCTTCCCCGCTGGCGCCGGTTAGGAAGGCCAGGTCTACCCCGCCGGCGCCGGATAGCGAGGCAATGTCTACACTGCCGACCTCGGCTAAGGAGGCCAGGTCTATCCCGCCGGCGCCGTCTTGGGAAGCCAGGTCTCCCCCGCCGACGCCGGCTTGGGAGGCCAGGTCTAACCCGCCGGTGCGGTTAGGGAGACCAAGTCTTCCCCGCTGGCGAAGGCTTGGGATCCCAGGTCTATCCCGCCGGAGCCGGCAGGCAGGCCAGGTCTATCCCGCTGGAGCCGGCAGGCAGGCCAGGTGTACCCCGCCGGCGCTGGCTAGCGAGGCAATGTCTACGCTGCCGACTCCGGCTAGGGAGGCCAGGTCTAAGCCACCGGCGTCGGCTTGGAAGGCCAGTTCTACCACGCCAGAGCCGTTTAGGGAGGCAATGTCTATGCCGTCGAACCGGCTAGGGAGGCCAGGTCTACCCCGCCGGCGCCGGCTTGGGAAGCCAGGTCTACCACGCTGGCGCGGCTACGGAGGCCAGGTCTAACCGGCCGGCGCCGGTTAGGGAGACCAAGTCTTCCCCGCTGGCGAAGGCTTGGGAGGCCAGGTCTACCCCACGGACGCCGGCTAGGGAGGCCAGGCCTACCCCGCCGGCGCCGGCAGTGAAGCCAGGTCTAACTCGTCGGCACCGGCTAGGGAGGCCAGGCCTACCCCGCCAGCGCCGGCAGTGAGGCCAGGTCTAACTCGTCGGCACCGGCTAGGGAGGCCAGGCCTACCCCGCCAGCGCCGGCAGTGAGGCCAGGTCTAATTCGTAGGCACCGGCTTGGGAGGCCAGGTCTACCACACCGGCGCCGGCAGGGAGGCCAGGTCTACCCTGCCGGCGCCGGCATGGAGGCCAGGTCTACCCCTCCGGCGAAGGCTAGGGAGGCCAAGTCTACCCCACAGGCGCCGGCAAGGGAGGCCAGGTCTACGCCGCCGACGCCGGCTAGGGAGGCCAGGTCTACGCCGCCGACACCGGCTTGAGAGGCCTGGTCTACCCCGCCGGCGCCGGCAGGGAGGCCAGGTCTAGCCCGCCAACGCCGGCTACGGAGGCCAGGTCTAACCCACCGGCGCAGTCTACGGAGGCCAGGTCTAACCCACCGGAGCCGACAGGTAGGCCAGGTCTTCCCCGCCGGCGCCGGCAGGGAGGCCAGGTCTAACTCGTCGGCATCAGCTACGGAGGCCAGGTCTACAACGCCGTCGCCGGCTTGGCAGGCCAGGTCTACCCCGCCGGAGCCGGCTACGGAGGCCAGGTCTAACCCGCCGGTGCGGTTAGGGAGACCAAGTCTTCCCCGCTGGCGAAGGCTTGGGATCCCAGGTCTATCCCGCCGGAGCCGGCAGACAGGCCATGTCTATCCCGCCGGAGCCGGCAGGCAGGCCAGGTGTACCCCGCCGGCGCTGGCTAGCGAGGCAATGTCTACGCTGCCGACTCCGGCTAGGGAGGCCAGGTCTAAGCCACCGGCGTCGGCTTGGAAGGCCAGTTCTACCACGCCAGAGCCGTTTAGGGAGGCAATGTCTATGCCGTCGAACCGGCTAGGGAGGCCAGGTCTACAACGCCGGCGCCGGCTTGGCATGCCAGGTCTACCCCGCCGGCGCCGGCTACGGACGCCAGGTCTACCCCGCCGGCGCCGGCTTGGGAAGCCAGGTCTACCACGCTGGCGCGGCTAGGGAGGCCAGGTCTAACCCGCCGGCGCCGGTTAGGGAGACCAAGTCTTCCCCGCTGGCGAAGGCTTGGGATCCCAGGTCTACCCCGCTGGCGCCGGCTAGCGAGGCAATGTCTACACTGCCGACCTCGGCTAAAGAGGCCAGGTCTATCCCGCCGGCGCCGTCTTGGGAGGCCAGGTCTACCCCGCTGGCGCCGGCTTGGGAGGCCAGTTCTACCGCGCCGGCGCCGGCAGGGAGGCCAGATCTACCCCGTCGGCGCCGGCTACGGAGGCCAGGTCTACACGGCCGGAGCCGCCTAGAGAGGCCAGGTCTATGCCACCGGCGCCGGCTTGGGAGGCCTGGTCTACCCCACCGGCGCTGGCAGGGAGGTTAAGTCTACTCCGCTGGCGCTGGTTACGGAGGCCAGGTCTACCCCGCCGGTGCCGCCTGGAGAGGGGAGTTCTACCGCCCTGCCGCCGGCTTGGGAAGCCAGGTTTACCCCTCCGGCGCCGGGAGGAAGGCCAGGTCTTCCCCACCGACGCCGGCAGGGAGGCCAGGTCTACCCCACCGGCGCAGGCTTGGGAGGCCAGGTCTACCACGCCGGCGCCGGCAGGGAGACCAGGTCTACACTGCCGGCGCCGGCATGGAGGCCAGGTCTACCCCTCCGGCGCAGGCTAGGGAGGCCAGGTCTACCCGGCCAGCGCCGCCTAGACAGGCCAGGTCTACCCCGCCGGCGCCGGCAAGGGAGGCCAAGTCTACCCCGCCGGCGCCGGCAGGGAGGCCACGTCTACGCCGCCGGCGCAGGCATGGGAGGCCAGGTCTGCCCTTCCGCCACCAGCAGGGAGGCCAGGTCTTCCCCGCCGGCGCTGTCTACGGAGGCCAGGTCTAACCCACCGGAGCCGACAGGTAGGCCAGGTCTTCCCCGCCGGCGCCGGCAGGGAGGCCAGGTCTAACTCGTCGGCACCAGCTAGGGAGGCCAGGTCTACCCTGCCGGCGCCAGCAGGGAGGCCACGTCTACGCCGCCGGTGCAGGCATGGGAGGCCAGGTCTGCCCTTCCGCCACCAGCAGGGAGGCCAGGTCTACCCTGACGGCGCCGGCATGGAGGCCAGGTCTATCCGACTGGCGCCGGCTTGGAAGACAATGTGTACGCCGCCGGCGCCAGCTAGGGAGGCCAGGTCTACGACGCCGGCGCCGGCTTGGGAAGCCAGGTCTACCACGCTGGCGCGGCTAGGGAGGCCAGGTCTAACCCGCCGGCGCCGGTTAGGGAGACCAAGTCTTCCCCGCTGGCGCCGGTTAGGAAGGCCAGGTCTATGCCACCGGCGCGGGCTAGGGAGGCCTGGTGTACCCAACCGGCGTCGCCTAGGGAGGCAAGTTCTACCCCGCCGGCAGCGGCTTGGGAGGCCAGGTCTACGCCGCCAGCCCCGGCTTGGGAGGCCAGGTCTACCCCACGGACGCCGGCTAGGGAGGCCAGGCCTACCCCGCCGGCGCCGGCTTGGGAGGCAAGGCCTACCCCGCCAGCGCCGTCTAGGGAGGCCAGGTCTATCCGACTGGCGCCGCCTTGGAAGACAATGTGTATGCCGCCGGGGCCAGCTAGGAAGGCCAGGTCTATGCCGCGGGCGCCTGCTTGGGAGGCCAGGTCTACCCCGTGGACACCGGCTTGGGAGGCCAGATCTAACCTGTTGGCGCAGACTCGGGAGGCCAGGTCTACCCCGCGGGCGCCGGCTACGGAGGCCAGGTCTACCCCTCCCGCGCTGGCTAAGGAGGCCAGGACTTCCCCACCGGCGCCGGCTAGGGAGGCCAGGTCTACCCCGCCGGCGCCGGCTTGAGAGGCCAGGTCTAAAACGCTGGCGCGGCTAGGGAGGCCAGGTCTACGCCGCCGACGCCGGCTAGGGAGGCCAGGTCTTCCCCGCCGGCGCCGGCTTGGGAAGCCAGGTCTACCACGCTGGCGCGTCAAGGGAGGCCAGGTCTAACCCACCGGTGCCGGTTAGGGAGACCAAGTCTTCCCCGCTGGCGCCGGTTAGGAAGGCCAGGTCTACCCCGCCGGCGCCGGCTAGCGAGGCAATGTCTACACTGCCGACCTCGGCTAAGGAGGCCAGGTCTATCCCGCCGGCGCCGTCTTGGGAGGCCAGGTCTCCCCCGCCGACACCGGCTTGGGAGGCCAGGTCTACCACGCTGGCGCGGCTAGGGAGGCCAGGTCTAACCCGCCGGTGCGGTTAGGGAGACCAAGTCTTCCCCGCTGGCGAAGGCTTGGGATCCCAGGTCTATCCCGCCGGAGCCGGCAGGCAGGCCAGGTCTATCCCGCCGGAGCCGGCAGGCAGGCCAGGTGTACCCCGCCGGCGCTGGCTAGCGAGGCAATGTCTACGCTGCCGACTCCGGCTAGGGAGGCCAGGTCTAAGCCACCGGCGTCGGCTTGGAAGGCCAGTTCTACCACGCCAGAGCCGTTTAGGGAGGCAATGTCTATGCCGTCGAACCGGCTAGGGAGGCCAGGTCTACAACGCCGGCGCCGGCTTGGCATGCCAGGTCTACCCCGCCGGCGCCGGCTACGGAGGCCAGGTCTACCCCGCCGGCGCCGGCTTGGGAGGCCAGATCTACAACGCTGGCGTGGCTACAGAGGCCAGGTCTAACCGGCCGGCGCCGGTTAGGGAGACCAAGTCTTCCCCGCTGGCGAAGGCTTGGGAACCCAGGTCTACCCCGCCGGCGCCGGCTAGCGAGGCAATGTCTACACTGCCGACGTCGGCTAAGGAGGCCAGGTCTATCCCGCCGGCGCCGTCTTGGGAGGCCAGGTCTACCCCGCTGGCGCCGGCTTGGGAGGCCAGTTCTACCCTGCCAGCGCCGGTTAGGAAGGCCAGGTCTACCCCGCCGGCGCCGGCTAGGGAGGCCAGGTCTACCCCGCCGGCGCCGGCTATGGACTCCAGGTCTACACGGCCGGAGCCGCCTAGAGAGGCCAGGTCTACGCCACCGGCGCCGGCTTGGGAGGCCTGGTCTACTGCGCCGGCGCCGGCAGGGAGGCCAGATCTACCCCGTCGGCGCCGGCTACGGAAGCCAGGTCTACACGGCCGGAGCCGCCTAGAGAGGCCAGGTCTATGCCACCGGCGCCGGCATGGAGGCCAGGTCTACCCCTCCGGCGCAGGCTAGGGAGGCCAAGTCTCACAGCCAGCGCCGCCTAGACAGGCCAGGTCTACCCCGCCGGCGCCGGCAAGGGAGGCCAAGTCTACCCCGCAGGCACCAGCAAGGGAGGCCAGGTCTACGCCTCGACGCCGGCTAGGGAGGCCAAGTCTACGCCGCCGATGCCGGCTTGAGAGGCCTGGTCTACCCCGCCGGCGCCGGCAGGGAGGCCAGGTCTAGCCCGCCAACGCCGGCTACGGAGGCCAGGTCTACCCCACCGGCGTCGTCTACGGAGGCCAGGTCTAACCCACCGGAGCCGACAGGTAGGCCAGGTCTTCCCCGCCGGCGCCGGCAGGGAGGCCAGGTCTAACTCGTCGGCACCAGCTACGGAGGCCAGGTCTACAACGCCGGCGCCGGCTTGGCAGGCCAGGTCTACCCCGCCGGAGCCGGCTACGGAGGCCAGGTCTACCCCGCCGGCGCCGCCTAGACAGGCCAGGTCTGCGCCGCCTAGACAGGCCAGGTCTACCCCGCCGGCGCCGACTAGACAGGCCAGGTCTACCCCGCCGGCGCCGGCTACGGAGGCCAGGTCTACGCCGCCGGCGCCTGCTTGGGAGGCCTGGTCTACCCCGTTGGCGCAGACTAGGGAGGCCAGGTCTAGCCCGCCAACGCCGGCTACGGAGGCCAGGTCTACCCCACCGGCGCCGTCTACGGAGGCCAGGTCTAACCCACCGGAGCAGACAGGTAGGCCAGGTCTTCCCCACCGGCGCCGGCAGGGAGGCCAGGTCTAACTCGTCGGCACCATCTAGGGAGGCCAGGTCTACCCTGCCGGCGCCGGCATGGAGGCCAGGTCTACCCCTCCGGCGCAGGCTAGGGAGGCCAAGTCTACCCGGCCAGCGCCGCCTAGACAGGCCAGGTCTACCCCGCCGGCGCCGGCAAGGGAGGCCAGGTCTACCCTGCCAGCGCCAGCTAGGGATGCCACGTCTACGCCGCCGGTGTGGGCTTGGGAGGCCAGGTCTACCCCGCCAGCGCCGGCAGGGAGGCCAGGTCTACCCCGCTGGCGCCGACTAGGGAGGTCAGGTCTACCAAGCAGGTGCCGGCAGGGAGTCAATGTCTACGCCGCCGATGCCGGCTAGGGAGGCCAGGTCTACGCCGTCAGCCCCGGCTTGGGAGGCCAGGTCTACCCCACAGACGCCGGCTAGGGAGGCCAGGCCTACCCCGCCGGCGCCGGCTTGGGAGGCCAGGCCTACCCCGCCAGCACCGGCAGTGAGGCCAGGTCTAATTCGTCGGCACCGGCTTGGGAGGCCAGGTCTAACACGCCGGCGCCGGCTAGGGAGGCCAGGTCTATCCGACTGGCGCCGCCTTGGAAGACAATGTGTATGCCGCCAGGGCCAGCTAGGAAGGCCAGGTCTACGCCGCGGGCGCCTGCTTGGGAGGCCAGGTCTACCCCGTGGACACCGGCTTGGGAGGCCAGATCTAACCTGTTGGCGCAGACTCGGGAGGCCAGGTCTACCCCGCCGGCGCCGGCTATGGACTCCAGGTCTACACGGCCGGAGCCGCCTAGAGAGGCCAGGTCTACGCCACCGGCGCCGGCTTGGGAGGCCTGGTCTACTGCGCCGGCGCCGGCAGGGAGGCCAGATCTACCCCGTCGGCGCCGGCTACGGAGGCAAAGTCTACACGGCCGGAGCCGCCTAGAGAGGCCAGGTCTATGCCACCGGCGCCGGCTTGGGAGGCCTGGTCTACCCCGCCGGCGCCGGCAGGGAGGCCAGGTCTAGCCCGCCAACGCCGGCATGGAGGCCAGGTCTACCCCTCCGGCGCAGGCTAGGGAGGCCAAGTCTCCCGGCCAGCGCCGCCTAGACAGGCCAGGTCTACCCCACCGGCGCCGGCAAGGGAGGCCAAGACTACCCCGCAGGCACCGGCAAGGGAGGCCAGGTCTACGCCTCGACGCCGGCTAGGGAGGCCAAGTCTACGCCGCCGATGCCGGCTCGAGAGGCCTGGTCTACCCCGCCGGCGCCGGCAGGGAGGCCAGGTCTAGCCCGCCAACGCCGGCTACGGAGGCCTGGTCTACCCCACCGGCGCCGTCTACGGAGGCCAGGTCTAACCCACCGGAGCCGACAGGTAGGCCAGGTCTTCCCCGCCGGCGCCGGCAGGGAGGCCAGGTCTAACTCGTCGGCACCAGCTAGGGAGGCCAGGTCTACCCCGCCGGCGCCGGCAGGGAGGCCACGTCTATGCCGCCGGTGCAGGCATGGGAGGCCAGGTCTGCCCTTCCGCCACCAGCAGGGAGGCCAGGTCTACCCTGACGGGCGCCGGCATGGAGGCCAGGTCTATCCGACTGGCGCCGGCTTGGAAGACAATGTGTAGGCCGCCGGCGCCAGCTAGGGAGGCCAGGTCTACGACGCCGGCGCCGGCTTGGGAAGCCAGGTCTACCATGCTGGCGCGGCTAGGGAGGCCAGGTCTAACCCGCCGGCGCCGGCTAGCGAGGCAATGTCTACACTGCCGACCTCGGCTAAGGAGGCCAGGTCTATCCCGCCGGCGCCGTCTTGGGAGGCCAGGTCTCCCCCGCCGACGCCGGCTTGGGAGGCCAGGTCTACACGGCCGGAGCCGCCTAGAGAGGCCAGGTCTATGCCACTGGCGCCGGCTTGGGAGGCCTGGTGTACCCAACCGGCGTCGCCTAGGGAGGCAAGTTCTACCCCGCCGGCAGCGGCTTGGGAGGCCAGGTCTACGCCGCCAGCCCCGGCTTGGGAGGCCAGGTCTACCCCACGGACGCCGGCTAGGGAGGCCAGGCCTACCCCGCCGGCGCCGGCTTGGGAGGCAATGCCTACCCCGCCAGCGCCGGCTAGGAAGGCCAGGTCTATCCGACTGGCGCCGCCTTGGAAGACAATGTGTATGCCACCGGGGCCAGCTAGGAAGGCCAGGTCTACCCCGCCGGCGCCGGCTAGGGAGGCCAGGTCTACCACGCCGGCGCCGGCAGGGAGGCCAGGTCTACCCTGCCGGCGCCGGCATGGAGGCCAGGTCTAGCCCTCCGGCGCAGGCTAGGGAGGCCAAGTCTACCCGGCCAGCGCCGCCTAGACAGGCCAGGTCTACCCCGCCGGCGCCGGCAAGGGAGGCCAGGTCTACCCTGCCAGCGCCAGCTAGGGATGCCACGTCTACGCCGCCGGTGTGGGCTTGGGAGGCCAGGTCTACCCCGCCAGCGCCGGCAGGGAGGCCAGGTCTACCCCGCTGGCGCCGACTAGGGAGGTCAGGTCTACCAAGCAGGCGCCGGCAGGGAGTCAATGTCTACGCCGCCGATGCTGGCTAGGGAGGCCAGGTCTACGCCGTCAGCCCCGGCTTGGGAGGCCAGGTCTACCCCACAGACGCCGGCTAGGGAGGCCAGGCCTACCCCGCCGGCGCCGGCTTGGGAGGCCAGGCCTACCCCGCCAGCGCCGGCAGCGAGGCCAGGTCTAACTCGTCGGCACCGGCTAGGGAGGCCAGGCCTACCCCGCCAGCGCCGGCAGTGAGGCCAGGTCTAATTCGTCGGCACCGGCTTGGGAGGCCAGGTCTAACACGCCGGCGCCGGCTAGGGAGGCCAGGTCTATCCGACTGGCGCCGCCTTGGAAGACAATGTGTATGCCGCCGGGGCCAGCTAGGAAGGCCAGGTCTACGCCGCGGGCGCCTGCTTGGGAGGCCAGGTCTACCCCGTGGACACCGGCTTGGGAGGCCAGATCTAACCTGTTGGCGCAGACTCGGGAGGCCAGGTCTACCCCGCGGGCGCCGGCTACGGAGGCCAGGTCTACCCCTCCCGCGCTGGCTAAGGAGGCCAGGACTTCCCCACCGGCGCCGGCTAGGGAGGCCTGGTCTACCGCGCCGGCGCCGGCAGGGAGGCCAGATCTACCCCGCCGGCGCCGGCTACGGAGGCCACGTCTACATGGCCGGAGCCGCCTAGAGAGGCCAGGTCTATGCCACCGGCGCCGGCTTGGGAGGCCTGGTCTACCCCACCGGCGCTGGCAGGGAGGTTAAGTCTACTCCGCTGGCGCTGGTTACGGAGGCCAGGTCTACCCCGCCGGTGCCGCCTAGAGAGGGGAGTTCTACCGCCCTGCCGCCGGCTTGGGAAGCCAGGTTTACCCCTCCGGCGCCGGGAGGTAGGCCAGGTCTTCCCCACCGACGCCGGCAGGGAGGCCAGGTCTACCCCACCGGCGCAGGCTTGGGAGGCCAGGTCTACCACGCCGGCGCCGGCAGGGAGGCCAGGTCTACACTGCCGGCGCCGGCATGGAGGCCAGGTCTACCCCTCCGGCGCAGGCTAGGGAGGCCAGGTCTACCCGGCCAGCGCCGCCTAGACAGGCCAGGTCTACCCCGCCGGCGCCGGCAAGGGAGGCCAAGTCTACCCCGCCGGCGCCGGCAGGGAGGCCACGTCTACGCCGCCGGCGCAGGCATGGGAGGCCAGGTCTGCCCTTCCGCCACCAGCAGGGAGGCCAGGTCTTCCCCGCCGGCGCTGTCTACGGAGGCCAGGTCTAACCCACCGGAGCCGACAGGTAGGCCAGGTCTTCCCTGCCGGCGCCGGCAGGGAGGCCAGGTCTTCCCCGCCGGCACCAGCTAGGGAGGCCAGGTCTACCCCGCCGGCGCCAGCAGGGAGGCCACGTCTACGCCGCCGGTGCAGGCATGGGAGGCCAGGTCTGCCCTTCCGCCACCAGCAGGGAGGCCAGGTCTACCCTGACGGCGCCGGCATGGAGGCCAGGTCTATCCGACTGGCGCCGGCTTGGAAGACAATGTGTACGCCGCCGGCGCCAGCTAGGGAGGCCAGGTCTACGACGCCGGCGCCGGCTTGGGAAGCCAGCTCTACCACGCTGGCGCGGCTAGGGAGGCCAGGTCTAACCCGCCGGCGCCGGTTAGGGAGACCAAGTCTTCCCCGCTGGCGCCGGTTAGGAAGGCCAGGTCTATCCCGCCGGCGCCGTCTTGGGAGGCCAGGTCTCCCCCGCTGACACCGGCTTGAGAGGCCAGGTCTAAATGGCCGGAGCCGCCTAGAGAGGCCAGGTCTACGCCACCGGCGCGGGCTAGGGAGGCCTGGTGTACCCAACCGGCGTCGCCTAGGGAGGCAAGTTCTACCCCGCCGGCAGCGGCTTGGGAGGCCAGGTCTACGCCGCCAGCCCCGGCTTGGGAGGCCAGGTCTACCCCACGGACGCCGGCTAGGGAGGCCAGGCCTACCCCGCCGGCGCCGGCTTGGGAGGCAACGCCTACCCCGCCAGCGCCGTCTAGGGAGGCCAGGTCTATCCGACTGGCGCCGCCTTGGAAGACAATGTGTATGCCGCCGGGGCCAGCTAGGAAGGCCAGGTCTACGCCGCGGGCGCCTGCTTGGGAGGCCAGGTCTACCCCGTGGACACCGGCTTGGGAGGCCAGATCTAACC
The DNA here is from genome assembly GCF_026419915.1 of Harpia harpyja. NCBI lineage: Eukaryota > Metazoa > Chordata > Aves > Accipitriformes > Accipitridae > Harpia > Harpia harpyja. The sequence continues at coordinate 2,084,334 of NW_026293320.1, forward strand.
TGTTGGCGCAGACTCGGGAGGCCAGGTCTACCCCGCGGGCGCCGGCTACGGAGGCCAGGTCTACCCCTCCCGCGCTGGCTAAGGAGGCCAGGACTTCCCCACCGGCGCCGGCTAGGGAGGCCAGGTCTACCCCGCCGGCGCCGGCTTGAGAGGCCAGGTCTAAAACGCTGGCGCGGCTAGGGAGGCCAGGTCTACGCCGCCGACGCCGGCTAGGGAGGCCAGGTCTTCCCCGCCGGCGCCGGCTTGGGAAGCCAGGTCTACCACGCTGGCGCGGCAAGGGAGGCCAGGTCTAACCCACCGGTGCCGGTTAGGGAGACCAAGTCTTCCCCGCTGGCGCCGGTTAGGAAGGCCAGGTCTACCCTGCCGGCGCCGGCTAGCGAGGCAATGTCTACACTGCCGACCTCGGCTAAGGAGGCCAGGTCTATCCCGCCGGCGCCGTCTTGGGAGGCCAGGTCTCCCCCGCCGACGCCGGCTTGGGAGGCCAGGTCTACCACGCTGGCGCGGCTAGGGAGGCCAGGTCTAACCCGCCGGTGCGGTTAGGGAGACCAAGTCTTCCCCGCTGGCGAAGGCTTGGGATCCCAGGTCTATGCCGCCGGAGCCGGCAGGCAGGCCAGGTCTATCCCGCCGGAGCCGGCAGGCAGGCCAGGTGTACCCCGCCGGCGCTGGCTAGCGAGGCAATGTCTACGCTGCCGACTCCGGCTAGGGAGGCCAGGTCTAAGCCACCGGCGTCGGCTTGGAAGGCCAGTTCTACCACGCCAGAGCCGTTTAGGGAGGCAATGTCTATGCCGTCGAACCGGCTAGGGAGGCCAGGTCTACAACGCCGGCGCCGGCTTGGCATGCCAGGTCTACCCCGCCGGCGCCGGCTACGGAGGCCAGGTCTACCCCGCCGGCGCCGGCTTGGGAGGCCAGATCTACAACGCTGGCGTGGCTACAGAGGCCAGGTCTAACCGGCCGGCGCCGGTTAGGGAGACCAAGTCTTCCCCGCTGGCGAAGGCTTGGGATCCCAGGTCTACCCCGCCGGCGCCGGCTAGCGAGGCAATGTCTACACTGCCGACGTCGGCTAAGGAGGCCAGGTCTATCCCGCCGGCGCCGTCTTGGGAGGCCAGGTCTACCCCGCTGGCGCCGGCTTGGGAGGCCAGTTCTACCCCGCCAGCGCCGGTTAGGAAGGCCAGGTCTACCCCGCCGGCGCCGGCTAGGGAGGCCAGGTCTACCCCGCCGGCGCCGGCTATGGACTCCAGGTCTACACGGCCGGAGCCGCCTAGAGAGGCCAGGTCTACGCCACCGGCGCCGGCTTGGGAGGCCTGGTCTACCGCGCCGGCGCCGGCAGGGAGGCCAGATCTACCCCGTCGGCGCCGGCTACGGAGGCCAGGTCTACACGGCCGGAGCCGCCTAGAGAGGCCAGGTCTATGCCACCGGCGCCGGCTTGGGAGGCCTGGTCTACCCCGCCGGCGCCGGCAGGGAGGCCAGGTCTAGCCCGCCAACGCCGGCATGGAGGCCAGGTCTACCCCTCCGGCGCAGGCTAGGGAGGCCAAGTCTCCCGGCCAGCGCCGCCTAGACAGGCCAGGTCTACCCCACCGGCGCCGGCAAGGGAGGCCAAGTCTACCCCACAGGCACCGGCAAGGGAGGCCAGGTCTACGCCTCGACGCCGGCTAGGGAGGCCAAGTCTACGCCGCCGATGCCGGCTCGAGAGGCCTGGTCTACCCCGCCGGCGCCGGCAGGGAGGCCAGGTCTAGCCCGCCAACGCCGGCTACGGAGGCCTGGTCTACCCCACCGGCGCCGTCTACGGAGGCCAGGTCTAACCCACCAGAGCCGACAGGTAGGCCAGGTCTTCCCCGCCGGCGCCGGCAGGGAGGCCAGGTCTAACTCGTCGGCACCAGCTACGGAGGCCAGGTCTACAACGCCGGCGCCGGCTTGGCAGGCCAGGTCTTCCCCGCCGGAGCCGGCTACGGAGGCCAGGTCTACCCCGCCGGCGCCGCCTAGACAGGCCAGGTCTGCGCCGCCTAGACAGGCCAGGTCTACCCCGCCGGCGCCGACTAGACAGGCCAGGTCTACCCCGCCGGCGCCGGCTACGGAGGCCAGGTCTACGCCGCCGGCGCCTGCTTGGGAGGCCAGGTCTACCCCGTTGGCGCAGACTAGGGAGGCCAGGTCTACCCCGCCGGCGCCGGCAGGGAGGCCAGGTCTAGCCCGCCAACGCAGGCTACGGAGGCCAGGTCTACCCCACCGGCGCCGTCTACGGAGGCCAGGTCTAACCCACCAGAGCCGACAGGTAGGCCAGGTCTTCCCCGCCGGCGCCGGCAGGGAGGCCAGGTCTAACTCGTCGGCACCAGCTAGGGAGGCCAGGTCTACCCCGCCGGCGCCGGCAGGGAGGCCACGTCTACGCCGCCGGCGCAGGCATGGGAGGCCAGGTCTGCCCTTCCGCCACCAGCAGGGAGGCCAGGTCTTCCCCGCCGGCGCTGTCTACGGAGGCCAGGTCTAACCCACCGGAGCCGACAGGTAGGCCAGGTCTTCCCCGCCGGCGCCGGCAGGGAGGCCAGGTCTAACTCGTCGGCACCAGCTAGGGAGGCCAGGTCTACCCCGCCGGCGCCGGCAGGGAGGCCACGTCTACGCCGCCGGCGCAGGCATGGGAGGCCAGGTCTGCCCTTCCGCCACCAGCAGGGAGGCCAGGTCTTCCCCGCCGGCGCTGTCTACGGAGGCCAGGTCTAACCCACCGGAGCCGACAGGTAGGCCAGGTCTTCCCCGCCGGCGCCGGCAGGGAGGCCAGGTCTAACTCGTCGGCACCAGCTAGGGAGGCCAGGTCTACCCCGCCGGCGCCGGCAGGGAGGCCACGTCTATGCCGCCGGTGCAGGCATGGGAGGCCAGGTCTGCCCTTCCGCCACCAGCAGGGAGGCCAGGTCTACCCTGACGGCGCCGGCATGGAGGCCAGGTCTATCCGACTGGCGCCGGCTTGGAAGACAATGTGTACGCCGCCGGCGCCAGCTAGGGAGGCCAGGTCTACGACGCCGGCGCCGGCTTGGGAAGCCAGCTCTACCACGCTGGCGCGGCTAGGGAGGCCAGGTCTAACCCGCCGGCGCCGGTTAGGGAGACCAAGTCTTCCCCGCTGGCGCCGGTTAGGAAGGCCAGGTCTATCCCGCCGGCGCCGTCTTGGGAGGCCAGGTCTCCCCCGCTGACGCCGGCTTGAGAGGCCAGGTCTAAACGGCCGGAGCCGCCTAGAGAGGCCAGGTCTACGCCACCGGCGCGGGCTAGGGAGGCCTGGTGTACCCAACCGGCGTCGCCTAGGGAGGCAAGTTCTACCCCGCTGGCAGCGGCTTGGGAGGCCAGGTCTACGCCGCCAGCCCCGGCTTGGGAGGCCAGGTCTACCCCACGGACGCCGGCTAGGGAGGCCAGGCCTACCCCGCCGGCGCCGGCTTGGGAGGCAACGCCTACCCCGCCAGCGCCGTCTAGGGAGGCCAGGTCTATCCGACTGGCGCCGCCTTGGAAGACAATGTGTATGCCGCCGGGGCCAGCTAGGAAGGCCAGGTCTACGCCGCGGGCGCCTGCTTGGGAGGCCAGGTCTACCCCGTGGACACCGGCTTGGGAGGCCAGATCTAACCTGTTGGCGCAGACTCGGGAGGCCAGGTCTACCCCGCGGGCGCCGGCTACGGAGGCCAGGTCTACCCCTCCCGCGCTGGCTAAGGAGGCCAGGACTTCCCCACCGGCGCCGGCTAGGGAGGCCAGGTCTACCCCGCCGGCGCCGGCTTGAGAGGCCAGGTCTAAAACGCTGGCGCGGCTAGGGAGGCCAGGTCTACCCCGCCGGCGCCGGCTAGTGAGGCAATGTCTACACTGCCGACCTCGGCTAAGGAGGCCAGGTCTATCCCGCCGGCGCCGTCTTGGGAGGCCAGGTCTCCCCCGCCGACGCCGGCTTGGGAGGCCAGGTCTACCACGCTGGCGCGGCTAGGGAGGCCAGGTCTAACCCGCCGGTGCGGTTAGGGAGACCAAGTCTTCCCCGCTGGCGAAGGCTTGGGATCCCAGGTCTATCCCGCCGGAGCCGGCAGGCAGGCCAGGTCTATCCCGCCGGAGCCGGCAGGCAGGCCAGGTGTACCCCGCCGGCGCTGGCTAGCGAGGCAATGTCTACGCTGCCGACTCCGGCTAGGGAGGCCAGGTCTAAGCCACCGGCGTCGGCTTGGAAGGCCAGTTCTACCACGCCAGAGCCGTTTAGGGAGGCAATGTCTATGCCGTCGAACCGGCTAGGGAGGCCAGGTCTACAACGCCGGCGCCGGCTTGGCATGCCAGGTCTACCCCGCCGGCGCCGGCTACGGACGCCAGGTCTACGCCGCCGGCGCCGGCTTGGGAGGCCAGATCTACAACGCTGGCGTGGCTACAGAGGCCAGGTCTAACCGGCCGGCGCCGGTTAGGGAGACCAAGTCTTCCCCGCTGGCGAAGGCTTGGGATCCCAGGTCTACCCCGCCGGCGCCGGCTAGCGAGGCAATGTCTACACTGCCGACGTCGGCTAAGGAGGCCAGGTCTATCCCGCCGGCGCCGTCTTGGGAGGCCAGGTCTACCCCGCTGGCGCCGGCTTGGGAGGCCAGTTCTACCCCGCCAGCGCCGGTTAGGAAGGCCAGGTCTACCCCGCCGGCGCCGGCTAGGGAGGCCAGGTCTACCCCGCCGGCGCCGGCTATGGACTCCAGGTCTACACGGCCGGAGCCGCCTAGAGAGGCTAGGTCTACGCCACCGGCGCCGGCTTGGGAGGCCTGGTCTACTGCGCCGGCGCCGGCAGGGAGGCCAGATCTACCCCGTCGGCGCCGGCTACGGAAGCCAGGTCTACACGGCCGGAGCCGCCTAGAGAGGCCAGGTCTATGCCACCGGCGCCGGCATGGAGGCCAGGTCTACCCCTCCGGCGCAGGCTAGGGAGGCCAAGTCTCACAGCCAGCGCCGCCTAGACAGGCCAGGTCTACCCCGCCGGCGCCGGCAAGGGAGGCCAAGTCTACCCCGCAGGCACCGGCAAGGGAGGCCAGGTCTACGCCTCGACGCCGGCTAGGGAGGCCAAGTCTACGCCGCCGATGCCGGCTCGAGAGGCCTGGTCTACCCCGCCGGCGCCGGCAGGGAGGCCAGGTCTAGCCCGCCAACGCCGGCTACGGAGGCCAGGTCTACCCCACCGGCGTCGTCTACGGAGGCCAGGTCTAACCCACCGGAGCCGACAGGTAGGCCAGGTCTTCCCCGCCTGCGCCGGCAGGGAGGCCAGGTCTAACTCGTCGGCACCAGCTACGGAGGCCGGGTCTACAACGCCGGCGCCGGCTTGGCAGGCCAGGTCTACCCCGCCGGCGCCGCCTAGACAGGCCAGGTCTGCGCCGCCTAGACAGGCCAGGTCTACCCCGCCGGCGCCGACTAGACAGGCCAGGTCTACCCCGCCGGCGCCGGCTACGGAGGCCAGGTCTACGCCGCCGGCGCCTGCTTGGGAGGCCTGGTGTACCCCGTTGGTGCAGACTAGGGAGGCCAGGTCTAGCCCGCCAACGCCGGCTACGGAGGCCAGGTCTACCCCACCGGCGCCGTCTACGGAGGCCAGGTCTAACCCACCGGAGCCGACAGGTAGGCCAGGTCTTCCCCGCCGGCGCCGGCAGGGAGGCCAGGTCTAACTCGTCGGCACCAGCTAGGGAGGCCAGGTCTACCCTGCCGGCGCCGGCAGGGAGGCCACCTCTACGCCACCGGCGCAGGCATGGGAGACCAGGTCTGCCCTTCCGCCGCCAGCAGGGAGGCCAGGTCTTCCCCGCCGGCGCTGGCTAGGGAGGCCAGGTCTACCCTGACAGCGCCGGCATGGAGGCCAGGTCTATCCGACTGGCGCTGGCTTGGAAGACATTGTGTACGCCGCCGGCGCCAGCTAGGGAGGCCAGGTCTACCCCGCGGACGCCGGCTTGGGAGGCCAGGTCTACCCCGCGGACGCCAGCTTGGGAGGCCGGGTCTACCCCGCCGGCGCCGGCTTGGGAGGCCAGGTCTACCCTGCCAGAGCCAGCTAGGGATGCCACGTCTATGCCGCCGGTGTGGGCTTGGGAGGCAAGGTCTACCCCGCTGGCGCCGACTAGGGAGGTCAGGTCTACCAAGCAGGCACCGGCAGGGAGTCAATGTCTACGCCGCCGATGCCGGCTAGGGAGGCCAGGTCTACGCTGCCAGCGCCGGCTTGGGAGGCCTGGTGTACCCAACCGGCGTCGGCTAGGGAGGCAAGGTCTAACCCGCTGGCGCCGGTTAGGGAGACCAAGTCTTCCCCGCTGGCGCCGGTTAGGAAGGCCAGGTCTACCCCGCCGGCGCCGGATAGCGAGGCAATGTCTACACTGCCGACCTCGGCTAAGGAGGCCAGGTCTATCCCGCCGGCGCCGTCTTGGGAAGCCAGGTCTCCCCCGCCGACGCCGGCTTGGGAGGCCAGGTCTAACCCGCCGGTGCGGTTAGGGAGACCAAGTCTTCCCCGCTGGCGAAGGCTTGGGATCCCAGGTCTATCCCGCCGGAGCCGGCAGGCAGGCCAGGTCTATCCCGCCGGAGCCGGCAGGCAGGCCAGGTGTACCCCGCCGGCGCTGGCTAGCGAGGCAATGTCTACGCTGCCGACTCCGGCTAGGGAGGCCAGGTCTAAGCCACCGGCGTCGGCTTGGAAGGCCAGTTCTACCACGCCAGAGCCGTTTAGGGAGGCAATGTCTATGCCGTCGAACCGGCTAGGGAGGCCAGGTCTACCCCGCCGGCGCCGGCTTGGGAAGCCAGGTCTACCACGCTGGCGCGGCTACGGAGGCCAGGTCTAACCGGCCGGCGCCGGTTAGGGAGACCAAGTCTTCCCCGCTGGCGAAGGCTTGGGATCCCAGGTCTACCCCACGGACGCCGGCTAGGGAGGCCAGGCCTACCCCGCCGGCGCCGGCTTGGGAGGCCAGGCCTACCCCGCCAGCGCCGGCAGCGAGGCCAGGTCTAACTCGTCGGCACCGGCTAGGGAGGCCAGGCCTACCCCGCCAGCGCCGGCAGTGAGGCCAGGTCTAATTCGTAGGCACCGGCTTGGGAGGCCAGGTCTACCACGCCGGCGCCGGCAGGGAGGCCAGGTCTACCCTGCCGACGCCGGCATGGAGGCCAGGTCTACCCCTCCGGCGCAGGCTAGGGAGGCCAAGTCTACCCCACAGGCGCCGGCAAGGGAGGCCAGGTCTACGCCGCCGACGCCGGCTAGGGAGGCCAGGTCTACGCCGCCGACACCGGCTTGAGAGGCCTGGTCTACCCCGCCGGCGCCGGCAGGGAGGCCAGGTCTAGCCCGCCAACGCCGGCTACGGAGGCCTGGTCTACCCCACCGGCGCCGTCTACGGAGGCCAGGTCTAACCCACCGGAGCCGACAGGTAGGCCAGGTCTTCCCCGCCGGCGCCGGCAGGGAGGCCAGGTCTAACTCGTCGGCACCAGCTACGGAGGCCAGGTCTACAATGCCGGCGCCGGCTTGGCAGGCCAGGTCTTCCCCGCCGGAGCCGGCTACGGAGGCCAGGTCTACCCCGCCGGCGCCGCCTAGACAGGCCAGGTCTGCGCCGCCTAGACAGGCCAGGTCTACCCCGCCGGCGCCGACTAGACAGGCCAGGTCTACCCCGCCGGCGCCGGCTACGGAGGCCAGGTCTACGCTGCCGGCGCCTGCTTGGGAGGCCAGGTCTACCCCGTTGGCGCAGACTAGGGAGGCCAGGTCTACCCCGCCGGCGCCGGCAGGGAGGCCAGGTCTAGCCCGCCAACGCCGGCTACGGAGGCCAGGTCTACCCCACCGGCGCCGTCTACGGAGGCCAGGTCTAACCCACCAGAGCCGACAGGTAGGCCAGGTCTTCCCCGCCGGCGCCGGCAGGGAGGCCAGGTCTAACTCGTCGGCACCAGCTAGGGAGGCCAGGTCTACCCCGCCGGCGCCGGCAGGGAGGCCACGTCTACGCCGCCGGCGCAGGCATGGGAGGCCAGGTCTGCCCTTCCGCCACCAGCAGGGAGGCCAGGTCTTCCCCGCCGGCGCTGTCTACGGAGGCCAGGTCTAACCCACCGGAGCCGACAGGTAGGCCAGGTCTTCCCCGCCGGCGCCGGCAGGGAGGCCAGGTCTAACTCGTCGGCACCAGCTAGGGAGGCCAGGTCTACCCCGCCGGCGCCGGCAGGGAGGCCACGTCTATGCCGCCGGTGCAGGCATGGGAGGCCAGGTCTGCCCTTCCGCCACCAGCAGGGAGGCCAGGTCTACCCTGACGGCGCCGGCATGGAGGCCAGGTCTATCCGACTGGCGCCGGCTTGGAAGACAATGTGTAGGCCGCCGGCGCCAGCTAGGGAGGCCAGGTCTACGACGCCGGCGCCGGCTTGGGAAGCCAGGTCTACCACGCTGGCGCGGCTAGGGAGGCCAGGTCTAACCCGCCGGCGCCGGTTAGGGAGACCAAGTCTTCCCCACTGGCGCCGGTTAGGAAGGCCAGGTCTACCCCACCGGCGCCGGCTAGCGAGGCAATGTCTACACTGCCGACGTCGGCTAAGGAGGCCAGGTCTATCCCGCCGGCGCCGTCTTGGGAGGCCAGGTCTCCCCCGCCGACGCCGGCTTGGGAGGCCAGGTCTACACGGCCGGAGCCGCCTAGAGAGGCCAGGTCTATGCCACTGGCGCCGGCTTGGGAGGCCTGGTGTACCCAACCGGCGTCGCCTAGGGAGGCAAGTTCTACCCCGCCGGCAGCGGCTTGGGAGGCCAGGTCTACGCCGCCAGCCCCGGCTTGGGAGGCCAGGTCTACCCCACGGACGCCGGCTAGGGAGGCCAGGCCTACCCCGCCGGCGCCGGCTTGGGAGGCAATGCCTACCCCGCCAGCGCCGGCTAGGGAGGCCAGGTCTATCCGACTGGCGCCGCCTTGGAAGACAATGTGTATGCCACCGAGGCCAGCTAGGAAGGCCAGGTCTACCCCGCTGGCGCCGGCTTGGGAGGCCAGTTCTACCGCGCCGGCGCCGGCAGGGAGGCCAGATCTACCCCGTCGGCGCCGGCTACGGAGGCCAGGTCTACACGGCCGGAGCCGCCTAGAGAGGCCAGGTCTATGCCACCGGCGCCGGCTTGGGAGGCCTGGTCTACCCCACCGGCGCAGGCATGGAAGGCCAGGTCTACCACGCCGGCGCCGGCAGGGAGGCCAGGTCTACCCTGCCGGCGCCGGCATGGAGGCCAGGTCTACCCCTCCGGCGCAGGCTAGGGAGGCCAAGTCTACCCCGCAGGCGCCGGCAAGGGAGGCCAGGTCTACGCCGCCGACGCCGGCTAGGGAGGCCAGGTCTACGCCGCCGATGCCGGCTTGAGAGGCCTGGTCTACCCCGCCGGCGCCGGCAGGGAGGCCAGGTCTAGCCCGCCGGCGCCGCCTAGACAGGCCAGGTCTACCCCGCCGGCGCCGCCTAGACAGGCCAGGTCTACCCCGCCGGTGCCGGCTACGGAGGCCAGGTCTACGCCCCCGCCGCCGGCTAGGGAGGACAGATCTACCCCGTTGGCGCAGACTAGGGAGGCCAGGTCTACCCCGCCGGCGCCGGCTATGGACTCCAGGTCTACACGGCCGGAGCCGCCTAGAGAGGCCAGGTCTATGCCACCGGCGTCGGCTTGGGAGGCCTGGTCTACCCTACCGGCGGTGGCAGGGAGGTTAAGTCTACCCCGCTGGCGCTGGTTACGGAGGCCAGGTCTACCCCGCCGGTGCCGCCTAGAGAGGGGAGTTCTACCGCCCTGCCGCCGGCTTGGGAAGCCAGGTTTACCCCTCCGGCGCCGGGAGGTAGGCCAGGTCTTCCCCACCGACGCCGGCAGGGAGGCCAAGTCTACCCCACCGGCGCAGGCTTGGGAGGCCAGGTCTACCACGCCGGCGCCGGCAGGGAGGCTAGGTCTACCACGCCGGCGCCGGCAGGGAGGCCAGGTCTACCCTGCCGGCGCCGGCATGGAGGCCAGGTCTACCCCTCCGGCGCAGGCTAGGGAGGCCAGGTCTACCCGGCCAGCGCCGCCTAGACAGGCCAGGTCTACCCCGCCGGCGCCGGCAAGGGAGGCCAAGTCTACCCCGCAGGCGCCGGCAAGGGAGGCCAGGTCTACGCCGCCGACGCCGGCTAGGGAGGCCAGGTCTACGCCGCCGATGCCGGCTTGACAGGCCTGGTCTACCCCGCCGGCGCCGGCAGGGAGGCCAGGTCTAGCCCGCCAACGCCGGCTACGGAGGCCAGGTCTACCCCACCGGCGCCGTCTACGGAGGCCAGGTCTAACCCACCGGAGCCGACAGGTAGGCCAGGTCTTCCCCGCCGGCGCTGGCAGGGAGGCCAGGTCTAACTCGTCTGCACCAGCTAGGGAGGCCAGGTCTACCCCGCCGGCGCCGGCAGGGAGGCCACGTCTACGCCACCGGCGCAGCCATGGGAGACCAAGTCTGCCCTTCCGCCGCCAGCAGGGAGGCCAGGTCTTCCCCGCCGGCGCCAGCTAGGGATGCCACGTCTACGCCGCCGGTGTGGGCTTGGGAGGCCAGGTCTATCCCGCTGGCGCCGACTAGGGAGGTCAGGTCTACCAAGCAGGCGCCGGCAGGGAGTCAATGTCTACGCCGCCGATGCCGGCTAGGGAGGCCAGGTCTACGCTGCCAGCGCCGGCTTGGGAGGCCTGGTGTACCCAACCGGTGTCGGCTAGGGAGGTCAGGTCTACCCCGCCGGCAGCCCTTGGGAGGCCAGGTCTACCCCGCCGGCAGCCCTTGGGAGGCCAGGTCTACCCCGCCGGCGCCGGCTTGGGAAGCCAGGTCTACCACGCTGGCGCGGCTAGGGAGGCCAGGTCTAACCCGCTGGCGCCGGTTAGGGAGACCAAGTCTTCCCCGCTGGCGCCGGTTAGGAAGGCCGGGTCTACCCCGCCGGCGACGGATAGCGAGGCAATGTCTACACTGCCGACCTCGGCTAAGGAGGCCAGGTCTATCCCGCCGGCGCCGTCTTGGGAAGCCAGGTCTCCCCCGCCGACGCCGGCTTGGGAGGCCAGGTCTACCCCGCCGGTGCGGTTAGGGAGACCAAGTCTTCCCCGCTGGCGAAGGCTTGGGATCCCAGGTCTATCCCGCCGGAGCCGGCAGGCAGGCCAGGTCTATCCCGCCGGAGCCGGCAGGCAGGCCAGGTGTACCCCGCCGGCGCTGGCTAGCGAGGCAATGTCTACGCTGCCGACTCCGGCTAGGGAGGCCAGGTCTAAGCCACCGGCGTCGGCTTGGAAGGCCAGTTCTACCACGCCAGAGCCGTTTAGGGAGGCAATGTCTATGCCGTCGAACCGGCTAGGGAGGCCAGGTCTACAACGCCGGCGCCGGCTTGGCATGCCAGGTCTACCCCGCCGGCGCCGGCTACGGACGCCAGGTCTAACCCACCGGCGCCGTCTACGGAGGCCAGGTCTAACCCACCGGAGCCGACAGGTAGGCCAGGTCTTCTGCGCCGGCGCCGGCAGGGAGGCCAGGTCTAACTCATCGGCACCAGCTACGGAGGCCAGGTCTACAACGCCGGCGCCGGCTTGGCAGGCCAGGTCTACCCCGCCGGCGCCACCTAGACAGGCCAGGTCTACCCCGCCGGCGCCGCCTAGACAGGCCAGGTCTACCCCGCCGGCGCCGGCTACGGAGGCCAGGTCTACGCCGCCGCCGCCGGCTAGGGAGTCCAGATCTACCCCGTTGGCGCAGACTAGGGAGGCGAGGTCTACCCCGCCGGCGCCGGCAGGGAGGCCAGGTCTAGCCCGCCAACGCCGGCTACGGAGGCCAGGTCTACCCCACCGGCGCCGTCTACGGAGGCCAGGTCTAACCCACCGGAGCCGACAGGTAGGCCAGGTCTTCCCCGCCGGCGCCGGCAGGGAGGCCAGGTCTAACTCGTCGGCACCAGCTAGGGAGGCCAGGTCTACCCCGCCGGCGCCGGCAGGGAGGCCACGTCTACGCCGCCGGCGCAGGCATGGGAGGCCAGGTCTGCCCTTCCGCCGCCAGCAGGGAGGCCAGGTCTTCCCCGCCGGCGCTGGCTAGGGAGGCCAGGTCTACCCTGCCGGCGCCGGCATGGAGGCCAGGTCTACCCCTCCGGCGCAGGCTAGGGAGGCCAAGTCTCCCGGCCAGCGCCGCCTAGACAGGCCAGGTCTACCCCGCCGGCGCCGGCAAGGGAGGCCAAGTCTACCCCGCAGGCACCGGCAAGGGAGGCCAGGTCTACGCCTCGACGCCGGCTAGGGAGGCCAGGTCTACGCCGCCGATGCCGGCTTGAGAGGCCTGGTCTACCCCGCCGGCGCCTGCAGGGAGGCCAGGTCTAGCCCGCCAACGCCGGCTACGGAGGCCAGGTCTACCCCACCGGCGCCGTCTACGGAGGCCAGGTCTAACCCACCGGAGCCGACAGGTAGGCCAGGTCTTCCCCGCCGGCGCCGGCAGGGAGGCCAGGTCTAACTCGTCGGCATCAGCTACGGAGGCCAGGTCTACAACGCCGGCGCCGGCTTGGCAGGCCAGGTCTACCCCGCCGGAGCCGGCTACGGAGGCCAGGTCTAACCCGCCGGTGCGGTTAGGGAGACCAAGTCTTCCCCGCTGGCGAAGGCTTGGGATCCCAGGTCTATCCCGCCGGAGCCGGCAGACAGGCCATGTCTATCCCGCCGGAGCCGGCAGGCAGGCCAGGTGTACCCCGCCGGCGCTGGCTAGCGAGGCAATGTCTACGCTGCCGACTCCAGCTAGGGAGGCCAGGTCTAAGCCACCGGCGTCGGCTTGGAAGGCCAGTTCTACCACGCCAGAGCCGTTTAGGGAGGCAATGTCTATGCCGTCGAACCGGCTAGGGAGGCCAGGTCTACAACGCCGGCGCCGGCTTGGCATGCCAGGTCTACCCCGCCGGCGCCGGCTACGGACGCCAGGTCTACCCCGCCGGCGCCGGCTTGGGAAGCCAGGTATACCACGCTGGCGCGGCTAGGGAGGCCAGGTCTAACCCGCCGGCGCCGGTTAGGGAGACCAAGTCTTCCCCGCTGGCGAAGGCTTGGGATCCCAGGTCTACCCCGCCGGCGCCGGCTAGCGAGGCAATGTCTACACTGCCGACCTCGGCTAAGGAGGCCAGGTCTATCCCGCCGGCGCCGTCTTGGGAGGCCAGGTCTACCCCGCTGGCGCCGGCTTGGGAGGCCAGTTCTACCGCGCCGGCGCCGGCAGGGAGGCCAGATCTACCCCGTCGGCGCCGGCTACGGAGGCCAGGTCTACACGGCCGGAGCCGCCTAGAGAGGCCAGGTCTATGCCACCGGCGCCGGCTTGGGAGGCCTGGTCTACCCCACCGGCGCAGGCATGGAAGGCCAGGTCTACCACGCCGGCGCCGGCAGGGAGGCCAGGTCTAGCCCGCCGGCGCCGCCTAGACAGGCCAGGTCTACCCCGCCGGCGCCGCCTAGACAGGCCAGGTCTACCCCGCCGGCGCCGGCAACGGAGGCCAGGTCTACGCCGCCGCCGCCGGCTAGGGAGGCCAGATCTACCCCGTTGGCGCAGACTAGGGAGGCCAGGTCTACCCCGCCGGCGCCGGCTATGGACTCCAGGTCTACACGGCCGGAGCCGCCTAGAGAGGCCAGGTCTATGCCACCGGCGTCGGCTTGGGAGGCCTGGTCTACCCTACCGGCGGTGGCAGGGAGGTTAAGTCTACCCCGCTGGCGCTGGTTACGGAGGCCAGGTCTACCCCGCCGGTGCCGCATAGAGAGGGGAGTTCTACCGCCCTGCCGCCGGCTTGGGAAGCCAGGTTTACCCCTCCGGCGCCGGGAGGTAGGCCAGGTCTTCCCCACCGACGCCGGTAGGGAGGCCAGGTCTACCCCACCGGCGCAGGCTTGGGAGGCCAGGTCTACCACGCCGGCGCCGGCAGGGAGGCCAGGTCTACCCTGCCGGCGCCGGCATGGAGGCCAGGTCTACCCCTCCGGCGCAGGCTAGGGAGGCCAGGTCTACCCGGCCAGCGCCGCCTAGACAGGCCAGGTCTACCCCGCCGGCGCCGGCAAGGGAGGCCAAGTCTACCCCGCAGGCGCCGGCAAGGGAGGCCAGGTCTACGCCGCCGACGCCGGCTAGGGAGGCCAGGTCTACGCCGCCGATGCCGGCTTGAGAGGCCTGGTCTACCCCGCCGGCGCCGGCAGGGAGGCCAGGTCTAGCCCGCCAACGCCGGCTACGGAGGCCAGGTCTACCCCACCGGCGCCGTCTACGGAGGCCAGGTCTAACCCACCGGAGCCGACAGGTAGGCCAGGTCTTCCCCGCCGGCGCCGGCAGGGAGGCCAGGTCTAACTCGTCGGCACCAGCTAGGGAGGCCAGGTCTACCCCGCCGGCGCCGGCAGGGAGGCCACGTCTACGCCACCGGCGCAGGCATGGGAGACCAGGTCTGCCCTTCCGCCGCCAGCAGGGAGGCCAGGTCTTCCCCGCCGGCGCTGGCTAGGGAGGCCAGGTCTACCCTGACAGCGCCGGCATGGAGGCCAGGTCTATCCGACTGGCGCCGGCTTGGAAGACATTGTGTACGCCGCCGGCGCCAGCTAGGGAGGCCAGGTCTACCCCGCGGACGCCGGCTTGGGAGGCCAGGTCTACCCCGCGGACGCCGGCTTGGGAGGCCAGGTCTACCCCGCCGGCGCCAGCTTGGGAGGCCAGGTCTACCCTGCCAGCGCCAGCTAGGGATGCCACGTCTACGCCGCCGGTGTGGGCTTGGGAGGCCAGGTCTACCCCGCTGGCGCCGACTAGGTAGGTCAGGTCTACCAAGCAGGCGCTGGCAGGGAGTCAATGTCTACGCCGCCGATGCCGGCTAGGGAGGCCAGGTCTACGCTGCCAGCGCCGGCTTGGGAGGCCTGGTGTACCCAACCGGCGTCGGCTAGGGAGGCAAGGTCTACCCCGCCGGCAGCCCTTGGGAGGCCAGGTCTACCCCGCCGGCGCCGGTTTGGGAAGCCAGGTCTACCACGCTGGCGCGGCTAGGGAGTCCAGGTCTAACCCGCTGGCGCCGGTTAGGGAGACCAAGTCTTCCCCGCTGGCGCCGGTTAGGAAGGCCAGGTCTACCCCGCCGGCACCGGATAGCGAGGCAATGTCTACACTGCCGACCTCGGCTAAGGAGGCCAGGTCTATCCCGCCGGCGCCGTCTTGGGAAGCCAGGTCTCCCCCGCCGACGCCGGCTTGGGAGGCCAGGTCTACCCCGCCGGTGCGGTTAGGGAGACCAAGTCTTCCCCGCTGGCGAAGGCTTGGGATCCCAGGTCTATCCCGCCGGAGCCGGCAGACAGGCCAGGTCTATCCCGCCGGAGCCGGCAGGCAGGCCAGGTGTACCCCGCCGGCGCTGGCTAGCGAGGCAATGTCTACGCTGCCGACTCCGGCTAGGGAGGCCAGGTCTAAGCCACCGGCGTCGGCTTGGAAGGCCAGTTCTACCACGCCAGAGCCGTTTAGGGAGGCAATGTCTATGCCGTCGAACCGGCTAGGGAGGCCAGGTCTACCCCGCCGGCGCCGGCTTGGGAAGCCAGGTCTACCACGCTGGCGCGGCTACGGAGGCCAGGTCTAACCGGCCGGCGCCGGTTAGGGAGACCAAGTCTTCCCCGCTGGCGAAGGCTTGGGATCCCAGGTCTACCCCGCCGGCGCCGGCTAGCGAGGCAATGTATACACTGCCGACGCCGGCTTGGGAGGCCAGGTCTACCCCACGGACGCCGGCTAGGGAGGCCAGGCCTACCCCGCCGGCGCCGGCTTGGGAGGCCAGGCCTACCCCGCCAGCGCCGGCAGCGAGGCCAGGTCTAACTCGTCGGCACCGGCTAGGGAGGCCA